>NC_069504.1:777095987-777458487 GCF_027579735.1 Bombina bombina
ACTGGACGTAGTCCGTGCTCTAAAATTCTATTTAGAGGCTACTAAAGATTTCAGACAAACATCTTCCTTGTTTGTTGTTTATTCTGGTAAAAGGAGAGGTAAAAAAGCGACTTCTACCTCTCTTTCCTTTTGGCTTAAAAGCATTATCCGATTGGCTTATGAGACTGCCGGACGGCAGCCTCCTGAAAGAATCACAGCTCACTCCACTAGGGCTGTGGCTTCCACATGGGCCTTCAAGAACGAGGCTTCTGTTGACCAGATATGTAAGGCAGCGACTTGGTCTTCACTGCACACTTTTGCCAAATTTTACAAATTTGATACTTTTGCTTCTTCGGAGGCTATTTTTGGGAGAAAGGTTTTGCAAGCCGTGGTGCCTTCCATTTAGGTGACCTGATTTGCTCCCTCCCTTCATCCGTGTCCTAAAGCTTTGGTATTGGTTCCCACAAGTAAGGATGACGCCGTGGACCGGACACACCAATGTTGGAGAAAACAGAATTTATGCTTACCTGATAAATTACTTTCTCCAACGGTGTGTCCGGTCCACGGCCCGCCCTGGTTTTTTAATCAGGTCTGATGAATTATTTTCTCTAACTACAGTCACCACGGTATCATATGATTTCTCCTATATATATTTCCTCCTGTCCGTCGGTCGAATGACTGGGGTGGGCGGAGCCTAGGAGGGATCATGTGACCAGCTTTGCTGGGACTCTTTGCCATTTCCTGTTGGGGAAGAGAATATCCCACAAGTAAGGATGACGCCGTGGACCGGACACACCGTTGGAGAAAGTAATTTATCAGGTAAGCATAAATTCTGTTTTTCACCTAGGACTAGTTTTGATAAAGGCCTCGTTGCAGGCTAAAACGCGTAGACCTTGAGTGACATACCAGCCCGAGTTTTAAAATACGGTGAGCACTTTTCCAAATACATTTCCTTGTTGCTCTGTCTTGTACAGCACTTGTTCTTCTCTTTCCCTGCAGGTTTCTCTCATTGGATTTTCATTGAACATTAACTGCTGTATCTTGGATATCTCGTCAACTTTTCACATACAACTAGTCTTGATAAAGGCCTTGTTGCAGGCTGAAATGTGTAGACCTTTAATGACATATCAGCCTGAGTTTCAAGATACGGTGAGCACTTTTCCAAATATATTTACTTATTGCGCTTGTTTTGTGCAGCACTTATTCTTCTCTTTCCCTGCAGGTTTCTGTCATTGGATTTTCATCAAACATTAACTGCTGTATCTTGGATATCTCATCAACTTTTTCACCTAGGATTCAAACTATACTTACGTTCTCTAGTTCGTGATCTTCACATTTCATTTGGGATATGTTTTTCTTGGGACTCATCATTTTTTCATTTTCTCATTTTCATCATTTTTATAAGATTGGCCAATCTTCATTTTGTATTATAAGAATTCAGCAGTGTCTGGTGTTATCAGTCTATTTTCTATGTTCAATTTTGTCAATGTTTTATTATAACAACACTTATTTTTATTAAATGTTATATTTTACCTCTTACCTCTCACTCCATATCCTTTATATATAAGATAGCTCGTTTTATTATATATATTTGTAGTTTATATCTTGACACGTGAAACCACTACATTACTTGCTACATTTACCTTATTGTTGTATCTCTATTAACATTGACTACATTGTTTCACATTTCAGACATCTTCACATTGTACCTCCAATGTAAACCTACTTTTTTGTATTTTTCTCACTAGTCACAATATTCTACCACATTATAATTTCTTTTTTACAATATAGAATGTTCTTTTCTTTACATCACTGAGCTTTTTGGGACATTACTTAACATCTTAGTATACTTAGGCCTCTCTTTTGAGGCGCTCCTTCACACATATACTCACAATAATCTAACTAGAACGATTAGGTTAGGCAATCGTTCCATTTTTTAGTGAACTTGTATACTTCTATACTTTTGGCACTACCTCTATATACTATTCCCATTAAAATGCACTTATTGTTTCCTAGAAGTGAAGCTTGAATATAAATAAAAAAATGTTTTAATTTCAGCAATAAACAGCATCATTGACCGCCCCTATTTGAAGGCAGGATTCACTGATTACACATTTAATTATTTACGCCAATCGTGCTGCAGCACTAAGGCGGTTATTTGAATATTCATTAATAAGTGTCTCTTCAAAATTCGCATGTGCAGTATAAACATAGGGCAATTACATGCATAATGAAGAGTGCATCTAGTAACTGACGTAATGAGATAGCTGCCGTTTCACACAGCCTTTGTTTTATACCGGCTGTCATTCTTTAACTTAAAAGGTTAAAAGCCATATAAGCACTGCCAGAATGTAAGCAATAGCTCAGGGGGAGTTACTATCATTCAGCTAGATTACAAGTTTTGAGCGCTATAGAGAAATTAACAAACGCAAAAAAAGTTACGTTATTTAATTTTCTATAGCGCTGCTATTACAAGTTCTCAAACATACACCTTTTGCGTGCGATATGGTTGGGTTGAGCTCCATACCGCACACAATCAGAGCGCTGCTGAGACGTGCTTGTGCACGATTTCCCCATAGACATCAATGGGAGAGCCGTCAAAAAAACCCCCAACTAACACCTGCGATTGCGGAAACAAAAGTTCCGTAACGCAGCCCCATTGGGGAAATTAAAATACTGTTTAAACACCCTAACATAAACCTTATGTCTAAACACCCCTAAGTTGCTGCCCCTGACATCACTGACACCTGCCTACAGTTATTAACCCCTAATCTGCCGCTCCCGATATCGCTACCTAAATAAAATTATTGACCCCTAATCAGCCACTCTCGATATCGCCACCACTATACTATATTTATTAACCCCTAAACCACCATCCCCCACATCGCAACAAGCTAAATTAAACTATATTAACCCCTAAAACCTAACCCTAACCCTAACGTAACCCTAACCCTAACACCCCCTAACTTTAACATAATACAAATATAGCTAAAATAAATTTACACTTATTAACTAAATAAACCTATTAACCCCTAAACCGCCAGCCCCCCCACATCGCAACAAGCTAAATTAAACTATATTAACCACTAAACCTAACCCTAAACCAAATCCCCCCTAACTTTAACATAATTGAATTAGATCTAAATTACATTTACAACTATTAACTAAATAATTCCTATTTAAAACTAAATACATACTTACCTGTGAAATAAAACCTAATCTAGATACAATATAACTAATAGTTAAATTGTAGCTAGCTTAGGTTTTATTTTTATTTCACAGGTAAGTTTGTATTTATTTTAACTAGGTAGACTAGTTAGTAAATAGTTATTAACTATTTACTAACTACCTATCCCTATCAAAATAAAAAAGCCCACCTAAAATAAAAAAAACCTAGCCTACAATAAACTACCAATGGCCCTTAAAAGGGCCTTTTGTGTGGCATTGCCCCAAAGATATCAGCTCCTTTACCTGTAAAAAAAATACAAACACCCCCCCAACAGTAAAATCCACCACCCCCACAACTAAACCCCCCAAATAAAAACCCTAACTCTAAAATAACCTAAGCTAACCATTGCCCTGAAAATGGCATTTAGCTCTTTTACTGCCCAGACCCTAAACTAAAAAAAAAACCACCCAAAAACCCTTAAAAAAACCTAACACTAACCCCGAGATTATCCACTTACAGTTGTTGAAGTCCCGCTTGAAGGATCCATCCAGCCGACGAAGTCCTCATCCATGCGGCAAGAAGTCTTCATCCAGGCAGCCTCTTCTATCTTCATCCAGTCAGCGAAGTCCTCATCCATGCGACAAGAAGTCTTCATCCAGGCGGCCTCTTCGATCTTCATCCAGCCGGAGCGTGTCCATCCTGAAGACATACAAAGACATACGATTTAAGCAGCTCTCATTCTATTGGCTAATTAAAATTAGCCAATAGAATGAGAGCTGCTTAAATCCTATTGGCTGATTTGAATAGCCAATAGAATTTTAGCAGCCCTAATTCCTATTGGCTGATTCAAATCTTTCAGCCAATAGGAATGCAAGGGACACCATCTTGGATGACGTCACTTGCATTGAAGTTCCAGTTTATGGCGGAGACCGTATGAAGAGGACGTTCGGCGCCAGATGTCCTCAGGATGGACCCGCTCCACGCCTGCTGGATGAAGATCGAAGAGGCCGCCTGGATGAAGACTTCTTGCCGGATGGATGAGGACTTCACCGACTGGATGAAGATAGAAGAGGCTGCCTGGATGAAAACTTCTTGCCGCATGGATGAGGACTTCGCCAGCTGGATGGATACTTCAAGCGGGACTTTAACAACTGTAAGTGGATCTTCTTGGGGATAGTGTTAGGTTTTTTTAAGGTTTTTTTGGGTGGATTTTTATTTTAGTTTAGGGTCTGGGCAGTAAAAGAGCTAAATGCCCTTTTAAGGGCAATGCCCATACATTAGCTTAGGTTATTTTAGAGTTAGGGTTTTTATTTTGGGGGGTTGGTTGTGGGGCTGGTGGGTTTTACTGTTGGGGGGTGTTTATATTTTTTTACAGGTAAAAGAGCTGATATCTTTGGGGCAATGCCCCACAAAAGGCCCTTTAAAGGACCATTGGTAGTTTATTGTAAGCTAGGGTTTTATTTATTTTGGGAGGGCTTTTTATTTTGACAGGGCTATTAGATTAGGTGTAATTCTTTTTTATTTTTGATCATTTGTTTGTTATTTTTTGTAATTTAGTGGGGGTTTTCTCTTGTAAGGTGTATCCAGCCCACAGATCATCCATTACTTGTGGGATATTCTCATTCCCAACAAGACGTTGCAAGAGGACACCCACAGCAGAGCTGTCTATATAGCTCCTCCCCTAACTGCCATATCCAGTCATTCTCTTGCAACTCTCAACAAACATGTAGGTAGTAAGAGAGAAGTGGTGAAATGTAGCTGTTATTTTGCTTCAATCAAAAGTTTATTATTTTTAAATGGTACTGGAGTTGTACTATTTTGTTCCAGGCAGAAAAATAGAAGAATCTGCCTGTGATTTCTATGATCTTAGCAGGTTGTAACTAAGATCCATTGCTGTTCTCACACATGACTGAAGAGAGAGATAACTTCAGCGGGGGAATGGCGTGCAGGTTATCCTGCTATGAGGTATGTGCAGTTAAGATTTTTCTAGAAGATGTGAATGCTAGAAAATGCTGCTGATGCCAAATTTATGTAAGGTAAGCCTGAATACAGTGATTTAATAACGACTGGTATCATGCTCACTTTCTGAGGTAATACTCTTTTATATTTACAATATAAAATGTTTGCAGGCATGTTTAAACGTTTTTATATATACTTTGGTGATAAAACTTTATTGGGACCTAGTTTTTTCCACATGGCTGGCTTAAATTTGCCTAGAAACAGTTTCCTGAGGCTTTCCACTGTGTTACTAGGCCCACAGCAAGGCTGTGGCAGTTTGGTGTGACTGTTAAAAAACGTTTTTTGATCAGTTTTTTTAACTAAGGGGTTAATCATCCATTTGCAAGTGGGTGCAATGCTCTGTTAGCTTATTATACACACTGTAAAAATTTCGTTTGATTTACTGCCTTTTTTCCACTGTTTTTCAAATTCTGACAAAATTTGTTTCTCTTAAAGGCACAGTACCGTTTTTTATATTTGCTTGTTAACTTGATTTAAAGTGTTTTCCAAGCTTGCTAGTCTCATTGCTAGTCTGTACAAACATGTCTGACATAGAGGAAACTCCTTGTTTATTATGTTTAAAAGCCATGTGTACTGATTTCACTTTAAGCAATAAAGATCATATTCTGTCTTTAAAAAATTTATCACCAGAGGAATCTGACGAGGGGGAAGTTATGCCGACTAACTCTCCCCACGTGTCAGATCCTTTGACTCCCGCTCAAGGGACTCATGCTCAAATGGCGCCAAGTACATCTAGGGCGCCCATAGCGTTTACTTTACAAGACATGGCGGCAGTCATGGATCATACACTGTCAGCGGTATTAGCCAGACCCCTGAATTTAGAGGAAAGCGAGATAGCTCTGGAGTTAGACGAAATACAGAGCATACTAATGCTTTAAGAGCTATGTCTGATACTGCCTCACAATATGCAGAAGCTGAAGAAGGAGAGCTTCTTTCTGTGGGTGATGTTTCTGACTCAGGGAAGATGATGCAACCTTATTCTGATATCTCTACATTTAAATTTAAGCTTGAACACCTCCGCGTGTTACTCAGGGAGGTTTTAGCTGCTCTGAATGACTGTGATACAATTGCAGTGCCAGAGAAATTGTGTAGACTGGATAAATACTATGCAGTGCCGGTGTGCACTGATGTTTTTCCAATACCTAAAAGGTTTACAGAAAATATTACTAAGGAATGGGATAGACCAGGTGTGCCGTTCGCTCCCCCTCCTATTTTTAGAAAAATGTTTCCAATAGACGCCACCACACGGGACTTATGGCAGACAGTTCCTAAGGTGGAGGGAGCAGTTTCTACTCTAGCAAAGCGTACCACTATCTCTGTCAAGGACAGTTGTGCTTTCTTAGATCCAATGGATAAACAGTTAGAGGGTTACCTTAAGAAAATGTTTATTCAACAAGGTTTTATCCTACAGCCCCTTGCATGCACTGCTCCTGTCACTGCTGCTGCGGCGTTCTGGTTTGAGTCTCTGGAAGAGGCTTTACAGGTAGAGACTCCATTGGATGACATACTTGACAAGCTTAGAGCACTTAAGCTAGCCAATTCTTTTGTTTCTGATGCCATTGTTCATTTGACTAAACTAACGGCTAAGAATTCTGGTTTTGCTATCCAGGCGCGCAGAGCGCTATGGCTTAAATCATGGTCAGCTGACGTTACTTCAAAGTCTAAGCTGCTTAACATTCCCTTCAAGGGGCAGACCCTATTCGGGCCTGGTTTGAAGGAGATTATTGCTGATATCACTGGAGGAAAAGGTCATGCCCTTCCTCAGGATAGGTCCAAATCAAGGGCCAAACAGTCTAATTTTCGTGCCTTTCAAAACTTCAAGGCAAGTGCGGCATCAACTTCCTCTAATGCAAAACAAGAGGGAACTTTTGCTCAGTCCAAGATGGTCTGGAGACCTAACCAGACCTGGAACAAGGGTAAGCAGGCCAAAAAGCCTGCTGCTGCCTCTAAGACAGCATGAAGGAACGGCCCCCTATCCGGTAACGGTTCTAGTAGGGGGCAGACTTTCACTCTTTGCCCAGGCGTGGGCAAGAAATGTCCAGGATCCCTGGGCGTTGGAAATTATATCCCAGGGATATTTTCTGGACTTCAAGGCTTCCCCCCCAAAAGGGAGATTTCACCTTTCACAATTATCTGCAAACCAGATAAAGAGAGAGGCATTCTTACACTGTGTACAAGACCTCCTAGTTATGGGAGTGATCCATCCAGTTCCAAAGGAGGAACAGGGACTTTACTCAAATCTGTTTGTAGTTCCCAAAAAAGAGGGAACCTTCAGACCAATTTTGGATCTAAAGATCTTAAACAAATTCCTCAGAGTTCCATCATTCAAGATGGAGACTATTCGTACCATCCTACCTATGATCCAGGAGGGTCAATACATGACTACAGTGGATTTAAAGGATGCTTATCTTCACATTCCGATACACAAAGATCATCATCGGTTTCTCAGGTTTGCCTTCCTAGACAGACATTACCAGTTTGTAGCTCTTCCCTTTGGCTTAGCTACAGCCCCAATAATTTTTACGAAGGTTCTGGGGTCGCTTCTGGCAGTCCTAAGGCCACGGGGCATAGCAGTGGCCCCTTATTTAGACGACATCCTGATTCAGGCGTCAAACTTCCAAATTGCCAAGTCTCATACGGACATAGTGTTGGCATTTCTGAGGTCGCATGGGTGGAAGGTGAACGAGGAAAAGAGTTCTCTATTCCCCCTCACAAGAGTTTCCTTCCTAGGGACTCTGATAGATTCTGTAGAAATGAAAATTTACCTGACGGAGTCCAGGTTATCAACACTTCTAAATTCCTGCCGTGTTCTTTATTCCATTCCACGCCCTTCGGTGGCTCAGTGCATGGAAGTAATCGGCTTAATGGTAGCGGCAATGGACATAGTGCCGTTTGCACTCCTACATCTCAGACCGCTGCAACTCTGCATGCTCAGTCAGTGGATTGGGGATTACACATATTTGTCCCCTCTACTAAATCTGGATCAAGAGACCAGGGATTCTCTTCTCTGGTGGCTATCTCAGGTCCATCTGTCCAAAGGTATGACCTTTCGCAGGCCAGATTGGACAATTGTAACGACAAATGCCAGTCTTTTAGGTTGGGGTGTAGTCTGGAACTCCCTGAAGGCTCAGGGATCGTGGACTCAGGAGGAGTCACTCCTTCCAATAAACATTCTGGAACTAAGAGCGATATTCAATGCTCTTCAGGCTTGGCCTCAGCTAGCGACAATGAGGTTCATCAGATTTCAGTCGGACAACATCACGACTGTGGCTTACATCAACCATCAAGGGGGAACAAGGAGTTCCCTAGCGATGTTAGAAGTCTCAAAGATAATTAGCTGGGCAGAGATTCACTCTTGCCACCAATCAGCTATCCATATCCCAGGTGTAGAGAACTGGGAGGCGGATTTTGTAAGTCGACAGACTTTTCATCCGGGGGAGTGGGAACTCCATCCGGAGGTGTTTGCACAATTGGTTCATCGTTGGGGCAAACCAGAACTGGATCTCATGGCGTCTCGCCAGAACGCCAAGCTTCAGGTCCAGGGACCCCAAGGCAACGCTGATAGATGCTCTAGCAGCGCCTTGGTCCTTCAACCTGGCTTATGTGTTTCCACCGTTTCCTCTGCTCCCTCGTCTGATTGCTAAGATCAAGCAGGAGAGAGCATCGGTGATCTTGATAGCGCCTGCGTGGCAACGCAGGACTTGGTATGCAGATCTAGTGGACATGTCATCTTT
Organism: Bombina bombina; assembly: GCF_027579735.1. Taxonomy (NCBI): domain Eukaryota; kingdom Metazoa; phylum Chordata; class Amphibia; order Anura; family Bombinatoridae; genus Bombina; species Bombina bombina. The sequence goes on from NC_069504.1 coordinate 777,104,889, forward strand.
TCCACCATGGACTCTGCCGCTGAGACAGGACCTTCTACTTCAAGGTCCTTTCAACCATCCAAATCTAATTTCTCTGAGGCTGACTGCCTGGAGATTGAACGCTTGATTTTATCAAAGCGTGGTTTCTCAGAGTCAGTAATTGATACCTTAATTCAGGCACGAAAGCCTGTCACCAGGAAAATCTATCATAAGATATGGCGTAAATATCTTTATTGGTGTGAATACAAGGGCTACTCATGGAGTAAGGTCAGAATTCCCAGGATATTATCTTTTCTCCAAGAAGGATTGGAGAAAGGATTGTCAGCTAGTTCCTTAAAGGGACAGATTTCTGCGCTATGTTTTCTTTTGCACAAGCGTCTGGCGGATGTCCCAGACGTTCAGGCATTTTGTCAGGCTTTAGTTAGAATCAAGCCTGTGTTTAAACCTGTTGCTCCACCTTGGAGCTTAAATTTGGTTCTTAAAGTTCTTCAGGGGGTTCCGTGTGAACCTCTTCATTCCATAGATATCAAACTTTTATCTTGGAAAGTTCTTTTTTTGGTAGCTATTTCCTCGGCTCGTAGAGTTTCCGAGTTATCTGCCTTACAATGTGATTCTCCTTATCTGATCTTCCATGCAGATAAGGTAGTTCTGCATACCAAACCTGGGTTTTTACCTAAGGTGGTATCTAATAAGAATATCAATCAAGAAATTGTTGTTCCGTCTTTGTGTCCTAATCCTTCTTCAAAGAAGGAACGTCTATTACACAATCTGGACGTGGTTCGCGCTTTAAAGTTTTACTTACAAGCTACTAAAGATTTTCGTCAAACATCTGCTTTGTTTGTTGTCTACTCTGGACAGAGGAGAGGTCAAAAGGCTTCGGCAACCTCTCTTTCTTTTTGGCTAAGAAGCATAATCCGCTTATCCTATGAGACTGCTGGCCAGCAGCCTCCAGAAAGGATTACAGCTCATTCTACTAGAGCTGTGGCTTCCACATGGGCCTTTAAAAATGAGGCTTCTGTTGAACAGATTTGCAAGGCGGCGACTTGGTCTTCGCTTCATACTTTTTCAAAATTCTACAAATTTGATACTTTTGCTTCTTCGGAGGCTATTTTTGGGAGAAAGGTTTTACAGGCAGTGGTACCTTCCGTTTAAGTACCTGCCTTGTCCCTCCCTTCATCCGTGTACTTAAGCTTTGGTATCCCACAAGTAATGGATGATCTGTGGACTGGATACACCTTACAAGAGAAAACATAATTTATGCTTACCTGATACATTTATTTCTCTTGTGTTGTATCCAGTCCACGGCCCGCCCTGTCATTTTAAGGCAGGTATTTTTTTAATTTTAAACTACAGTCACCACTGCACCCTATGGTTTCTCCTTTCTCTGTTTGTTTTCGGTCGAATGACTGGATATGGCAGTTAGGGGAGGAGCTATATAGACAGCTCTGCTGTGGGTGTCCTCTTGCAACTTCCTGTTGGGAATGAGAATATCCCACAAGTAATGGATGATCCGTGGTCTGGATACACCACAAGAAAAATAAATTTATCAGGTAAGCATAAATTATGTTTTTTTGTAATTTAGTTACGGCTAGATTACGAGTCTTGCGTTAGCCTTAAAAAGCAGCGTTGAGGGGTCCCAACGCTGCTTTTTAACGCCCGCTGGTATTAAGAGTCTGGCAGGAAAGGGTCTACCGCTCACTTTTTTTCCACGATTTTAGCTTACCGCAAATCCTCTTACGTCAATTGCGTATCCTATCTTTTTAATGGGATTTGCATAATGCCAGTATTACGATCGCCTGAAAAAGTGAGCGGTAGACCCTCTCTTGTCCAGACTCCTACCGCATTTTAAAGTCAGTAGTTAGGAGTTTTATGGGCTAACGCCGGAACATAAAACTCTTAACTAAAGTGCTAAAAGTACACTAACACCCATAAACTACCTATTAACCACTAAACGGAGCCCCCCCCCACATCGCAAACACTTAACTAAATATATTAACCCCTAAACCGCCGCACTCCCGCCTCGCAAGCACTAGTTAAATTTTATTAACCCCTAATCTTCCGTCCCTAACATCACCGACACCTACCTACATTTATTAACCCCTAATCTGCAGACCCCAACGTCGCCGCTACTATATTAAATTTATTAACCCCTAAACCTAACTCTAACCCCCCTAACTTAAATATAATTTAAATTAAACAAAATAAATTTCTCTTGTAAGGTGTATCCAGTCCACGGGTTCTCCTTCCCAACAGGAAGTTGCAAGAGGACACCAACAGCAGAGCTGTCTATATAGCTCCTCCCCTAACTGCCACTCCCAGTCATTCTCTTGCAACTCTCGACAAGATAGGAAGTATCAAGAGATATGTGGTGACTTAGTGTAGTTTTTACCTTCAATCAAGAGTTTGTTATTTTTAAACGGTACCGGCGTCGTACTGTTTTACTCGCAGGCAGAAATTAGAAGAAGAATCTGCCTGGAGATTGATGATCTTAGCGGTTTGTAACTAAGGTCCATTGCTGTTCTCACACATAACTGAAGAGTATGGGAAAGACTTCAGTTGGGGGAACGGTTTGCAGATTACCTGCCTTGAGGTATGTTCAGTATATTTATTTCTAGAGAGATGATAAGATCTAGAAAATGCTGACAGAGCCTTGTATAATTGAGGTAAGCCTGATGTAGTGATTTAACAATGACTGGGATCATGCTTACAAAAAAGGGTAATATTCATGTTAATACTCATATTTCTTAGTGACAAAACATTTACATGTTATATAGGAAGAACGTTTTTTCTCTGAGGGTGATAAATCATTTTTTGGGGCCTAGTTTCCACATGGCTAGTCAGATACTCCTAGGAGTATTTTCTTAAGGCCCTCTGACATTGAGTGCATGGTGGGAGGGGCCTATTTTTGCGCTCTAGATGCGCAGTTCTTATTCAGACTGAGACATCCAGCTTCCCTAAAGGAGTCCTCTAGCATCTGAGGACCACTATAGAGGGCTTATTTCTTCCCTAAATCGTATTTGAGGGCAGGTAGGAGCCACAGCAGAGCTGTGGCAAGGTGTTTAACTGTTTATTAACGTTTTTTAATGTTTTTCAAATCCGGGTTGGGGCCTAAAGGGTTAATCATCCATTTGCAAGTGGGTGCAATGCTGCTTTAGTCCCTTATACACACTGTAAAAATTTCGTAGAGTTTACTACTTTTTAACACCGTTTTGCAGTTTATGTGATAGTTTTTTTCTCTTAAAGGCACAGTACCGTTTTTGTTTAATTGCTGTTTCACATTTATTAAAGTGTTTTCCAAGCTTGCTTGTCTCATTACTAGTCTGTTAAACATGTCTGACATAGAGGAAACTCCTTGTTCAATATGTTTAGAAGCCATTGTCGAACCCCCTCTTAGAATGTGTACCAAATGTACTGAAATTTCTATAAATTATAAAGACCATATTATGGCATTTAAAGATTTATCACCAGAGGTTTCTCAGACTGACAAAAGGGAGGTTATGCCATCTAGCTCTCCCCACGTGTCAGAACCTATAACTCCCGCTCAAGTGACGCCAAGTACATCTAGCGCGTCAAATGCGTTTACCTTACAAGACATGGCGGCAGTTATGACTAATACCCTCACAGAGGTATTGTCCAAACTGCCAGGGTTACAGGGAAAGCGAGACAGCTCTGGGGCTAGAACAAATACAGAGCTTTCTGACGCTTTAGTAGCTATGTCCGATATACCCTCACAATGCTCCGAAGCCGTGGCAAGGGAGTTGCTATCTGAGGGTGAGATTTCAGGTTCAGGGAAGACGTTACTTCAGTCCAATTCTGAAATGACAGCCTTTAAATTTAAGCTTGAACACCTCCGCTTATTGCTCAGGGAGGTTTTAGCGACTCTGGATGACTGTGACCCCATTGTAGTTCCAGGAAAATTGTGTGAAATGGACAAATACTTTACAGTGCCTGTTTACACTGATGTCTTTCCAGTCCCTAAGAGGTTTTTGGAAATTATTACTAAGGAATGGGATAGACCAGGTGTTCCGTTCTCTCCCCCTCCTGCTTTTAAAAAGATGTTACCCATAGATGTCGCTATATGGGACTCGTGGCAGACAGTCCCTAAGGTAGAGGGTGCTGTTTCTACCCTAGCTAAGCGTACAACTATCCCCGTCGAGGACAGTTGTGTTTTCTTAGATCCTATGGATAAAAAAATTGGAGGGTCTCCTTAAGAAAATTTTTATCCATCAAGGTTTTATTCTCCAGCCTCTTGCATGCATTGCCCCAGTTACTGCTGCAGCGGCTTTTTGGTTCGAGTCTCTTGAGGAGGCTCTACAGGTGAAGACCCCATTAGATGATATTTTAGACAGGATTAAAGCTCTCAAGTTAGCTAATTCCTTTATTTCTGACACAGTTTTTCATATAACCAAACTAACGGCTAAGAATTCAGGTTTTGCCATTCTGGCGCACAGGGCGCTATGGCTTAAGTCCTGGTCAGCAGACGTTACTTCAAAGTCTAAGCTTCTTAACATCCCCTTCAAAGGACAGACCCTTTTCGGGCCGGGCCTGAAGGAGATCATTTCTGATATTACTGGAGGAAAAGGTCACGCCCTTCCTCAGGATAGGTCCAATAAATTAATGACCAAACAGAATAATTTTCGTTCATTTCGAAACTTCAAAAGTGGCGCAGCTTCAGCTTCCTCTAATGCAAAACAAGAGGGAAATTTCGCCCAGTCCAAACCAGTCTGGAGACCGAACCAGGCTTGGAACAAGGGGAAGCAGGCCAAAAAACCTGCTGCCGCCTCTAAGACAGCATGAAGGAGTAGCCCCTGATCCGGGACCGGATCTAGTAGGGGGCAGACTTTCTCTCTTCGCCCAGGCTTGGGCAAGAAACATCCAGGATCCCTGGGCATTAGAGATTGTTTCCCAGGGATATCTATCTTCTGGACTTCAAAGCTTCATCTCCAAAGGGGAGATTTCATCTCTCACAATTATCTGTAAACCAGATAAAGAGAGAGGCATTCTTATGTTGTGTTCAAAACCTACTGGTTATGGGCCACCCAGTTCCAAGGGAGGAACAGGGGCAGGGCTTCTATTCAAATCTGTTTATAGTTCCCAAAAAAGAGGGAACTTTCAGACCAATCTTGGATCTCAAGATCCTAAACAAATTTCTCAGGGTCCCATCCTTCAAGATGGAGACTATCCGAACCATCCTCCATATGATCCAGGAGGGTCAATATATGACTACTGTGGACTTAAAGGATGCTTATTTCCACATTCCGATTCACAGAAATCATCATCAGTTCCTCAGGTTCACCTTCTTAGACAGGCATTACCAGTTGGTGGCTCTTCCCTTCGGGTTAGCCACGGCACCAAGAATCTTTACGAAGGTTCTAGGGTCCCTACTGGCGGTTCTAAGGCCACGGGGCATAGCGGTGGCTCCTTACCTAGACGACATTCTGATACAGGCGTCGACTTTTAAAATCGCCAAGTCCCATACGGACATTGTTATGGCCTTTCTGAGGTCTCACGGGTGGAAGGTGAACGAAGAAAAGAGTTCTCTCTCCCCTCTCACAAGAGTTTCCTTCCTAGGAACACTGATAGATTCAGTAGAAGTGAAAAATTTTCTGACAGAGGTCAGGTTATCAAAGATTCTAACTTCCTGCCGTGCTCTTCATTCCACTTCTCGGCCATCAGTGGCTCAGTGTATGGAAGTAATCGGCCTAATGATAGCGGCAATGGACATAGTTCCGTTTGCCCGCCTACATCTCAGACCACTGCAACTTTGCATGCTCAATCAGTGGAATGGGGACTACACAGATTTGTCCCCTCTGCTAAATCTGGATCAAGAGACCAGGGATTCTCTTCTCTGGTGGTTATCTCTGGTCCATCTCTCCAGGGGAATGAGTTTCCGCAGGCCAGAGTGGACTATAGTGATGAGAGATGCCAGCCTTCTGGGCTGGGGCGCAGTCTGGAACTCCCTGAAGGCTCAGGGTTCGTGGACTCAGGAGGAAGCCCTCCTTCCGACAAACATTCTGGAACTGAGAGCGATATTCAATGCTCTTCAGGCTTGGCCTCAACTAGCTGCGGTCAGGTTCATCAGATTTCAGTCGGACAATATCACGACTGTAGCCTATATCAACCATCAGGGGGGAACAAGAAGCCCCCTGGCAATGTTGGAGGTTTCAAAGATAATTCTATGGGCAGAGATTCACTCTTGCCATCTCTCAGCTATCCATATCCCAGGAGTAGAGAACTGGGAGGCAGATTTTCTAAGTCGGCAGACTTTTCATCTGGGGGAGTGGGAGCTCCATCCGGAGGTATTTGCCCAGCTGATTCAACTATGGAGCAAACCAGAACTGGATCTGATGGTGTCTTGTCAGAACGCCAAGCTTCCTTGTTACGAGTCCAGGTCAAGGGATCCCCAGGCAGTGCTGATAGATGCTCTACCAGTGCCCTGGTCCTTCAGCCTGGCTTATGTGTTCCCACCATTTCCTCTCCTCCCTCATCTGATTGCCAAGATCAAGCAGGAGAGAGCTTCAGTGATTTTGATAGCACCTGCGTGGCCATGCAGGACTTGGTATGCAGATCTGGTGGACATGTCATCCCTTCCACCATGGACTCTGCTGCTGAGGCAGGACCTTCTACTCCAAGGTCCATTCAAACATCCAAATCTAATTTTTCTGCGGCTGACTGCTTGGAGATTGAACGCTTGATTTTATCAAAACGTGGTTTCTCCGAGTCGGTCATTGATGCCTTAATTCAGGCTCGAAAGCCTGTCACCAGGAAAATCTATCATAAGATATGGTGTAAATATCTTTATTGGTGTGAATCCAAGGGTTACTCATGGAGTAAAGTCAGGATTCCTAGGATATTATCTTTTCTCCAAGAAGAATTGGAGAAGGGATTGTCAGCTAGTTCCTTAAAGGGACAGATTTCTGCTCTGTCTATTCTTCTGCACAAGCGTCTGGCAGATGTTCCAGACGTTCAGGCGTTTTGTCAGGCTTTAGTTAGAATTAAGCCTGTGTTTAAACCTGTTGCTCCGCCATGGAGTTTAAATTTAGTTCTTAAAGTTCTTCAAGGGGTTCCGTTTGAACCTCTGCATTCCATAGATATCAAGCTTTTATCTTGGAAAGTTTTGTTTTTGGTAGCTATCTCTTCGGCTCGAAGAGTTTCAGAGTTATCTGCCTTACAGTGTGATTCCCCTTATCTGATCTTCCATGCAGATAAGGTAGTTTTGTGTACCAAACCTGGGTTTCTTCCTAAGGTGGTATCTAATAAGAATATCAATCAGGAGATTGTTGTTTTCGTCACTGTGTCCTAATCCTTCTTCAAAGAAGGAACGTCTATTACACAATCTTGACGTGGTTCGTGCTTTAAAATTTTATTTACAAGCTTTTATTTTCGTCAAACATCTGCATTGTTTTTTGTCTACTCTGAACAGAGGAGAGGCCTAAAGGCTTCGGCATCTTCTCTTTCCTTTTGGCTGAGAAGCATAATCCGTTTAGCTTATGAGACTGCTGGTCAGCAGCCTCCTGAAAGAATTACAGCTCATTCCATTAGAGCGGTAGCTTCCACATGGGCCTTTAAAAATGAGGCCTCTGTTGAACAGATTTTTAAGGCGGCGACTTGGTGTTCGCTTCATACTTTTTCTAAATTCTACAAATTTGATACTTTTGCTTCCTCGGAGGCTATTTTTGGGAGAAAGGTCTTGAAGGCAGTGGTGCCTTCCGTTTAAGTGCCTGCCTTGTCCCTCCCTTCATCCGTGTCCTAAAGCTTTGGTATTGGTATCCCACAAGTAATGGATGAACCCGTGGACTGGATACACCTTACAAGAGAAAGCAAAATTTATGCTTACCTGATAAATTTCTTTCTCTTGTGGTTTATCCAGTCCAAGGCCCGCCCTGTCACTTTAAGGCAGGTGTTTTTTTATTTTTAAACTACAGTCACCACCGCACCCTATAGTTTCTCCTTTTTTCTTGCTTGTCTTTGGTCGAATGACTGGGAGTGGTAGTTAGGGGAGGAGCTATATAGACAGCTCTGCTGTTGGTGTCCTCTTGCAACTTCCTGTTGGGAAGGAGAATATCCCACAAGTAATGGATGAACCCGTGGACTGGATACACCACAAGAGAAAGAAATTTATCAGGTAAGCATAAATTTTGTTTTAACATAATTAAATAAATTAATCCTATTTAAAACTAAATACTTACCAATAAAATAAACCCTAAGCTAGCTACAATATAACTAATAGTTACATTGTAGCTAGCTTAGGATTTATATTTATTTTACAGGCAACTTTGTATTTATTTTAACTAGGTACAATAGTTATTAAATAGTTATTAACTATTTAGTCACTACCTAGCTAAAATAAGTACAAAAGTACCTGTAAAATAAACCCTAGCCTAAGTTAAAATTACACCTAACACTACACTATCATTAAACTAACCTTACCTAAACTACCTACAATTAATTACAATTAAATTAAATAAACTAAATTACAAAAAACAAACAAACACTAAATTACAGGAAAAAAAGAATTACAAGAAGTTTAAACTAATTACACCTAATCTAATCCCCCTAATAAAATAAAAAAGCCCCCCAAAGTAATAAAAATCCCTACCCTATACTAAATTACAAATAGCCCTTAAAAGGGCCTTTTGCGGGGCATTGCCCCAAAGTAATCAGCTCTTTCACCTGTAAAAAAAAATACAATAACCCACCACCCACACACCCAAACCTACTCTAAAACCCACCCAATCCCCCATTAAAAAACCTAACACTACCCCCTTGAAGATCACCCTACCTTGAGCCGTCTTCACCCAGCCGGGTACAAGTGGTCTTCCAGAGGGTCCGAAGTCTTCATCCTATCCGGCCAGAAGAGGACATCCCGAACGGTAGAAGGCCTTATCCAGGCGGAATCTTCTATCTTCATCCTTCCGGAGCGGGTCCATTTTCAAGACATCCGACGTGGAGCATCCTCTTCATCCGATGGCCGACGACTGAATGACTGGTCCTTTAAATGACGTCATCCAAGATGGCGCCCCTTGAATTCCGATTGGCTGATAGAATCCTATCAGCCAATTGGAATTAAGGTAGGAAAAATCCTATTGGCTGATGCAATCAGCCAATCGGATTGAAGTTCAATACGATTGGCTGATCCAATCAACCAATAGGATTGAGCTCGCATTCTATTGGCTGTTCCAATCAGCCAATAGAATGCAAGGTCAATCCTATTGGCTGATTGCATCAGCCAATAGGATTTTTCCTACCTTAATTCCGATTGGCTGATAGGATTCTATCAGCCAATCGGAATTCAAGGGACGCCATCTTGGATGACGTCATTTAAACGACCAGTCATTCAGTCGTCGGCCGTTGGATGAAGAGGATGCTCTGCGTTGGATGTCTTGAAGATGGACCCGCTCCGCTCTGGAAGGATGAAGATAGAAGATGCCGCCTGGATGAAGCCTTCTGCCGGTCTGGATGTCCTCTTCTGGCCGGATAGGATGAAGACTTTGGACCCTCTGGAGAACCACTTTTTAAGGTGGGGTTGGGTGGGTTTTAGAGTAGGGTTGAGTGTGTGTAACAATTCAAACAATCTTCCTTAGAAAACATATAAAATATGTCAGCATTTCTCTATCAGAGATAAATGTGTTATCCCAAATGTCTCATAAAAACAATGACTGCTGTAATTATGAATTTAACTTAGGATGTTTTATTTAGCTTATAGTTAACACAGCATATGTGACTTAGATATGCTGTAGTTAACGATTAGCCGGTACAAGTTATCAAGTAAAGCAGGTAGAATAACTTTCACAGTACTTAGCAAATAGACGTCAGATAAATGCAATCAAATAATGTGTTTGAATTCTAAGTTACAATGATGATAGGTTCGCTTACCAAGCGTGGTCAAAGGATATGCTAACGGCTTGAGAGAGACCAGAGAGTGAGGTGTTTGCTTTGCAGAGCTGAACAAGCAGCGGGAAGTAACCGGAGCCAGAATCTGTAGCGTGGTGTGTGCGGAGGTGATCGGAGCGGCCGTCGGTGACGTCACCCGCCTGTCAGTTGTTGCTCCGGAGCAGAGGTATGGAGTCAGAGAGAGAGATGTCCAAATCGAAGTCCGGAGGTAATTATTTCAGCAGGAAATACTGCCAAATAAATAAGAAGAGAGTTCCTCAGGAGTCAACTTGATAATAGAAGTAGTTCTAATCCTAGAAGGAGTAGAAAGGCTAGTAACCAGGTGAGATCCTTAATACCAAGCAAAGGTATTAGGAAAAGGCGTTCCTTATAAAGGATAAGTGAATTGAAAAGGAGGCCAAAAAGATTAACCCTATACAGAGAGGAAGGTTGTTACAGTGTGTGGGTGGTGGGTTTTAATGTTGGGGGGGTATTGTATTTTTTTTTTTACAGGTAAAAGAGCTGATTACTTTGGGGCAATGCCCCGCAAAAGGCCCTTTTAAGGGCTATTTGTAATTTAGTATAGGGTAGGGAATTTTATTATGTTGGGGGGCTTTTTTATTTTATTAGGGGGATTAGATTAGGTGTAATTAGTTTAAAATTCTTGTAATTCTTTTTTTTCTGTAATTTAGTGTTTGTTTGTTTTTCGTAATTTAGTTTATTTAATTTAATTGTAATTAATTGTAGGTAGTTTAGGTAATTAGTTTAATTATAGTGTAGTGTTAGGTGTAATTGTAACTTAGGTTAGGGTTTATTTTACAGGTAATTTTGTACTTATTCTAGCTAGGTAGTTATTAAATAGTTAATAACTATTTAATAACTATTCTACCTAGTTAAAATAAATACAAAGTTGCCTGTAAAATAAATATAAATCCTAAGCTAGATACAATGTAACTATTAGTTATATTGTAGCTAGCTTAGGGTTTATTTTATCGGTAAGTATTTCGTTTTAAATAGGATTAATTTATTTAATTATGTTAAATTTATTTCGTTTAATTTAAATTATATTTAAGTTAGGGGGGTTAGACTTAGGGTTAGACTTAGGTTTAGGGGTTAATAAATTTATTATAGTGGCGGCGACGTTGGCGGCGGCAGATTAGGGGTTAATAAATTTAATATAGTTGCGGCGACATTGGGGGGGCAGATTAGGGGTTAATAAATATAATGTAGGTGTCGGCGATTTTTGGGGCAGTAGATTAGGGGTTCATAAGTATAATGTAGGTGGCGGCGGTGTCCGGAGCGGCAGATTAGGGGTTAATAATATAATGTAGGTGGCGACGATGTTGTGGCGGCTGATTAGGGGTTAATAAGTGTAAAATTAGGGGTGTTTAGACTCGGGGTTCATGTTAGGGTGTTAGGTGCAGACTTAACTTTTATTTCCCCATAGGAAACAATGGGGCTGCGTTAGCAGCTGAACGCTGCTTTTTTGCAGGTGTTAGGTTTTTTCAGCCAGCTCAGCCCCATTGTTTCCTATGGGGAAATCGTGCACGAGGACAATTTGCCAGCTTACCTCTACCGTAAGCAGCGCTGGTATTGAGGTGAGATGTGGAGCTAAATTTTGCTCAACGCTCACTTTTCTGAGGCTAACGCCGGCTTGCAGAAATCTCGTAATACCAGAGTAGGCTTAAGTGAGTGGTAAGAAAAAAAGGCTTGTTAGCCCCGCACAGCCTTACCGACAAAAACTGGTAATCTAGCCAATTGTTTTTATTTTTTTGTAGGTAGATACTTTTTGCAATTTTTAGAGTAGTGTTAGGATTTTTTATTGGTAGTTTAGTTTTATTTAATTGGTAGTAATTTTAGCTTAATAATTATATAGGTACATTTTAGTTTAATTTGAGCTATGGAACCTCTAAACCGCAGTTCCCTGATATCGCCGAAACAAACGAAACCTATTAACCCCTAAACCCCAGTTCCCTGACATCGCCGACACTAACTAAAACACTAAATAAACCTATTAACACCTAAACCGCAGTTCCCCGACATCGCAGACACTAACTAAACCTATTAACCCCTAAACCACCGCCACCCACATCACAACCTAAATTAAACTATATTAACCCTTAAACCTAACACCTCCTAACTTTAAAAAAATTAAAATAGACCTAAATTAAAGTTACAATTATTAACTAACTACCTATTTAAAAATAAATACATACCTATTTTGAAATAAAAATAAAACCTAACCTAGCTACAATATAACTATTTACTAACTACCTAGGTAAAATAAATACAAACTTACCTGTGAAATAAAAGTAAAACCTAAGCTTACACTAATAAAACCTAATATTACTAAAAATAATAAAACCTAACATTACTAAAAATAATAAAAACCTGGGGGCGGAGCCGACCATTGCCTGTGATGGTCACATTAACTTGATGCTCCGTTGTTGAAACTGGCACAATAGGAGACAAGCAAAGGAATCAGAGAGATGTGAGCCTACATTTTGTGGGGGAACCATCCTAGAGGTACTAGGACATCATTTTGGTGAGAGACACCGAAAAATAACCTTTATAACGGCATAATTGAAGTATTGAAAATGGCCGCGCTCTGATCTTTTAGCTGGAAACCCCATAGGAGATTTGAGCTATGCATGGCGTTACAGGGCAGAGAAGGCCAGAAGCCTAAAACAGAAAAGCGCTGATTCAGCAACACCACGCTAAGGGGCCTATCTATCAAGCTCCGAATGGAGCTTGATGGCCCGTGTTTCTGGCGAGTCTGAAGACAAAAGTTATGGAGCAGCGGTCACAAAGACCGCTGCTCCATAACCCTGTCCACCTGCTCTGAGCAGGCAGACAGGAATCACCGGGATTCAACCCGATCGAGTACGATAGGGTTGATTGACACCCCTCACAAGAGCTGCTGGTGCAATGCTGAATACGGAGAGCGTATTGCTCTCCACATTCAGCGATGTCTTGCGGTCCTGATCCACACTGTCGGATCAGGTCCACAAGACATTTCATAAATAGGCCCCTAAGAGTGGTCCGATTCTAAGCAACGGTGGTGAGACAATTCAGCATACAATTACCATGTACATATAATTGCTAACATCTGAGGGCACAAGGTGGAGGAAACAAATTGGCACACACGCTACACAACACCCTATCAAACTCACTTGAATACACCAGACGATTAAGTAGCGTGGGATAAAAACAACACCCTGCACTCTTAAAAGACAGAAGAGCAATGCGGGGTAGGGGGAGAAGAATAAAAATAAGCCGACACATAGCACTAGTTCTGGGACAATTAAAGAGGCTTGCGCTGAGGCCTTGTGCTGACACAGCAATATAAAATACCACGACGGGCAAGAAGACAGGTTCTGACAGCGTGATTTAAGGAGGCAAAGTCATTAAAAAAAAAAAAAAAACCTTTCTAGTGACTAAGAGGGACCAGCAAAGAGAGCTTTTCAACAATCACTCTCAATGAGATTAAAACACTTAAGGCTAGATTACGAGTTTTGCGTTAGGAAGGGCGCGTTAGTAGTGTGTATTTTATTTCCTTTGCGCACTTTCCTTAACGTAGGTATTACGAGTCTCAAAACAACCTTGTAACGCGTTGCGGTAACACGACTACCGCGTTTATTTAAGAAGTGTAATCACGGCCGCGTTAAACATTCTCCCATAGAAATCAATGATAAATCAAAGAAGCACGCATTTTTTAGTTAACACTCGATCTCGCGAGAAATACGCACTGCTCTGTCATATTACGTATACCACATAATGCACAACAAAAACACAGCTCAAATGTACTAACAACAATCACAAAACATAGCACATACGCATTACACATTCACAATCGGAAAACAAAAACAATAAACAACATTTACACTAAACAAGGAATACAGAAATACCTTACAATCCTGCAACACGGAACAAAACAACACGAAAAAAGAATTGCACACTCATACACAAACAAAACACTCGCATTCAAGATTACAGAACATTAGTACAAAGAAACATTTACAACACTTCACAAATACTACACCATCACAAATCAACATTTATATTTACACATAATACTTTTGGACAATGTTATGCAAAACGATCACTATGACATCATCGCTGTGGTATATTGAGCTTTGTAATTCAGAAAACAAGTTTTTTGTACAATTGTTATAAAGGTTAGCCCTAAAATTAGAGCTTGTTGCTCTTTTTTGTACTAATCAGAAAACAACTTCTATGTAGCCTGATTAGACAATATGAGACATTTAATATATGATGAATTTGTGTATTAACTACAGACTTAGGTGTTAATAAAGATAAGGATTTATTAATAAGATACATATCATATGTTCAATATGGAAGCCACAGATGGAGTAGAAATACTGACACGGGCTAAATCAGTAATGATAGTAACAAAATGATCTCTTTTTACTTCACGCAATCACACACATCCTAAAATATTTACAAGTTCAGACACTCCGCAGACACACATTGTTTGTTTGTAATGGATATTGCAGATAATAGGATTTGCCCAATAATTCAGAGTGGTGACAACAAACAAGCAGGTAAGAAGCTTAAAGGCTTTAGTTTTGTTCGTGTATGTTACCACCTTGAGGACCGTGAGTGTTCCGTTACCGCATTGGGAGATCCGTGTCTGGGAGAGGCAGCGTGTGTGAATGCGGCTTACTTCCGGGTAGCGGTAAAAAAGTAGATCCGGCCGTTCAATGATCCAGGCTCGGTAATAACAAAGTTGCGACAAGATCATAAGAGATTCAAAGGAAACAAAAGTAAATATTGGAATATTACTTTGCTCAGGATTCAAGTGATAGGAGACCTGAAATAAGAATAGCTACAACAGAGTAGGTATGACTTCAATAATCAGGCAGTAAATGAATGTTACAGGTAGTCCTTAAATAGGGAGGAGACCACATAGGAGGGGTTAGAGTTAAAGGTATACCACATCTCTCCCCCTTCAAGGAAGCACCCCAGGGGATTCCAAGCTAGGTTTCTCAGGATAGCGGCGATGAAAATTTCGCAGAAGACGGGGAGTGCGAAGATCAGAATGAAGTTGCCAAGAGTTATCCTCCGAACCATAACCCTTCCATTTCACAAGGTACTCCAACCTCCGCCTATGGATCCTAGAATCCAACACAGCTTCGACTTCATACTCTTCTCGATCATCAATGAGTATCGGAGGTGGTCGAGACAAGGAGAGGGACTGAGGTGATGGAAGATATGGCTTCAGCAAAGAGACATGGAAAGAGGGGTGAATCTTAAAATCCTGAGGAAGCTCCAATCTCACAGCATTGAGGTTGATTATTTTAGACACCTTAAAAGGACCCAAATATTGATTTGCTAGCTTTTTGCTAGGAACGGAAAGTTTAAGATTCTTTGTCGAGAGCAGAACTAAATCTCCAATTTGATAAGAAGGACCGGCTGTGTGATGGGTATCATACAACCTTTTCTGATAATCTTTAGCTTCTGAAAGATGTTTTTTTCAGGATGTCCAGCCTTTCTTGTAAAGTAGTCGCAAAATCCAATGCAGAGGGTGAGTTCACTTGTTGAGAGGATAAAGAGATGGTGGTAGGATGATATCCGTAAGTAACGAAGAATGGGGATAGTTTAGTTGATGAAGAAGTGGTATTGTTGTAACAGAACTCCGCCAAAGGTAAATAAGATGACCAATCATCCTGTAGATGAGATATGTAGCAACAAAGATATTGCTCAAGGGTTTGGTTAAGTCGTTCCGTAAGACCATTTGTCTGGGGGTGAAATGCAGTCGAGTATCTTGAATCAATCTTGATTAGCTTGCATAAAGATCTCCAAAAATTAGAGGTAAACTGAGTACCACGGTCAGTTATAATAATTTTAGGCAGTCCATGTAAGCGAACTATGTTGTCTAGGAAAACGTGAGCTGTTGTGAAAGCTGTAGGGAGACCTTTTAGGGGAATGTAATGAGCCAGTCTTGTTAAATGGTCAATGACAACTAAGATAGTATTGTAATGGTGGGATTCAGGTAACTCAACAATAAAGTCCATTGATATGGTACTCCAGGGTTTGTCAGGAATAGGCAGAGGAGATAAAAGACCTGATGGTCTTTTGTGTACTAACTTATTTCTGGCGCAGGTATCACAATGTTTTACGTAATTTGTTATATAAGTGTCCATGAGTGGCCACCAATAATTTCTCCTGGTTAGGTCAATAGTTTTAGAAATACCTGGATGACCCGCTAGTGTCCCATCATGGGTTTGTTTAAGAATGGAAGATCTCATTTGTTGGGGAATATAGAGTTTAGATTTATGGTAAAAAGACCAGTATTGGAATCTTTCTGACAGTCTATTCCATGTGGTGGTTCATGCTTTAATTCTTTTAATACCTCTTCTTCTAAAGGTGTTAGTAAACCTATAATTTTTTCTTTTGGAATGATTTGGTTGATTTGATCTTGAGTGTCTTGATCATGTAGTCTAGAGAGAGCATCGGCTTTGGTATTCAAGTGTCCCGGTCTGTATGTTAAAAGAAAATTGAAACGATCAAAGAATATCGACCATCTTGCTTGCCGTGCAGACAAAGTCTTACTTGTTTTTAGGAATTCAAGATTTTTATGGTCGGTATAAATCTTAAAAGGCAGTTTGGAACCTTCTAATAAATGTCTCCAGTGATCTAGGGCACGTTTTATAGCTAGAAGTTCTTTATCTCCTATGCTATAGTTTTTCTCAGCGCTAGTCAACATTTTTGAATAGAAAGCAATAGGATGAATCTCAGTCTTGTTCTTATCTTGTTGTGATAATACTGCACCGATACCTGAGTCGGATGCATCGACTTCAAGGATAAATTCCAAATCAAAGTCTGGCATAGCTAGGATGGGTGCTGTTGTAAAATATTCTTTTAACTTGTTAAAAGCATGACTTGCGGATTCTGTCCACTTAAATCTTTGTTTTTCACTAGTAAGTGCTGTTAATGGTTTAACGATTGAAGAGAAATTTTTAATAAACTTTCTATAAAAATTTGCAAAACCAATGAATCGTTGTACAGATTTTGTTGAAGTTGGAGTAGGCCAATTCAAAATTGCTGATACCTTCTCCGGATCCATTTGTATTTTGTTGGGACTGATGATATAACCCAAGAATTTTATTTCTGTGACATGAAAAGAACATTTTTCCAGTTTAGCATATAATTTGTGTTCTTTTAAACGAGTTAGTACCCAACGTACATGCTTTTCATGTTCCTGTGGTGTTCTAGAATAAATTAGGATGTCATCAAGGTATATTATGACACAAACGTCAATCAGGTCACGAAATATCTCGTTTATAAAAAACTGAAAAGTTGCTGGGGCATTACTCAGACCGAAAGGCATTACGTTATATTGAAAAAGGCCATATCTGGTCCTGAATGCCGTTTTCCATTCGTGACCTTCCTTGATTCTAATCAAATTATAAGCTCCCTTTAAATCTAATTTGGTGTAAATAGTTGCACCAGTTAGACGTTCCAAAAGTTCAGGTATTAAAGGTAAAGGGTACCTGTTTTTTATTGTGATGTTATTCAATGCCCTATAATCAATAATAGGTCTTATGGTACCATCCTTGTTTCTTACTAGAAACATTCCTGCAGCTGCAGGGGATGTGGAGTGTGAAATAAATCACTTACGTAAATTTTCGCCTAGGTAATTTCTAATATATTGAAGTTCCTCTTGAGAGAGAGGATAGATCTTACCATGAGGGATTTTGGAACCAGGTATTATATCGATAGGGCAGTCAAATTCCCTATGGGGTGGAAGATTTTCTGCCTCTTTTAAATTAAATACTTCTGCCAAATCCTGATAACACGAGGGTAAACCATTATCAAGTGACGCTATGGTTTGATGTGGGTAACAAGTGTTTGAGCAAAAGGCAGAATCTAATGTTACCTTATTTGAAACCCAATTTATGTTTGGGTTGTGTTTCTTCAACCAAGGATACCCTAGGATGAGAGTATGCTGATGTATGGGTATGAGATCAAAAGATAAAAATTTGGTGTGTCCCTGGGATGATGTTACAAGCAGGGGAACAGTATGATGTGTAATAGGTCCTTGTTCTATGAATGAACCATCTATTAACTTAATGGAGACAGGGTTTTGTTTGCAAATAACTGGTATTTTATTTTTATTTACATAGGTGGAATCAATGTAATTGCCGGATGCTCCTGAATCAATTAATGCCTTGGTTTGGATATTTTTCTGGTCCCACTGTAAAGAAATGGACAAAGTCATGTGTGTATCATTTGCAATGCTGTAAATAAAGTCACTGGTTATTGTCTTACCATTCTTTAGTTTTTTTTAACAAAGGACAAGTGGATACTGCATGTTCCTTTTGAGCACAGTATAAACAGAGATTTTCCAACCTCCTTCTAATTTTTTCCTCTGGTGGCAGAGGTCCTCTAAGAACTCCAATCTCCATAGGGGTAGCACTGCCATGAGCTCTGTCATGACTTGTTGTGACTTGGTAAGGTTTCCTGGATGGGGTATCATAAGAGGCCCTCTCTGCTCTCCTTTCTCTCAAACGTCGATCCAAAGAAGTGCTTAATTTGATAAGACCCTCAAGGGTATCTGGGATCTCAAGACGGGAAAGTTCATCTTTGAGTGATTCAGACAAAACTAGACGATATTGATTCTTTAAACTGATTTCATTCCACTGAGAGTCCTCTGCCCACATCTGAAATTCAGTGGTATAATCTTCCACATTTCTCTTACCCTGTTTTAAAGACCTCAATCTCGTTTCAGCATTTATTTGAGTATTTGAGTCTTGATATAGACTAGTCAAAGCAGAAAAAAAATCCTGTAATGAATCTAGGATAGGGTTATTGTTTTCAAAAAACCTATTAGCCCAAGTCCTTGGTTCACCTTGTAGGAAAGATATTGTGGTACATACTTTAATCCGCTCAGTGTGATAATTCTTAGGTCTAAGGGAAAATAATAAGTTACAGGCATTCTTAAATTCCCTGAACTCAGAACGTTTCCCTGAGAAAGGTTGTGGATAATTAATATGAGGATCAGGTGGATCATGAGGTTTTTGTGTAACATAATCTTTAACTATTGTTTTAAGTGCAGCATTTTCAGTCTGCACTTCAGTCACTGCTCTTGCTAAATAATCAAGTTTGAGATAGACATTATTAAACTCCTTTTTTATTTCATTAGGATCCATAATGGTAAATATTTAAATCAAAAAGGTTTTGATTGTCTTTTGGGCCTGATTATTACGTGGTATATTGAGCTTTGTAATTCAGAAAACAAGTTTTTTGTACAATTGTTATAAAGGTTAGCCCTAAAATTAGAGCTTGTTGCTCTTTTTTGTACTAATCAGAAAACAACTTCTATGTAGCCTGATTAGACAATATGAGACATTTAATATATGATGAATTTGTGTATTAACTACAGACTTAGGTGTTAATAAAGATAAGGATTTATTAATAAGATACATATCATATGTTCAATATGGAAGCCACAGATGGAGTAGAAATACTGACACGGTCTAAATCAGTAATGATAGTAACAAAATGATCTCTTTTTACTTCACGCAATCACACACATCCTAAAATATTTACAAGTTCAGACACTCCGCAGACACACATTGTTTGTTTGTAATGGATATTGCAGATAATAGGATTTGCCCAATAATTCAGAGTGGTGACAACAAACAAGCAGGTAAGAAGCTTAAAGGCTTTAGTTTTGTTCGTGTACGTTACCACCTTGAGGACCGTGAGTGTTCCGTTATCGCATTGGGAGATCCGTGTCTGGGACAGGCAGCGTGTGTGAATGCGGCTTACTTCCGGGTAGCGGTAAAAAAGTAGATCTGGCCGTTCAATGATCCAGGCTCGGTAATAACAAAGTTGCGACAAGATCATAAGAGATTCAAAGGAAGCAAAAGTAAATATTGGAATGTTACTTTGCTCAGGATTCAAGTGATAGGAGACCTGAAATAAGAATAGCTACAACAGAGTAGGTATGACTTCAATAATCAGGCAGTAAATGAATGTTACAGGTAGTCCTTAAATAGGGAGGAGACCACATAGGAGGGGTTAGAGTTAAAGGTATACCACAATCACATTCTACACATTCCACAAATACTAACTCAATATGAGCATGCGCAAATTCACACAACTAATACACACTGCACACATACTAATTACTAACAAAGCACACCTGAACATACTTTACTTGGCAAACCGGTACATCATTAAACATTTACACAGGGTATATAAGCAGGCTACAAGCATGGCTTCTTTGACTGTGTTGCTGGAGGGTTTTGTGAGATTAGAGAGGAGAGAGATTTAGTGCGTTATTGTGAGAGTTAGTGTTAGTGTGAGAGAGTGAGTTAGTGTTATTGTGAGAGTTAGCTTGTGTTAGTGTGAGAGAGTGAGTTAGTGTTATTGTGCGAGTTAGTTAGTGGTAGTGTTAGTTAGTGTTAGTGTGAGAGTTAGTTAATGGTAGTGTGATATAGTGAGTTAGTTAGTGGTAGTGTGAGAGAGTTAGTTAGTGGTAGTGTGAGATAGTGAGTTAGTGGTAGTGTGAGATAGTGAGAGAGCGGTAGTGAGCTAGAGTTGGTTTGGGTGAGTGTGCGAGTGGATTTTCTGTATACTTAACACATTTACACGCAAACACATTCAATACATACATACACTTATCAATAACACTACATTACACTCCATACCCCATCCCCTCTCATACTACACTCCATACCCCATTCCCTGTAATCCCATTCCCTTTCATTCCATACCCCATCCCCTCTCATACTACACTGCATACCCCATTCCCTGTAATCCCATTCCCTTTCATTCCATACCCCATTCCCTTTCATCCCATACCTCATTCCCTTTAAGCCCATACCCCATTCCCTGTAAGCCCATACCCTCTTTTATTTATATCCCTTTCACACTTTGAGCCCTTTTTTTTTTTTTTTTTTTTTTTGCATTTTTGTTATTTATTTTGACCCCCTTTCATTTGGGCACATTCCCTTTTTGTTTGAGTATGTCGGGAGGGGGGATAGGGGGCAGATTAACCTGGAAGTATTAGAGTTCCTCAGGAATCAGTTCAGACAAGAGGTTATAGAGGAGGTCAGGCAGGAGCTTAGTCAGGAGAGGGGGAGGGGGAGAGGAACAGGACAGGAAGGGGACAGGAAGGGGGGGAGGAAGCGGTGGGTGGACCCGGCCACTTTGTTCAAGATGAACAAGTGGGTGGGCTCAGTGGCGGCCAGCGTAGAGCTTCACAGTCCGGGAAACAGAGGACACCATCACAGGGGAAAGCCAAGCAGACTAGGAAGGCGAGATATACTATGGAGGAGAAGGAGGCCCTCATAGAGGCTTATATGGAGAGGGCTAGGAGGCTGCAGGTTCAGAAGGCCACCCCTAGGGAGAAGAGGAAACTATAGCTGGAGATCAGGGATGCAGTTAATGCAGTGGGGGTCCATAACAGGGATATCAAGTCTATAAAGCATTGCTACCGGGACTGCAAAATGGAACTCAAAAGAAAGATCTCGAGGGAGTACCAATACCTAACAGGGACCGGTGGCGGTCCTGAAATGACTGTGGAGTATTCCCGATGGGAGGAAATGTTGCGTCCCAGCATCTCCGAGGTGGCCATAGTCGGGATCGGAGGAGTCAATACCGGAAACCTGCCACTCTCATCTGCTGTAAGCTCATTTAATAATCTCTTTACATCAAAAATCAAGAATGTATTTAAGGATATGATTAACGCAATTACGCTTTTTTACACATTATTAAACAAACGCATTCACAATTACCTTGCGATTACATTAGTATCTAGTCTACAGATTAGGTGTGCATTTAAGCAGACTGAAAACAAACGCAAAAACACATTCAGATTGACCATATAGATATCAAAATCACGGTTTGCAAAATGTGGAAATCGTATTGATTGTTATATTTGAAAGTGGATTAATGAGGCTGCATTTGTAATTCTATTGTAAGCAAAAGCATTTACATCTTTATTTGGAACTATGCTAATATATCCATTTATTTCTTTTATACAATATACAGAGTCTGGGGAGGAGGCAGCACAGCACCCACAGGCTCCTCCTTCACCCAGGTATGAGAGTGGTGGAGATGACTCGCCACCTCAGGGAGACATGGAAGACATCCCTCTATCCTCATCCTCGGAAGAAGCCCCCACTGCAGAAGAGATTCCTGCAGCAGCCCCTCCTGCACCAGCAGCCCCTCCTGCACCAGCAGCCCCTCATGCACCAGCAGCCCCTCGTGCACCAGCAACCCTTCGTGCACCAGCAGCCCGCCATGCACCAGCAGCCCGCCGTTCACCAGCAGCCCCTCAGGAGGAGATAGCAGAGCTGCAGATATTAAGAGATTTTCTGGAAGAGATGCGTGCCTCCCGGAGGGAAAATGTGGAAAGCAGAATCCAACTGACAGAAGCAATTAATGCCATTCGACAAGACCAAAGAGAGCTTCGCGAAGACCAAAGAAAGATCTTGCATACTCTCAGAGATATATTGCAGGTCCTCCGGGAGGCGCATAACACGCCATCTGCTGCTGGGCCATCTGATCCTGTTACTCCTCCATCTCATCCTCAATCTCCTCCTCAGCCGGGTGATCCCAGTACTCCTCGTTCCCCTCTTCCCCAAACATCTCCTATGAGAACTCATCGGAGGGGGCAGTTGCCCCCCCAGAGCCTCAGTCTCGTGGGAAGAGGGGAAGGAAGAGGAAGTAAGTATTTTTTGGTATATATATTTTTATTTATTTAATGTGTAATGGATAGGTATGTGATGATGTGGTCTTCTTACACTTGTGGACCACACTCTGTATATAATCTGCTTCTATGGGACCGGGTCCATGGAGGCAGATTGTTTGCAGAGTGTGGTTTACAAGTGTGTGGACACCACATCATCACATACCTATCCCTGTTCATTACATTGATTGGTTTCTGTGATGTGATGTCCAAACTGTTTCCCTAATCTCAAACAAAATTACCATTACAATTATACATAATGGCATACCACTGTTTGAATGCCAACAACAGTCATAACGTTATTGTTGGTTACAAAGAAAACAGTTTATTACGCATTATCAAGTTTGGAAAAACCAGACTTAGAGAAATACACATTTTACTTCTGTGATTAACCTTGTATCTATGCCTCTGAAAAATGACCACTTATTTGTGTTCTTTTGACAGACCGGCATTTCAGCCAATCACTGATTAATCCAGGGTAACTATACTGCATGAGCTCAATGTTTTCTATATGAAAATCAAAAAATAATGACCTCTAGTGGTCAAAATGCATTCAGATTAGATGCACTCTTCAAGCTCTAACAAATGAGCAGATGAACCTCCTAGGTTTAGCTATCAACTAAGAATACCAAGAGAACTAAGATAAATTGGTGATAAACGTTTGAGATATATTTTAGAAAAATTGCATTTTTGGACATTAAAATCATTACTGTTTTGCTTGACTTGACTGTCCCTTTAAACAAGAACATATGCTTATATATTTTCTTAAAGATACATTATTGTGTTTGAATTATTTAAGAAAGACATTTCATTTAGAAGGAATATGGTTTCAGGTCCTTTTAAGAGTTACTTTAGAAATATATGCTCACACTAATATATTTGGAGCTTAACAATGTGGAACTCATACATGACACAATACTGAGCATTTACATTAAAGGGACAGTATACACTCATTTTCAGAGAACTGCATGTAATAGACACTACTATAAAGAACAAGATGCCCACATACTGATATGATACATGAGAAAACGGTTTAAAGACTTACTTAGAAAATCTGTTTAGCTATGTTGAAAAGTTTGCTGGAAAGCCCATTCCAAGTGGGAAATAAGACAATCCCCCTTCATTTGCATATGAAAAGACCCTTTACACAAACAGGAGCAAGCTGGAGAAGGTAGTGTCAGGGTTTTTTCCTGACTTGTTTGCCATGTGCTGCTGGCAGCCATTTTACTCACCTCTCTTGCTGACTTTGGTGCATTCTGGTAGATGCTGCTCACTTCCTGTACTTCCTTTTATGGCCAGACTGGTTTACATCATCCATGTGAGCAGGATGCAGTCTCAGAATTGTGATGTCATCACTTATTATTTAAAGGGCCTTTGTTCAGTATGCTTTGCCCTTGCGTTGTCTCAGACCTGTTTGTGAGAGTTCCTGTGTATTACCTGGCTGTCTGACGTCCCTCCTGGTTCCTGATCCCTGGCTTGTTCCTGACTCTGCTGTTCTCCTTGTTCCTGATTCCGGCTCGTCTGACTACTCGATTTGGCTCCTGACTCGGCTTGTCTGACTACCAGCTCTAGTTTTGACTCCTGGCTTGTTATTTGACTTGTGGACTTTTTATTATTTTTTTGCAATTAATAAAGGTGTGATTAATTTTGCACTTCTCGTCTCATTCTGATTCCTGGCACACTGACATTACGCAAGGGCCATGAATCCTGATGGTGCTAATAATCCACCTTTACCTGCCATAATTTCCAGGATGGATGAACAGGATCACCGCTTGGATCAATTTGCACTAGCCCTGCAAACCCTGCTGACTCGCACTGCACATTTGGACCAAAGTGTCCCGCAAGTTATGGCTGCTCCTGTTTCCACTGCTGCACTTATGCCTACCAGGAGCATGTCCGGTTCTGCACCTCTACCTCAGCGATATGGAGGCGATCCTAATCAGTGCAGAGGGTTTTTGAACCAGGTGGGCATTTACTTTGAGATGTTACCTCAGGCGTTTCCCCCTGAAAGAGCTAAGGTGGGATTTCTCATCTCGTTACTCTCTGACACAGCTCTTGCCTGGGCTAATCCCTTGTGGGAGACTAATAAACCTGTGATTTAAAATTACCCTGAATTTGTGGCCTCCTTTCGAAGGGTATTTGTGATATACCTTTAAGGTATATCCCATCAAGGTACTTGAACCTCCCTATAAATAGTGGGTGTGGTGCATTCTATACCTTGCCTGTAAATTGAAGCAGTTTAGGAGATCCTGTCTGACGCTACTTCTAAACTTTGGTCAATAAGATCCTATGTATTTGGCATTATTCTGTTAATGCAAGTTACTTTTCACTCCACTTAACTATCAGCTCAAAGTCAGCATCGCTTACTTATCTCTCTCATCTTTGGCTGTAACCTCTGTTTGGAAGCCCGGACTGCCTGGATATCGCCGGATATCAAAGAGCCGCCGGAACTACATACCGCGATTCCGGAAGTCGCACTCACAGCATAGCTACAGACCGGAGAGGAGCTTGTTCCCTACTTCTCCCCACAACCTCTAATCTTGGATAAGGTAATCGACCTGAACATTGTGTTATACCTGAACTGACACTATATTGCAACATATGTCTAAATATCAATAGAAGTGGAAGGACTGAATGTATCCGGAATTGTTTGCTTGAATCTATATATATTTTATGTTGGAAGTGTGAGTGCATGAAAAACGGCTGAAGGCTAATTCCTGAAGATTACTATCTCCCTGTGATCAATCCTTTTCAGTGTTCTTTGCTGTACTTAAGGTCATTTTTCCTGAAACACTTATTTTACACTTAAAGGTCTGTTATATATTTAATTAGATCTGGAAAGTGTTCATACATACTCTTATTAAAAGACTCATTTTGGTCTAAGACAGGTCATTATTAGACATTGATTTCCTGTCTGAGACATTTAAAGAGCTACAATTCCTACTATTAACTCTATTTAATAACCCTCATCAGAGGGAAACAATCAGAGTTGTAACAGTATTTGATGTTCCAGCTCGCTCCTCCTCTGCTGCTAAACGACTCATGTCCATTCAGCAAGGTACAAGATCTGTTGCTCAGTATGCCATTGAGTTCCATACGCTTGCAGCAGAGGTAGGCTGGAACAATGAAGCCCTTGTTGCCGCCTTCTTTCATGGGCTCTCTGATGCGATTAAAGACGAAGTTGCTGCCAGAGATTTACCAGAAGATCTCGAGGCATTGGTGTCTTTTTTTATCCTAATTGACATCAGACTAAGTGAGAGGCCTTCTTTCAAGGAGCGCTTGCGGAAGCCTCCTGTACCGTTGTCTCCTACGTGTTCGTTCCCACCCATGCCTCCCTCTCCTCCCATGCCTCCTGGTCCCGAGTCACCAGGTACTGCTGAGCCGATGCAGTTGGGATTCACCCATTTCTCCACGGCGGAGAGGTCCTTTAGGAGGAGGGAGGGGCTCTATTGTGGGTTACAGGGCCACCTTTTGAAGTCTTGTCATACACGGCCGGGAAATGCTCACAGCTTAAGTCCTGTCGGGGGCAGACCTTAGGTGGTTTATCCTTGTCCCCGGAACCACTAAAGGAGAAACCTTTGGTCACGGTTGTCCTTTCCTGGGTGGACTCCTCCATAGTCACCCAGGCTCTTGTTGACTCTGGTGCTGCGGGCTATTTCATTGACAGTGCTTTTGTATCGAAACACTCCATTCCTGTTTTGCCTCGGTCCGTTCCGTTTGCTATTGAGGCCATTGATGGCAGGCCCCTTCAGCCCGCACTCGTTACTCACGAAACCGCTCCGTTGTCCATGGCTGTTGGGGCTCTCCAGTTTGAAACCCTCCAGTTCCAGGTGATAAACTCTCTGCATTTTCCGGTTGTTCTGGGTTATCCCTGGCTCCAAAAGCACAATCCCAGTCTCGACTGGCGCAGGTCCGAAATTTTGTTGTGGTCTCCGCAATGTATTTCCACTTGTCTTCAGAAACCAGTTAAAGTCTTGTGCACTTCTTCAGTATCTCAATTGCCAGAGGAGTACCAAGAGTTCCTAGACGTTTTTGACACAGTGCGTGCCGGTACGTTGCCTCCTCACCGGTCTTACGATTGTGCCATAGACCTGCAACCCGGAGCCATTCCTCCTCGGGGCCGGGTTTACCCTCTGTCTGTTGCAGAGAATTGTGCTATGGAGGAGTATGTTTCCGATGCTCTGTCACAGGGGATCATCCGCAAATCCTGCTCTCCTGCAGGGGCTGGCTTCTTCTTTGTGAAGAAAAAGGGTGGCGAGTTAAGACCATGCATCGATTATAGGGGTCTTAATCGTCTTACTATTAAGAATGCTTACCCTATTCCGCTCATTACGGAACTCTTTGACCGCCTCAAGGGAGCTACGGTCTTTACTAAGCTTGATTTGAGAGGAGCGTACAATCTCGTTAGGATCAAGGAGGGCCGCGAATGGAAAACAGCATTTAACACCAGGAGCGGGCATTATGAGTATCTTGTAATGCCCTTTGGCCTATGTAATGCTCCTGCTGTTTTCCAGGAATTTATTTATGATGTCCTACGAGATATGTTGCAACAGTGTGTTGTGGTGTACTTAGACAACATCCTCATACACTCACCCACACTTGAGGCTCATCGTTCTGATGTTACACGGGTTCTTCAGAGACTACGTGAGAATGGCCTGTTTTGTAAACTTGAGAAATGTGAGTTTCATCAGACTCAAGTAACTTTCCTAGGTTATGTTATCTCCGTTGCAGGGTTCTCCATGGATCCTGACAAGTTATCTGCAGTTCTGCAGTGGCCTCGCCCAGTTGGTCTTCGGTCTATTCAACGTTTTTTGGGGTTCGCCAATTACTATAGAAAGTTTATTAAAAACTTTTCTTCCTTGGTCAAACCTATCACAGACATGACCCGTAAAGAGAATGATCCACTCCATTGGTCACCTACTGCCATTAAGGCCTTTGATAGTCTTAAGACTGCCTTTGCTGCTGCTCCAGTTCTGGCTCATCCTAACCCTGTCCTGCCTTTCGTTCTTGAGGTTGATGCATCTGAGACTGGAGTTGGTGCTCTCTTGTCTCAACGTCCTACACCTGACGGTTCCTTGCATCCGTGTGGTTTCTTCTCTAAGAAATTGTCTCCAGCGGAGTGCAATTATGAAATTGGCGACAGGGAATTACTGGCCATAATTTTGGCACTCAAAGAATGGAGGCATCTTCTCGAGGGTACTAGCGTGCCAGTGCTCATTCTTACTGACCACAAGAATTTAACTTATCTATCTGAAGCAAAACGTTTGTCGCCCCGACAGGCCAGATGGGCGCTATTTTTGTCTCGGTTTAATTATGTGGTCTCCTACCTGCCTGGTAGTAAGAATGTTAGGGCTAATGCCCTCTCTCGACAATTTTCACCTCTGTCCAAGGAGGAGTCTGTACCTACTCCAGTTATACCTCCTGACCATATTTTGGCTACCATACGTACTAATTTGACTTCTCCCTTGGGGGAGGAGATCCTGGCTGCACAAACCAATGCACCTCCTGAGAAACCTAGTGGTAAGTGTTTTGTTCATGAGAATCTTCAAACTAAACTTTTGCACACTTACCACTATCCTAAAGCCGAAGGTCACCCAGGCAAGAACCGAATGATTTGGTCTGTCACTCGACAATTCTGGTGGCCAGGTCTTTGTTCTGATGTTCATGCTCCCTCCCTCCTCCGTGCCTTCCATGCCCATTTCCCCAATAAGCCTTTTGTCCTCCCGCGGGGGAGGGGTCGTTGAGGGGAGGGTACTGTCAGGGTTTTTTCCTGACTTGTTTGCCATGTGCTGCTGGCAGCCATTTTACTCACCTTTTTTGCTGACTTTGGTGCATTCTGGTAGATGCTGCTCACTTCCTGCACTTCCTTTTATGGCCAGACTGGTTTACATCATCCATGTGAGACAGGATGCAGTCTCAGAATTGTGATGTCATCACTTATTATTTAAAGGGCCTTTGTTCAGTATGCTTTGCCCTTGCTTTGTCTCAGACCTGTTTGTGAGAGCTCCTGTGTATTACCTAGCTGTCTGACGTCCCTCCTGGTTCCTGATCCATGGCTTGTTCCTGACTCTGCTGTTCTCCTTGTTCCTGATTCCGGCTCGTCTGACTACTCGATATGGCTCCTGACTCGGCTTGTCTGACTACCAGCTCTAGTTTTAACTCCTGGCTTGTTATTTGACTTGTGGACTTTTTATTATTTTTTTGCTATTAATAAAGGTGTGATTATTTTTGCACTTCTCGTCTCAGTCTGATTCCTGGCACCCTGACAGGTAGCTGATGGTACTCACATCAAACTTTGAGGCTTGGGTAGATCACAGCAATGTTATTTAAAAATAAGCAAAACTATACATTTATTTTTAAAAAGGACTATATAAATAGATCTAAAAAACATATATGCTTTGAAAAAATGAGTGTATAATGTCCCTTTAATAAAAAATACCAAGACATAACATCTAGAATAAGTAGGCATCTCATATATTTAGCATATGATAAAGGTCAATGCATATTGATTACTTGATTCAAATACAATAGCGCATCTTTAGGAATTAGATATGTAGAAAATCAAACACAACACAGTAATTATTTATAAAAAGGAAAATATTGTTGACAAACATATTAAACAAGATGGAGTATATTCATGGATTTGCACTTGCCTCAAAATATCTTATGCAGGAAAACATACTGCTTTCATTCGTTTATTCAATGAGACAGCCATCAAAAGAGATTTTTGTGTTCTTTATCATCTATGGTTCAACAATGTACATGATTGACACAATCCATACTCGCCATGGTTTTAAACTTGTCTTCTCATTCAAAAACGTGGGTTACGTGCAAAATCAAATATTGTGGGACTACGTAATCCAATCAGATGGATTTAACACCTTGGCATGTGACGACTTAATCAACATGGTACATCGTTGATCGCGTTAAAACGGCATCAAATCAAATGCGCATCCGAGATCGCGTAAAAACGTCAGCCAATCCAAAAGCTCATTTTACAGCATGGCATGTGACGTCTTGAGAAACATGGCGCATCCGAGATCGCGTAAAAACATCATCCAATCCTACTAGTCTGATCGATGCAATATACAAATTGTACAGAAGCAGAAAAATATATAAAAATATGAGAAAATACAAATAAAAATTCACAACGTGGTGTGTATCATGTGTGAAAAAAAGGGGAACAGTGATGAAGGTCATGCCATTGAAGATACAGAGACAGAAGCCCCACATCCAAGTAATTTGGAGGAAAGACCGCCCGCTGACGAAGAGTGGACAAAGGTCACATATAAAAAGAGTAGACAGAAACCAAGATTCCAGAACAGAGGGGATCAGGTTTATAAACAAGAACAAGACACCCCAAGAGAAAGATACAACCAATTTGAACATAGACAACATCAGAACCAATTCAGGTGGGGAAGAGAAAGACCACCGCATATGTTCAACCACAGGAACCAGTGGGGCTATCCACGTCGGCCTAGTGGGGCAATGTACAGGAGGAATAATTATAATGGCGATTTCCATAACCATAGGGAGTCGAACAGTCATATCTCCCATAGACCATTTTATCAAAGGGAGAACTTCCATTCCCCTCGCTGGAATCCAGACGAGAAATTTACATATGGATATGATCATTATCCAAGATGGAGGAATTATGACAGATCTACCTATGGGAGTGACCACACCAGACCAAATGAAAGAAGACAGTTCGATACTAGACCTGAGGAAACACCATACACACCGAACAGGTTTAACAAACAACAATACCCGAATTACCAGAATCATCATTCCAACAACTACAACTACAGTAGGAGGGAATACCAAGGTTATAGGAATACGCCCAATGGCAACCAACCGAAGTCTATGGATCCACAGAATCGGGTGACCATACAACAAGATCCGAGACCCACGATCAGTACACCAGTCAACAGGGTCATCAGTGAGAAACCCAGCACCACTCTTACAAACTCGACTTCAGGACATCATTTTTTTAGAAGAACATCAGATCACAACCAAGGAATTAGAAAGGACTTCCACAAAAAAAAAAAATTCCAATGCAGACGATTTCCAACATCCTATGGAAAAAAGAAAAATCGTAGAGGAAAGAGGGGCGGAAGGAGAATAAACACCAACAAGCAAAAACCAAAGTCCAAAAGTCCAGAGAAGAAAGATACGCCTAAAGGGATTTTCAATCTCAGCACTACCACTTTAACAGAGCAGGAGAATTCAGTTTTAGGTTATGGACTCTCCTTCGCACCCTCCAAAAGTCTCAACAAATTTGATACATTTATTAATATCAAACAGTTTGTAAGGAAATTGACGCTAAAGCGACATTTCATGAAATCTCCGATAGAACATAATACAAGACCTGTGTGAATAAGATCAAGCATACAATCTGGTTTAGATCCATACCAGCATTCTGACCTCAAACCCAGGTCATCGTTTTATTCCACCCAAAGCAAAGGTAACGACATAGAAGCTTTTGAGACCATAGTATGCAGCGATCTGAAGAACATTAGCCAAAACCAATTGAACAAGTACAAACACAACCTCACGAAAAGCCAGATGCAAACCATCAGAACACTAGAGAAAAACAAAGACTTGGTGATCAAACCCACGGATAAGGGTGGCGGGATTGTGGTCCTAAACAAAGAGGACTACAGCACAAAATGCAGAAGGATTCTATCCGACCAGGAGACTTATGAGGTCCTGAGAAACAATCCCGTTGTAGGGTATAAGGACGAATTAGAAGGCTTATTAGGGGAGGCACACGACAATGGAATTCTTAACAATAAAGAACACAGTTATATTAACATCAAACACCCTGTCACCCCTGTCTTCTATTACCTCCCCAAAATTCATAAGACACTCATCAACCCCCCGGGAAGACCCATCATATCAGGCATTGGGTCTTTATCCAGCAGTCTGTCTGAATATCTAGACAGGAATCTACAGAAATATGTGATACAATTACCATCTTACATAAGAAAGTGTTAAACATATTGGAAAACATAGAATGGATGGAAGACTATCTACTCGTCACCTGTGACGTCACCTCCTTATACACCAGTATACCGCATGAAGGAGGTCGGGAGGCGATAGAATACATCCTAGGGAAGGATGATACAGTGCCGGAACTCCAGAAGAGATTTATCTTAGAGGGAATCAACTTTATTCTGACACACAACTACTTTAACCATGATGGGAAGTTTTATAGACAGCTTTGCGGTACAGCTATGGGGACCAGGTTCGCGCCGAGCTATGCGAATCTTTATATGGGCAAGTGGGAACATATATTCTGGGAATCCTGCCCAGCCGGCGCGGACCTGGTCTCCTATCATAGATACATAGATGACATCCTTTTAATATGGAAAGGATCCAAGGAAGACCTCGAACATACCATCAGTGTCATGAATGATAACATCTGCAACCTAAAATTCACCCATGAGATCAGCAGTACGGAAATCACATTCTTGGATTTGAAAATAACAGTAGAAGATGGGAAACTTAAGACCTCTACATACTTCAAACCCGTGGATTGTAACAATTACATCCACAGGGACAGCTGCCATCACGTAAGATGGAAGGAGAACATACCCAAGGGGCAGTTACTGAGATTAAAGAAGAACTGCTCGGATTCAACCCTATGGGAAACACAGGCGAAAGAACTTAAGTCACGATTTCTGGAAAGAGGATATGGAGAAGATAAACTAAATAAGGACATAGAGGAAGTAAGAAGAAGAGACCGTAAAGAACTACTTAAATACAGGAACAAGGAAAATGTGATCGAAGACAACACCAACTCTATAGATGTCGCCTTTATCACTCAGTACAGTGAGAATAGGCGAACTATAGAGAAAATTCTAGAAAGACATTGGCATATACTTAAGAACGATGACATTATAGGAGAGACACTCATGGATAGACCTAGATTCATCTACAGGAAATCGAATAACCTCAAGACCATACTGTCTCCAAGTATTCCACGCTTAAGACCAGCAGAAGAGAGAGATGTATCAGGCAAACATATCAAAGGCTTTTTCCCATGCCCCAGCTGCAAGGCATGTAAGAGAGGCCTGAAGATTAGACATTTCTTCTCTCACTACTCGAATAAGAAACACGTAATTAAAAATTTGATCAGATGCAGCAATAAGGGAGTAATCTACATAGTACAGTGCAGTTGTGGCCTCCAGTATGTCGGCCAGACATCGAGGTGCCTGAAAGATAGGATTCGGGAACACCTATTACAAATTGAACATGGCAACACAGAGACTGCCCTATACAGGCATTTTGCACTCCGACATAAAGGCAATTTGAAAGATCTAAGTTTTTATGGAATCCAAGTAATAAAACCCAATTGGAGGGGAGGGGACTATGAAAAGCAACTCCTGATATCAGAGTCAAGATGGATCTTCGAGTTAGATTGCCTTTTTCCCAAAGGTCTTAATAACAAGGAAGACCTTTCCCACTTATTGAATTTAAAATAGACAACATCCTGAGACCATCAAAATGACGAGTTGCAAAATATACAGAGTGACCTATAATCTATCAAATCCCTTGCATAGGATAATATCTAACCAACTGAATCCTCTCATAATTGAGGTTACTAAGTATATATACACCCAAGACCCCGTTAGGACGCTTTAACAAAACAACTGTACTACCCAGGATGAATGGGGGTAGCCCACGACAAGTGGACAACATAGAATAATGTAGATGTAACATGGGACAGGTGTGCCCTAAAAATTAGTACCATCGGTCTAGAGCCATAGTATATGGACTCTATTGAATGAGTGGCAATTTAACATATATAAAAAGATCATATGGAGTAAGCACATGGTATCAACAAAGATTGGAACGAAGAGTCCAGCAGCACACATCCCTTATTCCAACAGAGCCCAACTAGCACCCTACATGTCTTCATATGTCTTCGCACCATATATGTCTCCATATCTCTATGCTCCGTAGTATACCCTAATATACTTATGAGCCCTAAATTCAAGACTTTACACAGAGTCTAGCAATACATTATTCCAATTTTGACTATACTTTATTAGTACCCCTTAGGTCCCCTCATCTCTATGTCCTTAAGGGCCCTACAATGCCGCATACACTCACCTATTCCCCTCTGTGATCTTCCACATTCCCTTATATATTCTTCTACCAGGGGGAATAGAATGGAAGAGGGAGATTTAAATATACTGATATGTACCACACATGTACGATACTTTAATAGGTGATAAGATCTTACATTCCAATACCAACCCATAGACCATGTAAGAGTCATTTGCGCAATATTAGCCATAAGAAATCTCTAACAGAATAACTTCAGTGTAGACCTGTCTGTTTACTCTAAGATGTTTGAGCCATAGTACCACCGGAAATAGACATGGGCACATCACCGAGGCAAAACCACTGTCCCTCTGGGTAATGATGCAGAAAACCCAACTTCCGGTTTCACGCACCCTAACTTCCGGTTTGGCGCATAATTCTCAAACCGGAAGTAGAGGACATAGGTAAACATCCGGTTTAGCGCAAATACCGGATGGGATCGAGCATGGCACACAGGATGGTCGTATAAGCATAACAGATGCCAGAGATGTATTACACACGTATAAGCTGGCATTTTGGGTTGTAGCAAACATTTATTAACTTCTATGAACTTTTTTGAACAGAGATACTATATCCGGTATAGGGCTGAGACTTCCGGTCTAGCACTTCCGGGTCAATAGTTAGTTTTGGCGCCAATTAAAGAGAAATCTGATTGGTAACATACAGGTATATAAGTCTTTGCTCACCTAACCATATATTAGTCTTGAGAAAGGCCCAAGCTGTGGGCCGAAACGCGTTGGCAACTATATGGTGAGCTATTTTTCATGATTTATGATTATCTAAACATTACTATACTATGTTATTTTTCTTCTGTTTTTAGGTTTTGAGGATTTCCCAGCCTTCTTTTTTTCACATTGTTATATCTATTTTTCTTTGCCTTGACATCAAGGATTAGAACTGTTTATCTATTGCAATCTTGAGGATTTGAACTATTTATTGGAACCATTAACTTTTATTTATTTTTGGATACAATTTCTATCAGGATCACCATAATGTCACCACCATCTGATTTTTATGGACACTAATTTGGAACCAATTTAAGTTTCATTTTATGACTTTTGGGGACGTTTTCTAGGAATATATTTTTGTTTTCTTATTGTATTTATTTGTATTTTGTACTTTTTTACACAAACTCCTTTTCCACTCACCATCTCACACATCACTCACTGTGTGATTTGTCACTTATTTTTTTACACATATATATTTTTTCACACAGGTTTATAGTTTTATTTTTCAAGAATTTTTGTTATCACTTTTTGGAATCATTTTTTGATCAACACTAGTTTGTGTACATACTAGTACAATCTGTGATCACCTTCTTTTATAACCATTTTTTCCCCTTTTTTTCACACATGATACACACCACGTTGTGAATTTTTATTTGTATTTTCTCATATTTTTATATATTTTTCTGCTTCTGTACAATTTGTATATTGCATCGATCAGACTAGTAGGAACCAACCTACCAGTGATTTGAACCATTTTCGGGTAGCCCTGAACCCAATGTTATAGAGGGTAGTTGAGTCCAACCACCTCTACGATTTACATACCCATATCAGTTTTAACAATATCGTAACTTTTTCTTGGAGGGACACATTCCCCCTGGTATCCAAACCTATATTTTAAGTGTTGTGTTTTTTAGAATTTTTTAGAATTGTTTTTATAAATATACATATATATATATATATATATGTTTTTATGTACCATGGATCCATGTTTAGTGATGTAATTTGTGTTTGTATTAAAATTGTGTTATTACTTTTATCCTTATCATTTTATTACCATTATTAATCATTGCAGTTAATCACAGGGATATAGCCCCCATATAAGATAGTGTGAACACATCCCTCACACACACACTAGACCTTGCCTTTGTTGGCGCTCCACTCTTAACTTATCTTCTACTAGTACTCTTCCCGTGGGCATTGGGGGCCCATTTTAGATAGGAGCTATAGGTCCTTCTAGCGCTGTGAGAATAATTCTTTGACTACCTATAGCAATATATTGTAGGATAATAAAAGAGAAAAAATAATAAGAGAAACATATTAATCATCTAAAATATGCACATTACACACAGTGATTGATTTTGTTACACTACTACAATAAGTTATAAGTGAAATTGGAATACATGTGCTGTCAACATCAAATAATAGTCTGTTTTTACAAATATTATATGTCTATGTTGATGTAAAAAGGACACAAATACATTAGAAATGCATATCCATTTCTTAAGAATTGTGGTCAGCATCACTTAAAGGGACATGAAATACAAACAATTAAGTTCAGGATTCACAGAGAGGATACTATTCACATCAAATTACAAATTTACATAGATTATCTCATTGTATCAATCATGGGACCATTTGTTAAAGGTACATCAATTCACAAATAGTTTATATATGAACACATGGATATGCCAAAGAATATATATATATATATATATATATATATATATATATATATATATATATATATATACAACCAGCAATATACATATAGAACCTCAGTTCTCTGCTAATCATAATCTTGCAAAGATAAACCTTTATGAAAATTATATCAAGAAAATGAATCAAATTACATTTGAGATGTAAATTTTAAATTTATTGACAATTGTATTATATTTATGAATCATGAAAGACCATTTTTTTGTTTCATGTCCCTTTAAGGATTAACCACATAAACTATAGATTTTAATCAATGACATGAATAAAGAGGACAAATAATATTGGAATGACATGTATTTTATTATTATGTCATAAAACATAAAGAAATAAGACAAAGTTACAAAAAATCATATTGATAAATCAGCCCCATTGGAGCCATCTGACAAGGTGAAAGAGTGCATCACAGTCGTTGAATGGAGTTGAAACGCCCAACACAGCCCAATTGGAGTCATTTGACAAGGTGCCATAGTGCATCACAGTCCTTGGAGGGAGTTGACAAGGGCCAACACAGCCTCATTGGAGCCATTTGACAAGGTGAAAGAGTGCATCACAGTCCTTGGAGGGATTTGAAAAGGGCCAACATAGCCCCATTTGAGTCATTTGACAAGGTGCCATAGTGCATCACAGTCCTTGGAGGGAGTTGACAAGGGCCAACACAGCCCCATTGGTGCCATTTGACAAGGTGAAAGAGTGCATCACAGTCCTTGGACGGAGTTGAAAAGGGCCAACACTGCCCCATTGGAGTCATTTGACAAGGTGCCATAGTGCATCACAGTCCTTGGGGGGAGTTGACAAGGGCCAACACAGCCCCATTGGAGCCATTTGACAAGGTGAAAGAGTGCATCACAGTCCTTGAAGGGAGTTGACAAGGGCCAACACAGCCCCATTGGAGCCATTTGACAAGGTGAAAGAGTGCATCACAGTCCTTGGAGGGAGTTGAAAAGGGCAAACACAGCCCCATTGGAGCCATTTGACAAG
Source organism: Bombina bombina (assembly GCF_027579735.1). Lineage (NCBI taxonomy): Eukaryota > Metazoa > Chordata > Amphibia > Anura > Bombinatoridae > Bombina > Bombina bombina. Next base: position 777,142,002 of record NC_069504.1, read on the forward strand.
GTGAAAGAGTGCATCACAGTCCTTGGAGGGAGTTGACAAGGGCCAACACAGCCCCATTGGAGCCATTTGACAAGGTGAAAGAGTGCATCACAGTCCTTGGAGGGAGTTAAAAAGGACCAACACAGCCCCATTGGAGCCATTTGACAAGGTGCCATAGTGCATCACAGTCCTTGGAGGGAGTTGACAAAGGCCAACACAGCACCATTGGAGCCATTTGACAAGGTGAAAGAGTGCATCACAGTCCTTGGAGGGAGTTGAAAAGGGCCAACACAGCCCCATTGCAGCCATTTGACAAGGTGCCATAGTGCATCACAGTCCTTGGAGGGAGTTGACAAGGGCCAACACAGCACCATTTGAGCCATTTGACAAGGTGAAAGAGTGCAACAGGCACAACAAAAAAACAAAAAAGGCCAAATGGCAACAATAAATACTAACGAAGTAAGATGTGGATGGAAGATTCTTATCTGCGCCCTCGGAGCATCGCCGGATCCTCCACTTATGGGGCTTCAGCATCACCCTCATCGTCCTGTGCATGGATTCAAGCATTGACTCTACATGCATCATACGTTGTAGAGTTGCGCGCTGAATCTGTAGCTGGGCATGCATGGTGTCATGCATCCTTCCCAGGAACAGACTGTTCCTCAGCATGGTCTGCTCTATCCGTGCTAGAGCCTCTAGCGTTAACTATGCTGAGTCACAACCTAAAATAAAGAAAATATCGAAAATTAATGATAATTACAGAAGATAATAAAAAGAGAGCAAAGAGACATTGTAATAATAAAGACAAATCATTATTATAATTAAATTTTCTATATAGAAGATTTACACATTAAATATGTTCTTCAGACATAAACCATTAAATGGACAGTTTACTCAAAAATGTTCTCCCCTTTAATTGGTTTACAATGATCCACTTTACCTGCTTGAGTGTATTAAATTGTTTATAAGTATTTCCATTGTCCTTACATTGGCATTTGAAATAGTTTATTTAGCCTGTGGTATCCACACCTATCCTTAAACCTTTTGGCCTCGAGGCCAAGCTGTGTAAACACAGCAAGCAGAAGAAATTACACTCCCAGTGGGTTATAAACAAGATAAGGTACTAAAAAGATAATATTCTATTGTTCTATCCAAGTAGTGGTGATTGGTATATGGAGTGATATGAGATAAACTATGTTATAATGTGGATTTAGAATGATACTTACATCTGTGGCTGGGAAGGACAATCCGACACCCAGGACAATGAAGATGGGGACTGGGGGGAAAGTCTGGCTGGAGATTGAAGGGGGGAGGGATGGGATTGGGGTGGGGACTGAAGGGGGGAGGGATGGGATTGGGCTGCCGCTCTGGGGTAGCCCATACAGCTGGGGAGTCAGGGGCCTGGTGAGTTGGGGGCTGTGCAGGTGGGGGAGCTGTACAGGGGGAAATACGAGGAGAGCGGTGAGGGGGCAAAGGGGCGTTTTTTGGGACGGACAGGACAGGAGGAATGGGAAGGGCCGGGAGTGGCTTCTACCTGGGGAGGGGCTTCTGTCTGTGGAGGGGCCTGGGGAGGGGCGGGAGGCTGATGCCCATAAGTGGAAAGTCCATCTGAAATATATAACAAAAATATATAGACATAGATGATGTCAAAAAATATTAGTATATTTAAAGAAACAACGAATCAACATTAGTTAAAGTCTGGATTCTTGTTCTCAAAATATTGATACAAGGTCACAAAAATTACTATGTTTTAAGTTGATTAATTGATTGATTGGACTCAAATGTAATTACTTTGAAGTTTTCATTGATCCTTTCAACTCTGAATCTTCCCTGTTATTTTTCATGTAACATATCATAAATACATTAAAAAACATTTATCAAAGGCAACATTATGTGCTAATATTTAGGATTTGATAATATATTTATATTTTGGATAATATTTCGGTATGTATGTATGCATTTGATATTGAAATGCAATAGAGTTCTGTTAGACACATACCCGTGGATTGATTTCTGAAAATTCAGAATTTGAATAATATGGTAGTGTGTAATATTCTGAAATTGAAATGTCCACTCCACCTAACCTTTTAAACCAGGTACACACTGATTGACATATATATTTCGGGCATTGCCTTTGTAATCTTTAATGTTCTAATTTAAAGCTTGATGCTTCAATCAATTACTCTTCAAAATATATACACAGTAGATACTACCATTCATATTATCTATTAATAATATAATCTTCTCTATCATCTGATTCAATTTTCAGATTATAGTGGTGAATCTCTCTTTTACATTAGGATTAAATGTATGTCATCACAATATTTATCAATGCATGCTTTAATTTTGTTGAATATTAATGTTTTATGTATTGAAATGGACAGTCTACACATAAATATAATAAAAAACAGAATTTATGCTTACCTGATAAATTACTTTCTCCAACGGTGTGTCCGGTCCACGGCGTCATCCATTACTTGTGGGAAATGTTCTCCCCCACAGGGAAAGGCAAGGAGAGCACACAGCAAGAGCTGTCCATATAGCTCCCCCTCTGGCTCCGCCCCCCAGTCATTCGACCGACGGTTAGGAGAAAAAGGAGAAACTATAGGGTGCCGTGGTGACTGTAGTGTATAAAGAAAAAAAATTTCAACCTGATTAAAAAAACCAGGGCGGGCCGTGGACAGGACACACTGTTGGCGAAAGTAATTTATCAGGTAAGCATAAATTCTGTTTTCTCCAACATTGGTGTGTCCGGTCCACGGCGTCATCCATTACTTGTGGGAACCAATACCAAAGCTTTAGGACACGGATGAAGGGAGGGAGCAAATCAGGTTACCTAAACAGAAGGCACCACGGCTTGCAAAACCTTTCTCCCAAAAACAGCCTCTGAAGAAGCAAAAATATTAAATTTGTACAATTTGGCAAAAGTGTGCATAGAAGACCAAGTCGCTGCCTTACATATCTGGTCAACAGAAGCCTCATTCTTATAGGCCCATGTGGAAGCCACAGCCCTAGTAGAGTGAGCTGTGATACGGTCAGGAGGCTGCCGTCCGGCAGTCTCATAAGCCAAGCGGATAATGCTTTTCAGCCAGAAAGAGAGAGAGGTAGCAGTAGCTTTTTGACCTCTCCTCTTACCAGAGTAAACGACAAACAAGGATGAGGTTTGTCTAAAATCTTTTGTTGCTTCTAAATAGAACTTTAAAGCACGAACAACATCTAAATTGTGTAATAAACGTTCCTTCTTTGAAACTGGATTCGGACACAAAGAAGGAACAACTATTTCCTGGTTGATGTTCTCGTTGGAAACAACTTTTGGAAGAAAACCAGGCTTAGTACGCAAAACAACCTTATCTGAATGGAACACCAGATAGGGTGGATCACACTGCAAAGCAGATAATTCAGAAACTCTTCTAGCAGAAGAAATAGCAACCAAAAACAGAACTTTCCAACATAGTAACTTAATATCTATGGAATGTAAAGGTTCAAACGGAACCCCTTGAAGAACTGAAAGAACTAAATTTAGACTCCAAGGAGGAGTCATGGGTCTGTAAACAGGCTTGATTCTAACCAAAGCCTGAACAAAAGCTTGTACATCTGGCAAAGCTGCCAGTCGTTTGTGCAACAAGACGGATAATGCAGAAATCTGTCCTTTTAGAGAACTAGCTGACAATCCTTTATCCAAACCTTCTTGGAGAAAGGAGAGAATCTTTGGAATTTTAATCTTACTCCAGGAGAATCCTTTGGATTCACACCAACAGATATATTTTTTCCATATTTTATGGTAAATCCTTCTAGTCACAGGTTTTCTGGCTTGGACCAGAGTATCAATCACAGAATTTGAAAACCCACGCTTGGATAAAATCAAGCGTTCAATTTCCAAGCAGTCAGCTGCAGAGAAACTAGATTGGGATGTTCGAATGGACCTTGTACTAGAAGGTCCTGTCTCAAAGGTAGCTTCCATGGTGGAGCCGATGACATATTCACCAGGTCTGCATACCAAGTCCTGCGTGGCCACGCAGGAGCTATCAGAATCACCGAGGCCTTCTCCTGTTTGATCCTGGCTATGAGCCTGGGGAGGAGAGGAAACGGTGGAAACACATATGCTAGGTTGAACGACCAAGGCGCCACTAATGCATCCACTAGAGTCGCCTTGGGATCCCTGGATCTGGACCCGTAGCAAGGAATCTTGAAGTTCTGACGGGACGCCATTAGATCCATGTCTGGAATGCCCCATAATTGGGTTAACTGAACAAAGACCTCCGGATGGAGTTCCCACTCCCCCTGATGGAAAGTCTGACGACTCAAATAGTCCGCCTCCCAGTTGTCTACTCCTGGGATGTGAATAGCAGATAGATGGCAGGAGTGATTCTCTGCCCATTGGATTATCTTGGTTACTTCCTTCATCGCTAGGGAACTCTTTGTTCCCCCCTGATGATTGATGTACGCAACAGTCGTTATGTTGTCCGACTGAAATCTTATGAACCTGGCTTCCGCTAGCTGAGGCCAAGCCAGGAGCGCATTGAATATAGCTCTTAGTTCCAAAATGTTTATCGGGAGAAGCGACTCTTCCCGCGACCATAGGCCCTGAGCTTTCAGAGAGTCCCAGACCGCGCCCCACCCCAAGAGGCTGGCGTCGGTCGTGACGATGACCCACTCCGGTCTGCGGAAACTCATTCCCTGAGACAGGTGATATTGTGTACACATTAAAAACAAATATGCTACTGTTGCTCAAGGACACACATCAATGTTGCATTAAAGATATACTGAACCAAAGTTAGGAATTACATAATTTTGATGGAGCATACAAATGACATTAGATTTGTTAGTCTCGATGAGTAATAATTACATTTTAGTGTCTGTATTTTTACAAATTTCTCAAAAGCTGAGTACATGGAACATTTTAGAGTTCTCATGTGTGTATCACTTGATGATTGTTGTCTAAATTTATACTAAAAAGAAACATATCCATGTTCTGAAGCACAAAGGTGTAGACTAAGAAGCTTTGAGATCTTAATCTTTCAAAATTAAAAAAAAAAATAGATATATAATCAGATGAGTAAATTATATGTTTTATTCAAATGTAATGCTTCATCAGAATATTTATTACAAATACACCTTCAATGACATATGAATGAGTCACTGGACTTACCCGAAGCCTGCAAAGGCAGTTCATCATTGGCGCTGGATCCCTCTGGGGTCCCTACAACAACTACATCTATTAATTATATAGATATATATTAGTGAACACAGTTTGGACATCACTAAATCCCATCAGTATAGAATTTTCCAAATAATATACTTAGAGATGTTAAGAATAGAGCACTAATATGAACAATAAATGCATAAGTTAATCAAGGTGATTCTAATGAAAATGATGTCTTTAACATATGTTTAATTTCTTACTATATTAGACAGACAATTCATCTCATATGATTCTATTGCATATCTAAATATACCTATTGATCAATGTTTTTAAAAAGGAAATTTATGCTTACCTGATAAATTTATTTCTTCTACGATATGACGAGTCCACGGATTTCATCCTTACTTGTGGGATATTAACCTCCTGCTAGCAGGAAGTGGCAAAGAGCACCACAGCAGAGCTGTATATATAGCTCCTCCCTTCCCTCCACCTCCAGTCATTCGACCGAAGTTAGGAAAAGAAAGGAAAAGCCAAAGGTGCAGAGGTAACTGAAGTTTAAAGGGACAGTAAAAATCAGAATTTTTGTTGTTTAAAAAGGTAGATAATCCCTTTATTACCCATTCCCCAATTTTGCATAACCAACACAGTTATAATAATATACTTTTTACCTCTGTGATTACCTTGTATCTATGCCTCGGCAAACTGCCCCCTTATTTCAGTTCTTTTGACAGACATGCATTTTTAGCCAATCAGTGCTGACTCCTAGGAGCTTCAGGTGCCTGAGCTCAATGTTATCTATATGAAACACATGAACAAACGCCCTCTAGTGGTGAAAAACTGTCAAAATACTTTCTGATTAGAGGCAGTCTTCAAGGTCTACAAAATTAGCACATGAACCTCCTAGATTTAGCTTTCAACCATGAATACCAAGAGAACAAAGCAAAATTGGTAATAAAAGTAAATTGGAAAGTTGTTTAAAATTACATTCCCTATTTAAATCATGAAAGATTTTTTTTTTCTTTACTGTCCCTTTAACTAAAATATAATATATACCTGTCTTAAAAATGACAGGGTGGGCCGTGGACTCGTCATATCGTAGAAGAAATAAATTTATCAGGTAAGCATAAATTTCCTTTTCTTCTACAAGATATGATGAGTCCACGGATTTCATCCTTACTTGTGGGATACAATACCAAAGCTACAGGACACGGATGAAAGGGAGGGACAAGACAGGGACCTAAATGGAAGGCACCACTGCTTGAAGAACCTTTCTCCCAAAACCAGCCTCAGAAGAAGCAAAAGTATCAAATTTGTAAAATTTGGAAAAAGTATGAAGAGACGACCAAGTTGCAGCCTTGCAAATCTGTTCAACAGAAGCATAGTTTTTAAATGCCCATGAGGAAGCCACAGCCCTAGTAGAATGAGCCTTAATTCTTTCAGGAGGCTGCTGTCCAGCAGTCTCATACGCCAGACGGATGATACTCTTCAGCCAAAAAGAGAGGTAGCCGTAGATTTCTGACCCCTACGCTTTCCAGAAAAAACAATGAATAATGAAGATGATTGATGGAAATCCTTAGTTAAAACCACCTTATCAGAATGGAAGATAAGATAATGCGAATCACATTGTAATGCTGAAAGCTCCGAAACTCTACGAGCAGAAGAAATAGCAACCAAAAATAAACCTTTCCAAGATAACAACTTAATATCTATGGAATGCATGGGTTCCATGCAACTGAACCCCTTGAAGAACATTAAGAACTAAATTCAAACTCCAGGGTGGAGCAATTGGTCTAAACAAAGGCTTAATTCTGGTTAGAGCCTGACAAAAAGACTGAACATCTGGAACATCTGCCAAACGTTTGTGTAGTAAAATTGACAAAGCAGAGATTTGTCCCTTTAAGGAACTCGCTGATAACCCTTTCTCCAATCCTTCTTGGAGAAAAGACAGAATCCTGGGAATCCTAACTCTACTCCATGAGTAGCCTTTGGATTCACACCAAAAAAGATATTTACGCCATATCTTATGATAGATCTCTCTAGTGACAGGCTTACGTGCCTGAATTAAAGTATCAATGACTGAATCAGAGAACCCCTGCTTAGATAAAATCAAGCATTCAATCTCCAAGCAGTCAGTTGCAGAGAAACTAGATTGGGTGTTGGAAGGGTCCCTGAATTAGAAGGTCCTGCTTCAATGGCAGCTTCCACGGCGGCAGAGAGGACATGTTCACTAGATCGACATACCAAGTCCTGCGAGGCCACGCAGGCAGGATTAGAATTACTGAAGCCTTCTCCTGTTTGAGCAGAGCAATCACCTGGGGCAGGAGAGCAAACTGTGGAAACACATAAGCTAGGTTGAACGACCAAGGCACTGCCAAGGCATCTATCAGTTCGGCCTGAGGATCCCTCGACATGGATCCGTATCTTGGAAGCTTGGCATTCTGACGAGATGCCATCAGATCCAACTCCGGTCTGCTGTCAGCCGTAAAGGATCAGCCCAGGATTCAACCCAACTGCTAGCGTGAAAAGTAAAACACACGCTAGCACACTGAGAAATATCCAGGACGTGACCCACTCAGGTTTGATTAAAGCAAATGTCCCTTTAAGCAGGTTAGCAAACATAGTCAGGTATTCCTTTTAGCAGGTTTGAATAAAGCAAATGTCCCTTTAAGCAGGTTAATAAACAAACAGAGTCAGGTATTCCTTTTAGCAGGTTTGGATAAGCAAATGTCCCTTTAAGCAGGTTAGCAAACAAACAAAGTCAGGTATTCCTCTTAGCAGGTTATAATAAAGCAAATGTCACTTTAAGTAGGTTAGCAAACAAACTGAGAGAGGTATTCCTTTTAGCAGGTTTGGATAAAGCAAACGTCCCTTTAAGCAGGTTAGCAAACAAACAAAGTCATGCATTCCTTTTAGCAGGTTTGGATAAAGCAAATGTCCCTTTAAGCAGGTTAGCAAACAAACAAAGTCAAGTATTCCTCTTAGCAGGTTAGAATAAAGCAAATGTCCCTTTAAGTAGGTTAGCAAACAAACTGAGGGAGGTATTCCTTTTAGCAGGTTTGGATAAAGCAAATGTCCCTTTAAGCAGGTTAGCAAACAAAGGCCTAGATTTAGATTTGGGCGGTAGCCGTGAAAACCAGCGTTAGAGGCTCCTAACGCTGGTTTTAGGCTACCTCCGGTATTTGGAGTCATTAAAAAAAGGGTCTAACGCTCACTTTTCAGCCGCAACTTTTCCATACCGCAGATCCCCTTACGTCAATTGCGTATCCTATCTTTTCAATGGGATTTTTCTAACTCCGGTATTTAGAGTTGTGTCTGAAGTGAGCGTTAGACATCTAACGACAAAACTCCAGCCGCAGGAAAAAAGTCAGTAGTTAAGAACTTTCTGGGCTAACGCCGGTTCATAGAGCTCTTAACTACTGTACTCTAAAGTACACTAACACCCATAAACTACCTATGTACCCCTAAACCGAGGTCCCCCCACATCGCCGCCACTCGATTAAATTTTTTTAACCCCTAATCTGCTGACCACCACCTACGTTATACTTATGTACCCCTAATCTACAGCCCCTAACACTGCTGAGCCCTATATTATATTTATTAACCCCTAACCTGCCCCCTACAACGTCGCAGCCAGCTACCTACAATAATTAACCCCTAATCTGCCGACCGCAAAGCGCCGCCACCTACGTTATACTTATGTACCCCTAATCTGCTGCCCCTAACACCGCCGACCCCTATATTATATTTATTAACCCCTAATCTGCCCCCCTCAACGTCGCCTCCACCTGCCTACACTTATTAACCCCTAATCTGCCGAGCGGACCGCAGCGCTATTATTATAAAGTTATTAACCCCTAATCCGCCTCACTAACCCTATAATAAATAGTATTAACCCCTAATCTGCCCTCCCTAACATCGCCGACACCTAACTTCAATTATTAACCCCTAATCTGCCGACTGGAGCTCACCGCTATTCTAATAAATGTATTAACCCCTAAAGCTAAGTCTAACCCTAACACTAACACCCCCCTAAATTAAATATAATTTTAATCTAACGAAATTAATTAACTCTTATTAAATAAATTATTCCTATTTAAAGCTAAATACTTACCTGTAAAATAAATCCTAATATAGCTACAATATAAATTATAATTATATTATAGCTATTTTAGGATTAATATTTATTTTACAGGTAACTTTGTATTTATTTTAACCAGGTACAATAGCTATTAAATAGTTAAGAACTATTTAATAGCTAAAATAGTTAAAATAATTACAAAATTACCTGTAAAATAAATCCTAACCTAAGTTACAATTAAACCTAACACTACACTATCAATAAATTAATTAAATAAAATACCTATAATTATCTACATCCAAGCGGGGCAGAAGAGGTCTTCCATCCGATTGAAGTCTTCATCCAAGCGGGATCTTCTATTGTCATCCATCCGGAGCGGAGCGGCAGGATCCTGAAGACCTCCGACGCGGAACATCCATCCTGGCCGACGACTGAACGACGAATCAACATCAGGGCAGAAAATAAGATGTATCCACTTCTTTTGGGAAGTAATAGACTGATGAATTCTCCCTGAGCAAAATAGTACTCACTGGCACCATTTTAAAATAAAAAACTTCTTGATTGAAGAATCTAAACTAACACCTCACTTTACCTCTTCCTATTACTAACACAGGCAAAGAGAATGACTGGAGGTGGAGGGAATGGAGGAGCTATATATACAGCTCTGCTGTGGTGCTCTTTGCCACTTCCTGCTAGCAGTAGGTTAATATCCCACAAGTAAGGATGAAATCCGTGGACTCGTCATATCTTGTAGAAGAAATAATACACACAAACAACACTTTGAATAACAACTGGTGACAAATCGAACCAAAGCCATGTGGTACATAGATCCATTTGTGCAATGTACAGTAATCTTTTTTTAGAACACAACACATATTGATCACAATGCAAAACAGAAGTTATTAGTAAAAATATGTCATCATGGTGCTGTTAGAGTATGCTTATATCTATAAAGTAAGTCCAAGAGTGAATATGTGATTTAGATATCAATATTGTTTCATCAAAAAAATGTAAGGATGAATGAATATATTGTTTATTAAAGGGACACTGACCACAATTTTTTAATTCATTAATTCAAATAGAACATGCAATTTTAAGCAAATTTAACATTTACTCCTATTATAAATTTGTCTGCGTTCTCTTGCTTTATTTATTTTTAAAAAAAGGCAGCTAAGCAATATTTTTGTTTGGAAAATATTGGTCGTTAAATGTATCCACCAATTAGCAAGAACAACCCAGGTTGTTCCCAAAAAATGGATCTGCATCTAAACTTACATTCTTGCTTTTCAGATAAAGATACCAAAAGAATAACGAAAATATGATTATAGGAGTAAATGAGAAAGTTTATTAATATTGCATGCTCTATCTGAATGACAACAGAAAAATTTGTGTTCAGTGTCCCTGTAATATTAAAATATCTTGATTTGACAATGTCGCTGTTAATGAATTGTCGAGTCCATATGTTGATGTAATGAATGGGATGGAGGCATGGAGCATTCAATTACAATCAAATATGTAATTTAAGGATATCATCAAGATTCTTTAATTATCCTTCTCTCTTAAAGGGACATGAAGCTAAAAATGTTTAATTGTATTAATTTTTATTTTTCTAATTCAGCCTGTGATTTAAAAAAACTTTCAAATAGAATTATTTTTGTCTATTTTGCTTCATTGTGTTATAATCTTTTTTTAAAGGAGCAACTATGTACTACTGTTATCTGAACACATGAGTTGAACCAATGAAAATAGGCAATTGTCTGCATCAAACAATCAGCCGGTTACTCTCAGTAATGCATTGCTGATCCTGAGCCTACCTAGATATGATTATCTAATAAGGATAACAATAGACTGAAGCAATTTATATAATCTAATCAAATTTGAAATTAGTGGTAAATCACATGTGTCTAAATCCTAAAAGTGAAATGTTTGTTTTCATGTCCCTTTAATGATAAGAATAAACAGAAAAAAATATGAGATGTATATTTTTCTAATCTGCACATATGCAAAAATGTGTTAGTGTTGTCTAAAGGTATCCAAAAAATGTCAAGCACTACACAGGGGCAGAATATAAAATGGCCAGGAACCTAAGCTTACATTAAAATGAAGATATCAAGAATAGAAGGGATATCTTTAAATACTCATAATTTTAGATTTGTATTACAATGTAATCCTAACTTTGATTCGTGATTCTTATTTTAAAATAACAAGAAAAGAGAATTAGAGTATCCATATAAATATCGATCAATGTGAATGTATTATGTAATGTTATGTCCAGGTTTGTAAGACAAAGGTAAATTAAAATGAGACATACCAGGCTGTGACGAACCCTGGCTTGAGGTTCCAGCACCAACATCCAGATCTGTAAAATATTCAATGAGGATTGGATATCATTAATACGAATCAGGCCATGGACATAAACAATCAGATTTTTAAATTCTAATTGACAAAGTACAAATCTATTTGTATTCACATGAGTTCATTGTTTAATCAATTAATGTCTAAATAAATAGATCCTGTATTCTAATTTTCAATCTTTTATGTTGTTGACTGTAGCTTTAATTCATTTTGTGTCTTCTTGCATTCTCATCAATTGATAGAGATAGTTAATTTTTTATTTTGATCTTGCTAGTATAGCTTTTATAATGTAGAAGATTGTAAATAAGTATACTGTATTCTTCACATATATACTATTTAACGTATACATTTGACCAACATGTCTAAAGCAATACCAGTTACAGCAAACACATGTTCACGTGTGCGCGCAATTCTATCTTTCGTGATCATTTCGCAATGATTCAAAGTGGAATTGAGCCTCTGTGATTTGACCAACATGTCTAAAGCGATGCCAGTTACAGCAAACACATGTTCACGTGTGTACAATTCTATCTTTCGTGATCATTGCGCAATGATTCAAAGCGGAATTGCGCATCCGTGATTTGACCAACATGTCTAAAGCGATGCCAGTTACAGCAAACACATGTTCACTTGTGTGCGCAATTCTATCTTTCATGATCATTGCACAATGATTCAAAGCGGAATTGCGCATCCGTGATTTGACCAACATATCTAAAGCGCTGCCAGTTACAGCAAACACAGGTTCATGTGTGTGCGCAATTCTATCTTTCGTGATCATTGCGCAATGATTCAAAGCGGAATTGCGCATCCGTGATTTGACCAACATGTCTAAAGCGATGCCAGTTACAGCAAACACATGTTCATGGGTGTGCGCAATTCTATCTTTCGTGATCATTGCGCAATGATTCAAAGCGGAATTGCGCATCCGTGATTTGACCAACATGTCTAAAGCGATGCCAGTTACAGCAAACACATGTTCACGTGTGTGCGCAATTCTATATTTCGTGATCATTGCACAATGATTCAAAGCGGAATTGCGCATCCGTGATTCAAAATTGATTTGGCTATAGTAGTGTGATGAGTATCATTTCTAAAGACTTCAAATATATTTGCAGTTGGGTGTATTACGAGATTCCAATTGGATATTTGTTAATATTGAACAATAACAATTAATATTTAGAACTGGGGTATGATTCGATAGTCAATGTATGAAATGGCGGATGATAGCGATTTCACGGATGCACAATTCCATTTTCGCTCTGTGACGCATATTCTGGAGAGCGCCAGAAACATCACTCCTATTTCATGTGTGACGATTCTAAATTCAGATATCTAAATATCATATGTAGCGTATGTTGTGAGATCTATATCGGTTGTATATATGACTATATACACATTTCTTAAAAATCTACTCAAATATTAATATATTATATGAAGTCGGATATTTACCTGGTTCAGATTCTCTATCTTCCTCTCCCAGGCCACCGGACGGAGAAGCAGCTGCACTGGCCTCCGGGTCAGATCTTTCAGATCCAGCAGCTGGGAGGGAAGAAGAAGCCGAGGAGCGAGATGATCGAAATCTTTTGGGGACCCGGAGATTGAGGAGGTCTCATAAAGTCACCTCATAAGTGAGTAGATACAGTTTCTGTGGGGGTGGAACTTTCCTACCATCCCTCCGACGGGCTTGTACCCACTCCCTTATGTGGTCGACGTTTTTACTGAGACGCAACCTCATATCCCCGAACCTCCATATGATTTGATCTGTGGTCCTCTGGACGCCACACACCAAATTAACATCATTGGTGATAGACGACCAGAGGGCCTTCTTAATGCTCTGCTTCGTCGACCTCCTCTTGTTCCCAAACAGCTGCGGATAGAAGTCCTCAATGGCGTTGACCAGTGCTGAACTCTCCGGCTTGGTGAACCTGGGAGACGTCATGCCTGCTAGTCCACAAAAATATAGATATATTATATATATATAGATATATATACAACTGCCAGCAGGCATTAGAGAACTGACAAAAATGGCAATGTGTAATGGACTTTTATATAGTGAAGTAAATATGAGATGCACCATGGGACATGGTATCTGTACATCTGATTGGATAAAATATTGAAATTTTGTTTTCATCTCTGTGAGACCATACTGACTCAAGTTATGTTTGTGTGATGAACTCTGATTGGTTGTCCCTTAATGTTTCATATCTTAGTAACTTCCATACACATACCTCCTGGGGGTGCTGTTACTACATTTTTCTTGTACTTATTTGTAACTCATGGGGCTGTTATGCGGATATGTGTGACGCAGATGTAATATACGTGATCCATTAAATAATAATTTATTAATTCGATATTTGTTTTTTTTTTAAATATAATACAGTCACATTAGTAAATGTTTTACACATTTCGATGTTTAATTTCGATCAGGTTCTTTAATACAAATAATTTTTATTAATACAAATTGAACATTGTATGTATTTATTGTTTATTAAATAAATTTTGTGACTTTTTGTGAAGTATTGACATTGCTCTATTAAATGTATTTATAATGCACATCGATTGTGTGCTATTGCGTGACATTAGAATCTAATTTTTAAAGATGCGAATCTCGTGTTGCAAGATACGTTTCCCACGCAAGATTTCTGAAATGCGTAATTTCTGGTTATAATGTCCGGAATTTGGATAATCTGTTTATAAATGTTAAAATACACGTATTAGTAAATAAACCTCGAGCTTGTATTTGTCTGAACTGCTCACATATGTTATTGTGCAATGGCGTCTTTATTTTTAAAGGGACATTACACCAAAATATTGTATTAAAATGATCCGGAGAGAGAATACATTTTTATAATTTAAAATGTAACTATCAATTTAGATTATTCTTTAGATATCCTTAACAGAAGAAATTGAAATGCACATGGTTGAGCCAATCACACAAGGCATCTCTGTGCATCCACCAATCTTCAGCTAATGAGCATATCTAGATATGGTTGTAAATGAAATAATATCAAATGAATGAATTAAAATCGATTATAGAATTACATTTTAATGGTTAAAATTATATTTATGAATCCAGAAAGAAACACTTTTGAATTACCGTCCCTTTCATGAGCTAATATGCAATCTAGATCTAAATACATCTGTCTAAACATTGTAAATATGCATTGTTGGCCATCCACAATTAAGTAGATATTTCCCAGTAATGCTTTGCTGATCATAAACCTATGCACCTCCCTTTCTCAAACTTAGTATAACATGAGAATAAAGCATATTTGTATTACCTTTTGTATTGTTTGCCCCACTGTGAATGAAATATCTTCAAATGGCTGTATTTATACAGCTTTACCTTAAAGGGACATTAAGCTATATGTTCTTTACTGATTTAGATGGATAATACAATGTTAAAACAACGTCATATTTAGTTTGATTTTCTCATTAGCTTTTTTCGCTTGATATTCTTGCCTGAAAACCTTATCTATATAGGTTCTGTTGCTGCTGATTGGTGGTTGCACATAGATGCCTTATGTCATTGTCTAACCCATGTGCATTGCTATTTCATTAACAAAGGATATCTAAAGACTGAATATAATTATATAATAAAAGTACATTTAAATGTTGTTTTAAAAGATTTGTATTATCTCTGATTCACTAAATTAAATATTTTTGGAATGTCCCTTTAAGGACAAAACCATTAGGAATATGTGGAGTTAACATTGTAGAAATAAACTAAAGGGAAATGAAAATACCTATAGATATGTGATATCTATCCAACAGGTAAGGAGTATAATTGCTAGAAATTATCTTTGGATATATCTATAGTTAACTGACCCTTCAAATGACTCCAATAGAGCTGAAAAGTAATCAATATGGCATACAATAACTAGCTTGGTATAAATGTGAAATTAACTTACTTTTCATTTACAGATAATTTCGAACATATTACCTAAAAAATAATTAAAGCTGAATAACCTATATTTAGTGTAATAATGTTTTTGGATACCTAAGGAAGATCACAGATATTAGAATGTAAATCTAACATTCAACTACAATGTCACTTTAATGTAAGTTAAACACTTTCATTTCTTAAAAGTGAAATGAACAAAGTTGTTCTGTATAATTTAGACTACATATCCTCGTCATAAACATTTTATGATTTTAACATCTATAAATCACACAATAAAAGCATAGATAGATGTATTTAACTACAAATTAAATTTTGTAAGATACTTGACTTTTAACATAATATTTTTCATTCAATACATTAACCAAAATTAGTATATTTGATATCAGGCATGTGCTTGTCAAAAAGATTACTTTAACAGTCATGGGAGTAATATTTTGTTTACTTGTCAGAATATTAGATGGATATATCTCTTATTATCTTACTGTGATAGAGATATGTCTCTAAGAATATGTATTTAAAAAAATTAAATAGAAAAGATATAGGGCTCTATGTAACAAGCTCCGTATGGAGCTTGATTGCCCCTGTTTCTGGCGAGTCTTCACCAGAAACAGCAGTTATGAAGCAGCGGTCACAAAGACAATGACACCCCCCCTGCTGGTTGCCGATTGGCCGCGAGTCTGCAGGTGAGCTGCTGGTGCAATGCTGAATACAGCGTGCGTATTGCTCACCGTATTCAGCGATGTCTGTCGGACCTGATCCGCACTGTCGGATCAGGTCCGACAGACATTGATAAATAGAGGCCATAGTATGAAAATAAATTTATTGACAAGAAAAACAAACAAAAAGAAGGTAATTCAGCACAGATGAAACTCTGAAAAAGAAAGAAGAAAAATATTAAAAACATTAGTCATTTAGGTTATTTCATGGACACATGTCTTAAAATATTCATTAAATCTAATAATTGTTAAATCACCTTTTGTCTATGCTCTAACATGTATTTTTTTGTCTTGATATTAAAAACAGGTTCATACATGAAATCTATATCTATCCATAATTTGAAATGAATACCATTATATTGTCTAATCAATCTTAGAATTAAACATTAGCATTTTAAATTAGACAAAATAATGCATATCACATTTTAAAAATATATTTATATTGTATGAGGAACATAATTGAATGTAAAATTTCATGTCCCTTCAAATAATATACCTCTATATCAAATATAAAATGTATCACTTTGTCTGATTGGTCAGAATGTGAGTCCTCTCTAGCACAAAGTAGGGGTAATGTATCTAAAATAAACATATTCTAATATAGGACATGTATATATTCATAATTCTTTTAACATTCTTCCACCTGTGATTCTTAAATAGCATGCATTGTGCAAACTAATCTGAATGTATGGTCTTTGAAAGGCAATTATCTTCAAAATAACAGTTTGTCTTCATTAGGTGTTTTATTCATCATTTTCAAAATAGAGGATTGTGAAATACCATCTAAAATAAAAAAATAAATCTAAGTGTCTCCAATAGGATGCATCCACAATTTTAGTCCATAAAATTGTTGCCACTTACCATGTGAAAGTGTCTTTGTATGGTTTTCAAGGTCAGCACATTTGAAAGACAATACCAGACATGATCACATTGGTATTCATCACTTTCAATCTGGGATTCTTCACTTTCAGTCTGGGATACTTCACTTTCAGTCTTGAATTCTTCACTTTCAGTCTTGAATTCTTCACTTTCAGTCTTTAGAAGAAGTCATCTCCCTAATGGCAGAAAAAGTGAAAATCAAATAATTAATAGAAGTGTGTAAATTAGTTCTGCACCCCTCCCCCCCATTTCTGAAACTATTTATATCACTAGCTTACTAAGCCTGTGTAGCATATTGTGTTATGTTCTATCAATCAAGTGTGAAGATGAGTCATACATTGTGCAGACCTAACCTCTGATGTGTGACTTTGAATATGACTTTGAAGCATATAGTCTTGCTAGAGGATCCCTTTCTGAGTATCCAAAAATCTAGTAATGTGTAAATTAAATACTACTTTTTAAAATGTATGCCATATGATGGCTGATTGTGCAAAATTCCTGCCAGCCACAGTCCATACATTTGATAAAAGAGAAAGAAATGGTTAAATTGCATCCTAGAGCTGCCCATTTAAGCTAAGACGTGCTACATATCTGTTTGGAGCTAAAACTAGACATTTGCGGAAAGAGACAATGACATGGTTAAATTGCATTCTCTATCTGCCCATTTAAGCTAACACATGCTACCTATGAGTATTTTGCATAAAGCAGACATTTGCTAAAAGAGAAAGAATTGGTTAAATTGCATCCTAGAGCTGCCCATTTAAGCTAAGACATGCTACATATCTGTTTGGAGCTAAAACTAGACATTTGCGGAAAGAGACAATGACATGGTTAAATTGCATTCTCTATCTACCTATTTAAGCTAAGACATGCTACATATCTGTTGGGAGCTAAAACTAGACATTTGCTGAAAGAGACAATGACATGGTTAAACTGCATTCTCTATCTGACCATTTACGCTAAGACATGCTACCTATGCGTATTTCGCATAAAGCAGACATTTGATAAAGAGAAAGAAATGGTTAAATTGCATCCTAGAGCTGCCCATTTAAGCTAAGACATGCTACATATCTGTTTGGAGCTAAAACTAGACATTTGCAGAAAGAGACAATGACATGGTTAAATTGCATTCTCTATCTGCCCATTTAAGCTAAGACATGCTACCTATGAGTATTTTGCATAAAGCAGACATTTGCTAAAAGAGAAAGAAATGGTTAAATTGCATCCTAGAGCTGCCCATTTAAGCTAAGACATGCTACATATCTGTTTGGAGCTAAAACTAGACATTTGCGGAAAGAGACAATGATATGATTAAATTGCATTCTCTATCTGCCCAGCTAAGACATGCTACCTATGCGTATTTCACATAAAGCAGACATTTGCTAAAAGAGAAAGAAATGGTTAAATTGCATCCTAGAGCTGCCAATTTAAGCTAAGACATGCTACATATCTGTTTGGAGCTAAAACTAGACATTTGCAGAAAGAGACAATGACATGGTTAAATTGCATTCTCTATCTGACCATTTACGCTAAGACATGCTACCTATGCGTATTTCGCATAAAGCAGACATTTGATAAAAGAGAAAGAAATGGTTAAATTGCACCCTAGAGCTGCCCATTTAAGCTAAGACATGCTACATATCTGTTTGGAGCTAAAACTAGACATCTGCGGAAAGAGACAATGACATGGTTAAATTGCATTCTCTATCTGCCCATTTAAGCTAACACATGCTACCTATGAGTATTTTGCATAAAGCAGACAATTGCTTAAAGAGAAAGAATTGGTTAAATTGCATCCTAGAGCTGCCCATTTAAGCTAAGACATGCTACATATCTGTTTGGAGCTAAAACTAGACATTTGCGGAAAGAGACAATGACATGGTTAAAGTGCATCCCAGAGCTGCCTATTTAAGCTAAAACATGCTACATATCTGTTTGGAGCTAAAACTAGACATTTGCGGAAAGACACAATGACATGGTTAAATTGCATTCTCTATCTGCCCATCTAAGCTAAGAAATGCTACCTATGCGTATTTCGCATAAAGCAGACATTTGCTAAAAGAGAAAGAAATGGTTAAATTGCAATCCTAGAGCTGCTCATTTAAGCTAAGACATGCTACATATCTGTATGGAGCTAAAACTAGACATTTGTGGAAAGAGACAATGGACCATATTTATCAAGCTCCAAACGGAGCTTGTAGGGCCGTGTTTCTGGCGAGTCTTCAGACTCACCAGAAACACCAGTTATGAAGCTCATAGCAGGCGGACACACATCGCCGCAATTCAACCCGATTGAGTATGATCGGGTTGATTGAGACCCCCTGCTCGCGACCAATTGAGTCTGCAGGGGGCGGCGTTGCACCAGCAGCTCTTGTGAGCTGCTGGTGCAATGCTGAATAAGGAGAGGGTATTGCTCTCCGTATTCAGCGAGGTCTCTATCTGACCATTTACGCTGACATGCTACCTATGCGTATTTCGCATAAAGCAGACATTTGATAAAAGAGACAAGGGGAACAGAGACACCTCGGGGTAGGTGGGTAGGTAGGTAGAGGAGATGAGAAATAAGACTGAAGGGAATCTTAATACTAACAGAAAATGAAGGCATGCATTGCTTCAACTAAATGGCTTATTCTCTGTTTTATACCAATGTTATTGATGTTTACATTAATGTATATGTATATTGAGCTAAAAGTTGATGTATGCTCTTCAAACAAATAAAGAATTTTAAAAAAAAAAGCAGACATTTGCTAAAAGAGAAAGAAATGGTTAAATTACAATCCTAGAGCTGCTCATTTAAGCTAAGACATGCTACATATCTGTTTGGAGCTAAAACTAGACATTTGCGGAAAGAAACAATGGCCCATATTTATCAAGCTCCGAACGAAGCTTGTAGGGCCGTGTTTCTGGCGAGTCTTCAGACTCGCCAGAAACACCAGTTATGAAGCAGCGGTCTAAAGACCGCTGCTCCATAACCTGTCCGTCTGCTCTGAGCAGGCGGACACACATAGCCGCAATTCAACCCGATCGAGTATGATCGGGTTGATTGACACCCCCCTGCTGGCGGCCAATTGAGTCTGCAGGGGGCGGCGTTGCACCAGCAGCTCTTGTGAGCTGCTGGTGCAATGCTGAATACGGAGAGCGTATTGCTCTCCGTATTCAGCGAGGTCTGGCGGACCTGCTCCGCACTGTCGGATCAGGTCCGCCAGACCTTGATAAATTGAGTCCAATGACATGGTTAAATTGCATTCTCTATCTGACCATTTAAGCTAACACATGCTACCTATGCATATTTCGCATAAAGCAGACAATTGCTAAAAGACAAAGAAATGGTTAAATTGCATCCTAGAGCTGCCCATTTAAGCTAAGACATGCTACATATCTGTTTGGAGCTAAAACTAGACATTTGCGGAAAGAGACAATGACATGGTTAAATTGCATTCTCTATCTGCCCATTAAAGCTAAGACATGCTACCTATGCGTATTTCGCATAAAGCAGACATTTGCTAAAAGAGAAAGAAATGGTTAAATTGCATCCTAGAGCTGCCCATTTAAGCTAAGACATGCTACATATCTGTTTGGAGCTAAAACTAGACATTTGTGGGAAGACAATTAAATGGTTAAAGCGCATCCTATAGCTGCACATTTTGCACATTACACAAACACAACTGTTTTTGAAGACTACAGTGGCAATTGTCTAACTATTTAACCATATTGTGCACAAGTACTCACCAACGAGCCACCCAGGGGGAAACTGTCTGCCCTCAAACTGCCGCCACAGGGACGACTGCCTGAGGATGCGGGCATCATGACAAGCCCCGCCAAAATTCGCACACACGTTCATAATCCACAACCGTGCGTCACAAACAAACTGCACGTTCAGACTATGGAAGCGTTTGTGATTTCGGAAGGGCAAGTCATGTTCTAGAGCATGCAGTGAAATGTGGTTGCAATCTATTGCTCCCAAGACATTGGGCATTCGAGCTATTGCAAAGAATTCCTTCTTCAGGCGCCTCCAATCACCATCATTTTGAGGGAATCCTATGTAATGCTTACTGACTCGTACCATGGCATCCAGAAAGTTGTCAAAAACCACAGAGAAGGTACCCTGAGCCAGCCCATGCATGTACCCCTCTCCAGATTGAAAACTCCCGGAGGCCAGGACGTGTATGCAACTTAGCATCTTGGTGATGCCAGGGACTGCAGTCCGCATACGTCTACGTGGCTCCATATGAGGTTTAAGAACATCGTAAAGGCTAATGAGCTGTTCACAATTGAGCCTATACTTGTCAAAAACCTCAAAGTCGCTCATGTTAGGACCTCTAACCAAACAAGCCCTTTGTCTCTCTTGGAGACGCCGAGCCCGCCTGATTCTATTGAACACCACTTGTGCAACAGCACCAGCAGCATCTAACTGAGGATTATCCATATTTGCCAAGCTAAGCAGCACAGAGCCAAACAGCAGAGCAAACACACACGGAGTAACAAGGTATTCAAACACACAGAAGCGATTTGATACAATGCCGATCACAAGGGACGCTTTGGCCATGTTGTTTGGGGGATTTATAGTGCAATTTGTCCAATGGTAGCGTGTTCGTAATGATTGCTGATTGTATACACTTGATTGTATGTGAGCAGCGCGAATGCTTTCAAAGTGGGCGTTTTTTTTAGGTGTTTGCTGAAATTTTGTTTCCCCCCAATGAATCGCAATGTGAAAGTTTAAAATATAATATATACAGTGCATCTTCGTAATGTTTGTTCATATGCGTAATAAATACTTATTAAATGTGATCTTATAGTAAAAAGCACACGTCCACGCTAACATGAATGAAAGTGCATACTTGTGTATAATGTGCATAGACATGGCATAGAATCAGATCGATCAATGTTGCTGCAATATTGTTTGTAAACGATAAAGTAACAGCTGACATCTGTAATCTTCTATATATAAGTGATTGGCAAGACGTCAATATTGTACACGTCCCATTAAAATCGCAATAATAATGAAGATCTTCCGGCTGACATCTATAATATTGTATATATAAGTGATTTGTGAGATGTCTATATTGTACACGTCCCATTAAATTCGCAATAATAATGAAGATCTTCCGGCTGACATCTGTAGTATTGTATATATAAGTGATTTTCGAGATGTCAATATTGTACGCGTCCCATTAAAATCACAATAATAATGATGTTCCAAACTGTTGTTAACGTATATGTAGTATTGAGTGCTAAACTTCTGAAAGGGGCGGTACAGTCCTAAAGCTGTAATCTGTATGGTTGAAGTTTATAATGACGTCATCATATTAGCAACCTGCCTTTCTAGTTATCAAATCCTCATTCTGTTGTTGTATTTTACTACATTGTTATTGTGTGCTGATTAAAAAGATAAAGGTGGGGGGGCGGAGTTAACTGCCTGTCTGGTAGGACTTGTTAAGAGCTCCACGCACTTTTTCTAATAAAAATTACTTAAAAACCCACTTTTGCTGCCTTAACTCGGTTTTATGTGAGGCTTCCTAGCTACCAAACATCTGGACACCCTTTGCCTGCCTGGGTAACAGGAACTTTGATTTGTAAAGTGAGCGGAAAAGCCCAGCTTTCATCGCACCTGACTAAGGGTACTTGGCTGCTGATCCACATCTGGCTCCGGAGGGTCGGGGCTCCGCTCCGGAGCTAAGTGGCTGTTACACAGACCTCTGGGCAGAGTGAGGTTACGTGGGCTAGCCCTACCTGTCAAGATCAGAGACTAACAAATTTCCTCTCCCGAACGTTCCAGCCGCAGTCCGGTGCTGACCGGAATCTAACACGCCAGCTCCCACTAGGCCAGGCATACTGGAAGTGTAAGAGGAGGAGGGGGCTAGTAGATACCCCATTTAGAGATAACGGAGGACAGTCGGAGGTCCGGACACACACGCCAGCTTCATTTGGCGCAAAGCACAGCCATCTTGGGAGAAAGTCACAGCCCGTGACCAGCAGCTCTAGGATCTGCAATTGTGCCAGAGTCGAACTCACCTCACAGTGAAGAAGCGGTGTCCGACTCCTTCAGACACTAGGAGTTTGTCTGTATCCCGGTGAGCACTGTGGTAGAGGTCTGGTGCAAGGCAGGATACCCCTGGCAGGACGGGCCTGAGCCTAAGAGCCCTACAGATCCTGGACGGTGTCACAAGGAGCCACGTGGATACGGGTGAGATCTGACCATTTTTTTATTTTATGTGGTCCCCACGCTGACTGCACATAACCCTTTTCAGAGGCCTTTTGTATTAAATAGGGTGCGTGGGCTTCATTGCACATTATTGTAGCTCAGCCTGTTTTGCTTAACATGGGCTTCTCTCCCTACGTCAGAAGTTGCACTCGGAACTTGCTGTCTATTTGTTTCCATAGCAGTATGTAATATACCATCTGAAGTGTCTGTGTTTGGCTGGCCTCTCCCGGTCTCCCCACACCTTTGCCTATAACAACATAATCTTTGGGGTCATACTTTAGCATTTACTGGGTGCTATCTGAGGAGTGATTTCAGGCCTTACTGTAACCCTTCTTCCACTGGGAGTCATATCAAGACTTTTTGTCCTTATCTTATCCCTGAGTAGCCGTATCAAAGTATGTGACAACACCTGGGGCCCCTATACATCGTACTTTGAGGCCTACCTACTAGCTCACTAACCCAGCCTCCTATTCTGGATTATTGTTTATCACCTTAAGCCCACAAGCATTGCTGAGGTCCCATTTAAAAGAAGCATGGTTTCCCTGACCCCACTTCTGTGTCATGGCCCATAAGATTGGGTGGATAGCTAACTAAACCCCATTATAAGCCTACCAACTAAACCCTTGGGGGAAGAGGAAATTTTATTTTAACTGGGATACAGCACTAGATTCACCCAGCAACAGGAATATTAACTATTTGTATATGCTATACACTCTCAGGACAGCTCCCTACATCTTGTCAAGCCCTTATGTGGGCTATTCTGGACTTGGAGGTTTTTGACTATATCAATTAATTCTGCAATATAGGAGCTGCTGCATCAGCTAAACTGTTCTTGGGCCATCACACCCAAGTGTAGTGTCATTATTTTTCCTAACTTAATATTTTTCTTTACAGGTTCCTAACATTAAGATATGTACTGTCACCTCATATTTTACGTTTGTCTTATGTAAAGGTACCCTACTACCACCTAATCACACGCACACATAGATTAGTGAACACACCTACCAAATAAGATTTAGGCCCCAAACTTTTATAGGCACCTCCTCGCACTTATTCCCTTTAACCCAAGTCTCTGGGACTATAACTATACCCCTAGCATATCGTACTTAGGGGTTCTCCCCTCTCCAGGAGTTTTAAGCCGAGTTCTGACTTATAGTTTATTACTGATTTGCCCCTTGCTTACAGCTTATTAACCTACATTTGCATTACATCAATCCATACATTGCACATTTGAGAGGGCCTACTCTCTAGGGGGCACTGATTTCGTGTCCTGTGGTAAGGGATTGGTTCTCCTGGTTTCCCCCTTGCGCCTCCTCCTTTCTGGCCCAGCTTGTCTAGGTTGGTCACGTCCTCTGCCCTTTTACCCTTCCTTTTGGTCGTATCCCCCTCCCTGAGGTGCGTGGGGGTCCCCATCATTTGTATGAGTTGCTCTGCAAAGCCAAATTCCTCTGAGCTGATTGCTCAGTAATAAGCCATCATGTTCTAGGTGTAGACATCATAGGTGGGTTGTGCCTGTCCCCGCTCTCTCTCTCTTGCATTATTTTATTATATTAATCAGCCTTGGATGTTGTAATAATTTGGATGTCAGGTTTATTGCTCTAACAGTTTTTTACAGGTTCCAGAGTGGTCAGGGTGAGTCCTACTATAAGTCTGCCAGAGCTTACTGAAGGTATTAATCATACCGCACGCATCTAGAAGGAACCCCAGAACTCCTGCAGCAATTAAGAAGACAGTGCTTGATCATTTCTCTCAACCCCACAGGGAACCTCATCCTTTGCAGAAGAAAGTAAGCGACCCAGAGTCGCAAGATGAGGGTTCTCAATTGAGCTCTCAATCAGGTGCCCATCTAAATCACTACATTATGGAGAGCACATTACAGAAGATGTTTGCAGCTCAAACTAAATCCATCACAGCCGAGATCCAGCGGAGCTCAGCAGAACTCAGGAAAGACATAGCCGAAATTGGCGACAGGGTTGACACCCTGGAGAGGCAACATGATGACCTAGCTACAGATAACTCAAATCTCCTATCATACGCCAAAAATTTGGCAGAACAGATCTCTCAGCTTGAATTAAAACTGGCCGATGTGGAGGATAGGGCCAGAAGAAACAATGTCCAGTTCAGAGGCATACCTGAGTCTGTAACGCCAGGTGATCTACAAGAATTTCTCATATCCCTCTTCACTGCTCTATTAGGCCCCTTGGAGGGCGACAAGCATGCCATGGAGCGGGCCCACAGGGCCCTCAGGCCAAGGTCGATGCCATCCGACAGGCCAAGAGATGTGGTGGTCTGCTTTCATAACTTCAAATTCAAAGACCGCTTGATGCAGGCGTCTTTCAGCAAACCTACTTTGCCTGACAACTTTAAAGACATTCAGCTTCTTCCGGATCTCTCATCGCACACGCTGCAGCAACGCAGACTCTATGCTCCTATCACTACCCAACTTAGGAATGCTAACATCAAATATAGATGGGGATTCCCCACTAAACTAATTGTAACAAAAGACAATCAGACTTATGTTGTTTCTTCTGCCTCCGTGGGCAGCACTCTTTTGGCTAATTGGGGTCTTCAAGCTGCAGCGGAACCCCAGATGGTTGCCCGCGCTAAGCTACGAGTTACGGCTCCAGCATGGTCCGTCAAGGAGCAGAGGCCTAAGCGCCAAAAACCCAACCCCCCTGACCACACCTTGAAGCCTCAAGCCTTGCCTACCTGATATCCTAATGGTATATCTAATCATCTGTTAATTGGTTCATGTTGGTATACTGTATTCGTTTGCAAATGTTTCCATTCAATTGCTGTGTATAATAAAATTTAATCAGATCCTAGCCAGACTGCTGTATATAGAGAATGTTTATATTTATTTGGGGTGCTTAATATGGTATGTGCAGTGGTCTAGCTGGGTTGTTAGTTACCTTGTATACCCCTAGAGAGCAGGGCTATGCATTCATTAGTCCTACCTTGCTAGTTCGGTTTAGCTCCCCCCCAGACTTTGGAACCCGCGTTTGGGTCCTACATAGGTGGACTACTTCCACCAGTCCCCATCCTTGACCCTTTTCCTTGTACCCAACTCCCCCTTGCTAACTCTCCCTTACCCTTAGCTCCTAATTGACTTTAGTTCACAAATGACCTCCCTTAGATTCCTGACACACAATGTCAGGGGCCTAAACACCTTTGGTAAACAGAGTCTACTCTCCAGAACCCTACGCTTTCATAAAACGGATGTGGCCTTCCTCCAGGAAACACATCGATTGGCGGAATCCTCCCCTGGGCCAATATGCCGGGACTATCCTGTCGTAGAGGCTGCCTCCTATTCCAAGAAGGCTAGAGGTGTAGCTATTCTGATTCATAAAATAGTGGCCTATGAGCCTTTCCAGGTGATTAAAGATCCACAGGCGAGGTACCTTATCTTGGTATGTAACCTTGACCACGTCACCTATACCTTAGTATCTATCTACTTGCCCAATACCCTCCAGCCCAGATATTTAAAGAAAATCTTACACAAAGTGGAACAGGCTAGACAAGTAAGGGTGATTTTCGCAGGTGATTTGAACATGGTGTGGGATGGCGGACTTGATAGAAAGACGAGATTACCTAGAAAGAGACTCTCTGGCCCAGATGTAACAAGCCGTAGATTTTGTGAACTTATGTCCCAGTTTATATTTTTTTGATGTTTGGAGATCCCTACACCCCCTGGACAGGGATTTCACCCATTTCTCTATTCCCCACTCTACATTCTCCAGACTCGATTACTTTTTTTGTCATCCAGACTCCCTAGACCTTATACACTCCACAAAGATTTGTACTTGCCCATGGTCATAATGGATCTCGAATCAAAGAATACTGTCAGACCCAGACCTAACTGGAAGTTACTTCATAATCTTCTGTCAGACATTCCCTTCAGAGAAGAAATTAGGAAGGAAATAAACTTTACTCTCCACATTAATGACACCCCTGAGATTCGTGATGACGTGGTGTGGGGGGCCTTTAAGGCTACCATTAGAAGTCTCTTTATTCGAAAACAGGCTCATTTGAGAAAACAAGAAGGTCTTACCCTATCCCAGGCCCATTGTAAGCTTAGGGAGCTTGAGTCACAGAGACGCACCTCAGATAACTCACACACTGAGGCGGAGGCTAGAGACTTGAGAAGGCACATATGTCACTTAGAATATATTAAGACTCAAAATAATCTACTTAGGTTGAAGCAACTCTTGTATTCTAAGGTTAACAAAGCGGATACACTTCTCGCCAATAAATTAAGACACTGTACCAGTGCATCCCGTATTCACGAGATCAAACAAGGTACTCAGTCTTTTAGACTTCCATCCCATATAGGTCAGCAGTTCAATGAGTATTATTCTGCTCTCTATAACATTCAAAACAATGCTGCGTTCCGGCCAACCCCGTCAGAAGCTATAGGCCCATTTTTACGCTCCCTAAAACTACCTGCCTTTGATGAGGTCAATATGGAAAACATAGCCGGCCCGATTACGTTCCAAGAGGTCAAACATGTTATTAAGAACCTAAAATCCCTCAAGGCCCCGGGACCTGATGGTTTCACCGCAATCTTCTATAAGACATATCTACAGGAGATTGCACCCATCTTAACCAGATTTTACAATTTGGCTATGAACGAGGGCAAATTTCGGGGTGAGTTTCTTGAGGCCTCCATCATCACAATTCTCAAACCCAACAAGGACATAACCCTTTGGAATAGGTACAGACCCATTTCCCTGATTAACACTGATGTTAAAATATACGCAAAGATTCTGGCCAATAGACTTGCGAAACTTCTCCCTGCCCTCATTAATCCGGACCAGGTGGGCTTTATCCCTGGAAGGGAAGGCCCTGATAACACTAGAAGGCTCCTCAACATCCTCCTTGAAGCCAAAAGACTTAATAGGCCAATAGCTGTGCTTTCTCTCGACGCTGAGAAAGCATTTGACCGGGTTCGTGGGAATATCTGTGGGAGGTACTGGAGACCTTCCACTTCCCGACACACATTATACAAGCCATGCGTGCTTTGTATTCGGCCCCCACGGTCTCGGTCAGGGGATTGGGGTTCCACTCCGCCTCATTTGCTATCTCAAACGGCACCCAGCAAGGCTGCCCTCTCTCACCCATCCTCATCACGCTCACCATAGAACCTTTAGCTGCTGCCATTAAAGCAGATAGAGATATCTCAGGAGTCACTCTCCATGGTACAGTACATAATGTGGCTCTGTTCGCAGATGACACCACTATATTCTCTTCAAACCCCTTGCGAGAGATCCCTAGGCTTTTATCCTTATTAGACACATTCAGCGACCTCTCTTATTATAGACTATATCAAAACAAATTGGAAATCTACACGTATGGTATCTCAGAGAACATTTCTAAGACCCTACAAGATAAATATAATTTTGTTATTAATAATGCATATATCTCCCATTTAGGAGTTAAGTTGTCCAATTCAATTCCTAACTTAATAGCGGATAACTATAAGCCCCTCCTGACTGAACTGCACACTTTGTCCAAGCAGTGGAACTATATATTATCTCCTGGCTGGGTCGTATAGCAGCCCTTAAAAATCTCCCCAAACTAACATACATTATGAGGTGCCTACCCGTCAGAGTGCCTAGATCCCTCCTCACCCAGTTTCAAAGTGCATGCACCAAATACATATGGCAGAATAAACCCCCCCCGAGTCGCTCATAAACTTCTACAGTACCCCAAAATGCATGGTGGGGTGGCTTCTCCATCTATTTCCAGGTACTATGAGGCTGCCATGATCACGCACATTTCCCAGTGGGGGGTAAAGGAATCTGATAGTAAGTGGAGGTCGATTGAACAGGCCTCCCTGCCTTTTGACCTCACCCTGAGGGATTTGATATGGACTCCTCCGCATTGCAGGAGATGGCTCGCAATAGAGAACCAGTTGGTTCGGGAATGTCTAGCGATTTGGGAGCAGCTGAGACATTATCCTCAGGTGGCCCCTCATCCGTCCCCTATCACTGCCATTACTGGCCTCCTCTCTGGCCTCCCCGACTCACACCCAACCGCATGACTGAGACTGGGCGTCTCGAGAGTGGCAGACCTCTGGTCGTCGTCCACTCGAGATTCAGTTGTCCCTTTTGATTTAATAGAGGGTTCCTCGCCCTCTCCACCTTACATGAACTTTGAATATGTCAGGGTCATCAGCTTTTTGACAAGCTGGGGGTTCAAGCCGTCTCTTTCTCATCCATTAACATTCTGGGAGTCCAGATGGCAGCAGGGGCTGAGATTGGGAAAACCCTTATCTCTTCATTACTCTATCATGGAAGGCATGGGTCAGGTAGATAAAGCAATACATATCCTTAAATGGGAGCAGAAACTTGAGTTTACTGCAACCGCCAAAGAATGGCACCGTACATTACTTCTCACGAAAAAAAACCCTTCATTGCGTTACTATGCATGAGACTTACATTAAATTGCTCACACAATGGGGCCTAGTTATCAAGCCGTCAACCTCAAATACGCTGGAATTCCGCAGCGTATTTGTGGCGAGGCTGATACGCCTTAGTTATCAAAGGCTCGAGACCGGCAAAAGTAGAATTTTGTGACGTAAGCTTCGATCCGCCGGACTCAGTCCGACACAGATCGATTCTTACGTCACTCCAGATGTTCCGCACACATTCTCACTACTTTTGCTAGTTATCAAAAAACTAGCAGGTACGCTCGGCACTTTTACGGACCAGCGTACCTGGTTTTCAAACCGCCACCCCTGGAGGCGGCGGATCCCATAGGAATCAATGGGAGTCTGACCATAGCGAAAGTACAAGTTCGCTGCTGACAGACATCCCATTGATTTCTATGGGAGCTGTCTACACCTAACACCCTAACATGTACCCCGAGTCAAAACACCACTAATCTGTCCCCCCTACACCGCCACAACTAAATAAAGTTATTACCCCCTAAACCGCCGCTCCCGGAGCCCACCGCAAGCTACTCTATACATATTAACCCCTAAACCGCCGCTCCCTGAACCCGCCGCAACCTATATTAAATGTATTAACCCCTATCCTGCCCCCCCTACACCGTCGCCACCTATAATAAATTTATTAACCCCTAATCTGCCTCCCCTACACCGTTGCCACCTATAATAAATTTATTAACCCCTATCCTGCCCCCCACTACGCCGCCGCCACTGTAATAAAATTATTAACCCCTAAACCTAAGTCTAACCCTAACCCTAACGCCCCCCTAACTTAAATATTAATTAAATAAATCTAAATAAATTAACTCTTATTAACTAAATGAATCCTATTTAAAACTAAATACTTACCTTTAAAATAAACCCTAATATAGCTACAATATAAATAATAATTATATTCTAGCTATCTTAGGATTTATTTTTATTTTACAGGTACCTTTCAATTTATTTTAACTAGGTACAATAGCTATTAAATAGTTATTAACTATTTAATAGCTTACCTAGCTAAAAGAAACTGAAATTTACCTGTAAAATAAATCCTAACCTAAGTTACAATTACACCTAACACTACACTATACTTTAATAAATTATTCCTATTTAAAAATAAATACTTACCTGTAAAATAAACCCTAAGATAGCTACAATATAATTAATAATTATATTGTAGCTATCTTAGGATTTATATTTATTTTACAGGTAACTTTGTATTTATTTTAGCTAGTTAGAATAGTTATTAAATAGTTATTAACTATTTAATAACTACCTAGCTAAAAGAAATACAAAATTACCTGTAAAATAAATCATAACCTAAGTTACAATTAAACCTAATACTACACTATCATTAAATTAATTAAATAAATTACCTACAAATAACTACAATTAAATACAATTACATAAACTAACTAAAGTACAAAAAATAAAAAAAGCTAAGTTACAAAAAATAAAAAAAAGTTACAAACATGTTAAAAATATTACAACAATTTTAAGCTACTTACACCTAATCTAAGCCCCCTAATAAAATAACAAACCCCCCCAAAATAAAAAAATGCCCTACCCTATTCTAAATGAAATAAAGTTCAAAGCTCTTTTACCTTACCAGCCCTTAAAAGGGCCATTTGTGGGGGCATGCCCCAAAGAAAACAGCTCTTTTGCCTGTAAAAGAAAAATACAACCCCCCCCTACATTAAAACCCACCACCCACATACCCCTAATCTAACCCAAACCCCCCTTACAAAAACCTAACACTAATCCCCTGAAGATCATCCTACCTTGTCTTCACTCAGCCGAGCAGCGATGGAACCGAAGTGGACATCCGGAGCGGAAGAAGTTAATCCTCCAAGCGGCGCTGAAGAAATCTTCCATCCGATGAAGTCATCATCCAGGCGGCGCTGAAGAAAAGTCTTCGATCCGGCCGATGTCATCTTCAAAGAGGCGCTGAAGAGGTCTTCTATCCGGGCGAAGTCATCTTCCAAGCCGGGTCTTGAATCTTCCTTCCGCCGACGCGGAACCTCCTTCTTCACCGACGGACTACGACGAATGAATGCTCCTTTAAGGGACGTCATCCAAGATGGCGTCCCCTCAATTCCGATTGGCTGATAGGATTCTATCAGCCAATTGGAATTAAGGTAGGAATATTCTGATTGGCTGATGGAGTCAGCCAATCAGAATCAAGTTCAATCCGATTGGCTGATCCGATCAGCCAATCAGATTGAGCTCGCATTCTATTGGCTGATCGGAACAGCCAATAGAATGCGAGCTCAATCTGATTGGCTGATTCCATCAGCCAATCAGATTTTTCCTACCTTAATTCCGATTGGCTGATAGAATCCTATCAGCCAATCGGAATTGAGGGGACGCCATCTTGGATGACGTCCCTTAAAGGAGCCTTCATTCGTCGTAGTCCGTTGGTGAAGAAGGAGGTTCCGCGTCGGCGGGAGGAAGATTCAAGACCCGGCTTGGAAGATGACATCGGCCGGATAGAAGACCTCTTCAGCGCCTCTTTGAAGATGACATCGGCCGGATCGAAGACTTTTCTTCAGCGCCGCCTGGATAATGACTTCATCGGATGGAAGATTTCTTCAGCGCCGCTTGGAGGATTAACTTCTTCCGCTCCGGATGTCCACTTCGGTTCCATCGCTGCTCGGCTGAGTGAAGACAAGGTAGGATGATCTTCAGTGGATTAGTGTTAGGTTTTTGTAAGGGGGGTTTGGGTTAGATTAGGGGTATGTGGGTGGTGGGTTTTAATGTTGGGGGGGTTGTATTTTTCTTTTACAGGCAAAAGAGCTGTTTTCTTTGGGGCATGCCCCCACAAATGGCCCTTTTAAGGGCTGGTAAGGTAAAAGAGCTTTGAACTTTATTTCATTTAGAATAGGGTAGGGCATTTTTTTTATTTTGGGGGGGTTTGTTATTTTATTAGGGGGCTTAGATTAGGTGTAAGTAGCTTAAAATTGTTGTAATATTTTTAACATGTTTGTAACTTTTTTTTATTTTTTGTAACTTAGCTTTTTTTATTTTTTGTACTTTAGTTAGTTGATGTAATTGTATTTAATTGTAGTTATTTGTAGGTAGTTTATTTAATTAATTTAATGATAGTGTAGTATTAGGTTTAATTGTAACTTAGGTTATGATTTATTTTTGTAATGTCAGGGAAAAAAGACATATGTTAGAGTGGACCACAGCTACTGATAAGACAGTATATATATAAATATGTTGTGTAGCTAAGTGTGTAGCAGGGTGTCTCACAGATATTACCCATAAGTAATATGTGGCAACCTAGCACACACACAAGTAGCAGTTAATATGTGAAGAAAAGCAGGAAAAATTAGATAAGCAGCTGCAAAACACTATAGCTGAAAATACAGGAATATACAAATCAGCAGTGTAACTAGATGCTTGAACCTCAATATGGAGTTGTTGGTAAAGTTATACTCTGACTATATAGATGTTTGTGCACAAAACAGGGAATGGTAGATGCTAATGCTAATATAGAAGTAATGGGAAAATGGATGCTACTTAAATAACATGAGCTCTTGTAGATGGTGCACATACAAAGTAGCGCAAATGTGTACAGCATAAACACACTGACAAAAATAAGCAAAAGAACCCCCCTTAATGTTGGTACCTGAATACCTAAGTTGGAGACTGGATATGAGAGGAACCGCAAGTAAGGTAAGTTGCTGTAAGCGGTTAGGAGGCAGCCGGAGTCGGCAGGAGAGTGGCGTGTGACGTCACAGAGGCCGCAGTTCCGGTTAGCGGAGCAGGTCACAGCACAGGATTGCAGCGTAAAGGAGAACAGAGCTCAGAGAGCGGTTGCTGCAGGAATTGCAGGTAAGGAGTGGAGCTCAGGACTGGTCCTAGAAGAAACAATACCAAGCAATGAGTGAGTGAGGATTGCTGGTATTTATGGTAGTTGCAGGAGTTTAAAGGGGCAGTGCAAAGTCACTATACGGAAAGGAATAAGCATGACAGAACACCCCCCTCCAGGAGCAGCACCGATGCTCAGAGTCTTGGACGTTCTGGGTGTCTTTGATGGAATCTGGAAAGTAATCTGGGAGCTGAGATATTGGTGGATGGTTCCCAAGAGTTGTGTTCACTGGAATAGCCCTTCCATTTGATAAGATATTGAAGGCCACCCCTGAGACGTCTAGCATCCAAAATATCCTCGACCTCGTATTCCATGTTGGGGTCTATGGAAACAGGAGGTAGTGCTGCATCTATGGATTGGTTACGTAAGGTACGGTAAGGTTTAAGCAATGATACATGGAAGGTGGGATGTATCCTGAGTGAAGTAGGTAAGGTAAGACGAACAGCATTGCAGTTGATAATCCGC
Organism: Bombina bombina; assembly: GCF_027579735.1. Taxonomy (NCBI): domain Eukaryota; kingdom Metazoa; phylum Chordata; class Amphibia; order Anura; family Bombinatoridae; genus Bombina; species Bombina bombina. Next base: position 777,176,036 of record NC_069504.1, read on the forward strand.
TGTACAGGGAATGGTCCGATGAAGAGAGGTGAAAGCTTCCTGGATGGAGTTGATAAGCGTAGATTTTTTGTGGAGAGCCAGACGAGATCTCCTAGTTTGTATGTAGGTGGTGGAGTGCGCCGACGATCGTAATATTTTTTTTGTATAATCTTTGCATCTTCAATTGCTTGTTTGACGGTTATGAAATTAGAACTGATGGTGGAAGTTAAGTCTGAAATGTGGGAATGATCTGAAACCAGTTCAGGCAAGTATTGGAACGTAGGATGGAAACCATAGTTGACATAGAAGGGTGTCTGTTTAGTTGTAGAATGCAGAGTATTATTAAAAACGAATTCAGCGAAATGTAGTTGTTGGGACCAGGAATGTTGATTTGTATGACAATAAGTTCGTAGGAACTGTTCCACCCATTGATTACATCGTTCCGTCTGTCCGTTCGTCTGGGGATGGTAGGAGGAAGAAAGGGACTTGTCAATGGAAAACTGTTTACAGAAGGCAGACCACAGAGCGCTGGTGAATTGGGACCCTCGATCGGTTAGGATTTTCTTAGGCAACCCATGTAGCCTGATAACATGTTTTAAAAGTAGCTGTATGGTTTCTGCTGCTGTGGGGAGCTTGTGGTAAGGTATCAGATGGATCATTTTGCTGAAAAGATCCACTACTACTACAATAGTGGTGTTTTTTTCAGATATGGGTAAATCCACAATGTAATCCAGAGCGATTTCCTGCCAGGGTTTTTCGGGGGTAGGAATCGATAGAAGAAGACCATAAGGTGGTCTTTTGTTCCTTTTCGATATGGTACAAGTGGGGCAAGAGTTTATGAACTGTGTTACATCAGTTAATAAGGTTGGCCACCAGTAAGATCTCTGTACCAATTCCCTAGTTTTAGTTAGTCCACAATGTCCCCCAAGAGATGAGTCATGAGCGGATCTGAATAACTGGTCACGTAGAGATGGAGGAAGGTACAGTTTATTCCCATAACAGTAGAGTCCATCATTATTCATTGTTAAAAGATGTTCAGGTTTTGAAGAATCTTTTATTTGTTCAGTTCTTAACAAGGGACCGGAATCAACCATGAACATAAGAAAGTTTTCTTCAGGAATAACGTTTTGGGTTGTGGTCGTTTCTAATGATGTTTGTGGTAGACGGGATAGGGCGTCTGCCTTCCCATTCTTGCTGGCTGGTCTGTAGGTAATGAGAAAATTAAAGCGTGAAAAGAATAAATTCCAGCAAACTTGACGGGCAGAGAGCGTTCTTGTGGACTTCAGAAATTGTAAGTTCCGATGGTCAGTGTAAACTATGGTTGGTGTTGTAACTCCTTCCAGTAGGTGTCTCCATTGCTCCAATGCGGCCTTGATGGCCAGGAGTTCCTTTTCGCCAATTGGATAATTTCTTTCTGCTGTTGTTAAGGTACGAGAATAATACGCTACAGGATGTAATGGTTGTTGTAGAGATTGTCGTTGTCAGAGGATGGCTCCAAGTGCAAAATCAGAAGCGTCTACTTCAAGTGTATAAGGGAGTTCTGGGTTTGGGTAGCGCAAAATGGGAGCAGAGGTAAATCGTGATTTCAATAAATCAAAGGCATCTTGAGTGACAGTAGACCAGAAGAATTTTATATTTTGTTTTGTAAGATCTATAAGAGGTTTAGCGAGAGAGGAGTAGTTTTTTATAAATTTCCTGTAGAAGTTGGCGAATCCCAGAAAACTTTGAACTTGTTTTCTGGAAGTAGGGACAGGCCAATCTACTACAGTTTTAATTTTAGTGTCATCCATACGTATACCCTTATCAGATATTATGTATCCAAGGAATGGTATACTGCTGGCATGAAAGGTGCATTTTCAGCTTTTACATATAAAGAATTACTTCTGAGTCTAGTCAATACCTGACGGACATGGATTTTGTGTTCTGATAGAGATTTGGAGTATATGAGAATATCGTCAAGGTAAATGACCACGTAGGTATCCAGGATATCCTTGAAAATATCATTTATTAGATGCTGGAAGGTGGCAGGAGCATTACAGAGACCGAATGGCATGACTACATATTCGTATAACCCATAACGAGTACGAAATGCAGTCAGCCATTCGTCTCCTGCCCTCATCCTGATCAAGTTGTAGGCGCCCCTAAGGTCCAGCTTGGTGAAGATCTTGGAGCCTTCTAGACGCTCAATTAATTCGCTGATAAGTGGTAAGGGGTAACGGTTTTTTATAGTAACTTTGTTTAACTGCCTATAATCTACTATAGGTCTTAGGGAGGCATCTTTGTTTTTTACGAAGAAAATCCCTTCTGCTGCAGGAGAGGTTGATGGTGTTCTTCAATGTAGGTTCTAAGATGTAGCAGTTCTGGTTTAGACAGAGGAAAGATGTGCCCACAGGGAATAGATGCCCCAGGGAGCAGATCGATTGGGCAGTCATATGGCCTGTGTGGTAGAAGATTTTCTGATTGTTTCTTGCTGAACACATCAAAAAAATCTTCATAATCAGGGGGCACATTTGTTTGTACACCTTCGGGTGAAGGTTGAAGTAGTAATTGAGGGTAACAGGTTACCTTGCAATAATCGGAACTAAACTGTAAAGAAAGAGATGACCAAGAGATGAAAGGATCATGTTGCCTAAGCCACTGTAGCCCTAGAATTAGAGGAAAATCAGGTGAGGTAATGACATTGAATTTGATATACTCCCTATGGTGACACTCTGTTGACATTAAAATAGGAGTTGTCTCAAACAAAACAGGTCCTGTGGACAAGACCTCACCATCTATCCCTCTCAAATGAACAGGAGACAATTTCTTATGCAGGGGTATTTTATTAGTTTCACAAAAACTTATGTCAATGTAAGAGAGGGAGGCTCCGGAGTCAATAATCCCTTGGACGGTCACCCGAGTTTGATCCCACTGTAAGACAAGATTGGTTTTACAATACTGATTGCATTTGAGAACAGTCTTAATTGAAGGAGAGGGAGTAAACAGCTTACCCTTTCTTTGGCGAATGAGGTTAGGGCACTCTCTTATCCCATGCTCTTCAGAGGCACAGTACATGCACAGGTTATGAGTGCGACGTCTTGTCTTTTCCTGGGAACTTAGGGGTCCTCTTAGAAAGGCGATATCCATAGGCTCTGGAGGGGGTTTTGAGTGTGTACTGGGTGGATTGTTTGAGAGCCTGGGTCTAGAGGATGAGTCATGGCTAGTTCTTTCGTGATGTCTTTCCCTAAGCCTTCTGTCTATGCAGATACAGAGATCTATAAGTTGTTCCAGAGTGGGAGGTATTTGGGTGCGAGATAGCTCATCCTTAACCGCATCTGACAACCCCAACCGAAATTGATTTCGGAGAGACAAGTTGTTCCATTGGGTGTCGGGAGCCCACCACTTGAATTCTGCTATATATTCCTCTACGTCTCTCTTTCTCTGCCTTAAGGACCTCATGGCATTTTCAGCCGTTTGCTGCTTAAAGGGGTCCTCATAAATTTGTGATAAGGCAGAGAAAAAAGAGTCCAAGGAATTGAGAATGTCATCATTGTGCTCCAGAAAACTATTTGCCCATGCCCTTGGCTCTGCCCTTAGGTAGGATATGGTTGTCATAATTTTTCCCCTTTCATTAGGATAGGTATAGGGTTTGAGAGTAAATAGTAAATAGCATGAATTTTTAAATTCCCTAAAAATCTTTCTATCTCCTGAGAAAGGTTCAGGGGTACTAATATGGGGTTCTAAGGGAGGGGGCTTCCTATCAACAACCTCCTTGATATAAGTTTTCAAATTATCATTTTCGAGTTTTAAAGCAGTAAGACCCTCAGTTAGTAAGTCTACTTTGTTACTTAGTGTTTGTATGTGTGTATTCATATCAGTTGGGTCCATTTTAAATGGGCTTGGTATTTCTGTAATGTCAGGGAAAAAAGACATATGTTAGAGTGGACCACAGCTACTGATAAGACAGTATATATATAAATATGTTGTGTAGCTAAGTGTGTAGCAGGGTGTCACACAGATATTACCCATAAGTAATATGTGACAACCTAGCACACACACAAGTAGCAGTTAATATGTGAAGAAAAGCAGGAAAAATTAGATAAGCAGCTGCAAAACACTATAGCTGAAAATACAGGAATATACAAATCAGCAGTGTAACTAGATGCTTAAACCTCAATATGGAGTTGTTGGTAAAGTTATACTCTGACTATATAGATGGTTGTGCACAAAACAGGGAATGGTAGATGCTAATGCTAATATAGAAGTAATGGGAAAATGGATGCTACTTAAATAACATGAGCTCTTGTAGATGGTGCACATACAAAGTAGCGCAAATGTGTACAGCATAAACACACTGACAAAAATAAGCAAAAGAACCCCCCTTAATGTTGGTACCTGAATACCTAAGTTGGAGACTGGATATGAGAGGAACCGCAAGTAAGGTAAGTTGCTGTAAGCGGTTAGGAGGCAGCCGGAGTCGGCAGGAGAGTGGCCGTGTGACGTCACAGAGGCCGCAGTTCCGGTTAGCGGAGCAGGTCACAGCACAGGATTGCAGCGTAAAGGAGAACAGAGCTCAGAGAGCGGTTGCTGCAGGGATTGCAGGTAAGGAGTGGAGCTCAGGACTGGTCCTAGTAGAAACAATACCAAGCAATGAGTGAGTGAGGATTGCTGGTATTTATGGTAGTTGCAGGAGTTTAAAGGGGCAGTGCAAAGTCACTATACGGAAAGGAATAAGCATGACAATTTTACAGGTAATTTTGTATTTCTTTTAGCTAGGTAGTTATTAAATAGTTAATAACTATTTAATAACTATTCTAACTAGCTAAAATAAATACAAAGTTACCTGTAAAATAAATATAAATCCTAAGATAGCTACAATATAATTATTAATTATATTGTAGCTATCTTAGGGTTTATTTTACAGGTAAGTATTTATTTTTAAATAGGAATAATTTATTAAAGTATAGTGTAGTGTTAGGTGTAATTGTAACTTAGGTTAGGATTTATTTTACAGGTACATTTCTCTTTATTTTAGTTAGGTAAGCTATTAAATAGTTAATAACTATTTAATAGCTATTGTACCTAGTTTAAAAAAATTGAAAGGTACCTGTAAAATAAAAGTTTTAAATAGGATTCATTTAGTTAATAAGAGTTAATTTATTTATATTTATTTAATTAATATTTAAGTTAGGGGGGCGTTAGGGTTAGGGTTAGACTTAGGTTTAGGGGTTAATAATTTTATTACAGTGGCGGCGGCGTAGTGGGGGGCAGGATAGGGGTTAATTAATAAATTTATTATAGGGGGCGACAGTGTAGGGGAGGCAGATTAGGGGTTAATAAATTTATTATAGGTGACGACGGTGTAGGGGGGGCAGGATAGGGGTTAATAGGTTTAATATAGGTTGCGGCGAGTTCAGGGAGCGGCGGTTTAGGGGTTAAACTATGTATTTAGTTGCGGAGAGGTGCGGGATCAGCAGGATAGGGGTTAATAACTTTATTATAGAGGGCGACGGTGTAGGGGGGGCAGGATAGGGGTTACTAGGTATACTGTAGGTGGCAGCGGTGTCCGGGAGCGGCGGTTTAGGGGTTAATACATTTATAAGAGTTGCGGAAGGGTCTAGGAGCGGCGGTTTAGGGGTTAGTAACTTTATTGAGTTGCGGGAGGCTCCGGGGGCGCCGGTATAGGGATAGAACAGTGTAGTTAGTGTGGGTGTTTAGTGACAGGCTAGCAATAAAGCTGGGAAAAAGCCGAAGAGCAGCGAGATCGGATGAGTGATAACTGTCACAGTACGCTTCTCATCGCCCCGCGGCTTTTGACAGCTTTATTTGATAACTTAGGCGTATTTTTTCAGGTCCGCGGCGGCGAAGGTAGGCAAGCTTAGGCGGGCGTATTGGGCCGGCGAAGCCAGAAAAGTAGACGGCTTGATAACTACCCCCCAATGGTACTATGTTCCTGCTAGACTTGCTGCAATCTTCCCTGGGGCATCTCCTACTTGTTGGAGGGATTGCGCAAGGGTAGGTGACATGACCCATATTTGGTGGAGCTGCCCCAAACTGAGGCCCCTCTGGGGTAAGTGCTTTACCACACTTGTGAACATGGGTATCTCACTCCCCAGAACCCCGGAAACTGCCCTATTCCACGTAGGTACTTGCAAATTACCTAGACACTACGCTTCACTATGTATATACCTTTTTTCAGCTGTTAAGCTTAACATTGCCAGAGCTTGGAAGAGAGCTAGCCCCCCCTCTTGGTCTGACATTATTCTAACCATGGCTTACATTTACTCTATGGAGAAGAATATTTATTACACTATGGGTAGAGCTGACTTCTTTGAATTAATTTGGTCAGAATGGAAGAATAGGTTCAACACATTGTGGCTCCCTAGCTTTGAGACCTAGCATAACCTCTCTCTTTCCTGTAGGAATAGTCCACTGTCCCACGTCTAATCCGCTAAGCCTGGAGTCCCTACTGGGTTCCTAACCTCCGCCCTAGGTTCTGTTCAACTCCCTCCTTTCCAGGTGTTCCCCTTCCCCCTCCCCTTCCCCTCCCTTTCCTATTCACATCAGATTAAAGGGAACAACTTTGATAACCCCACATACTGGAGACAGTGGTAGTGTATGTATGTTTGTTTGACTTATACATTGTATTTACTTAAGTTTCCACTGTTTATGCTATGATGTAGAAATTGTATGCATCGGTCGTACTACTGCTGTACTTGCTTATTTTATTTGAAAATCTAATAAAATATCTTTAAAAAAAAAAAAAAAAGATAAATGTGTGCTTTGTTGTTGCGTGATGCGTGTTATGTACATATATACGTATGTATTGTGATTCTCTCCCACATATGCTGACTTATATAAAGCAGTATAGCATTGTTGTTCCTTCACAAAAAGTGACAGCTGTAATCTGTTCTAATGATGTTCTTATTGTACGTAATTCCTAATCGTATATTCTGAGTGAATCATGATGTTAAAGGGACAGTAAATCCATATTTTATGTTTCATGATTCATAGAGAGAATCTCTTGTGTTTTTCCCCCAGAATATCAATGCACATGTATGATTCAATGACAAAAGTCATGTATGTGCATCCATTAATGATCATGTGTTAAGCCTATGTAGATATGCTGTTCATGCAAGCATATGAGTTAAATAAATTAAATGCTATAATAGAGGTAAATGAGACGTGTTTCCAATAGTCTACTGTTTGCGAATAATGAAATGTGAAAATTATTTTTCTGTCCGTTTAAATATGATGTAATTTATCAAAAATATTTTATATTGTTGATGGTGATTTGTAGTTGATATATTGTAAATTTATATAACAATTTGATGTTGTAGTGAATTTCACACAAGTAAAAGCCATAAGTCCATAGGGAAATAGTAATTTCTTGATCTATTTGTCATAGCGGGGCTAACGCAAGAAAGAATGAGTTAGTTTAACAATTGTAACGCTGGTATTACGAGTTTTCTTGTGTACGCATTTTGCGTGCGTTAGGTAAATCTGCCTGTCGCCACGTCTTCCCCATAGAAGTCAATGGAGGAGAAAAATGTGTGTAGAAATAAAATCCAACACTTGTTTTGAGCGTAAAGTGAGTGACGTCATGTTCTTGTTTGAAAAAGTAGCTAAATCGTGTTAATTTCCTAATCAAAATCTGATTTGTGTAGGTAATGTGCTGTATACTGTTTGTATGTATCGATTAGTGTATGTATGTGATAATATTTGTAGTTAGATGTAGCTATATGAGTGTCTGTTCCCGTCTGTCTATGTAAGTCAATGGAAAATGGTTTTGTATGCCTTTTTTTTAAACACCCGAGATCTCGTAACTTCGATCCGTTCTATTTTGACATGAAAATATAAAATCTTAAAAATAAATATTGTTTAGTGTTTGTATGAGTGTAAGTGTAGTTTGTGTAATGTTTTTTGTGTGATTCGTGGATGTTTTTGTTAGCAGTATATGGTTAACTACTGGGTCTGGGTTGACGTTTATGATTTGAGCGGAAATGGATATTTTTGTGGCGTTACGGAAACTCGTAATACCAGCAAGTATTAAAAAGCAGCGTTAGGACCGGCCAACGCTGCTTTTTGACCCTAACGCAAAACTCGTAATCTAGGTGTTAATCTGCAAACAGACTGACTTTAAGTGACACTGACCACACACACCTCTTGCTCTCTGATCTTTTTTTTTATAAAAGTACCAGGGTCACTCCTAATGGCGTCTAGGAAATCACACAAAGCGAACAGTGAGGCCAAATCACCTCATCCCGTAGACGTATTCTTTACAAAGTTCTGTATGTATCTTTTGGGCCAACATAGACTGCTCAAGAGTTCAAGAGCTTTGGGAAATTTCCCTAACAATAGTCTCTACACCAAATATTATATTACAACTTGCTCTGTTACTAATGCCTCTCAACACTAACCACTTTTACTCCTTAGGTGCACATTCACTTTTATTGGTTGAAATACACCCCAATGTTCCCCATCTCCTTAATGGAGATGGTTAGTGGAACTTCTTTGTTGATGTTATTGTTTGTTTATTGGTTTTCTTGTTTGTTTTTGACTGTTTATCGGATCACTAATAAATACTCTCTATTATTTCTTGAGCAAGGATCATTTTCACTCTCATTATCCAACGGAGGCGAGACTAAGGGCAGACTCAAGGTAGGAGACCCCCAAGAATACATAAGGCAATATAGGCTACACTTCTTTACACACCAGACTGATTATAAGGTTGGCATAGTCACTCTTACACAGTCTCATGATTACATCACCTAAAAATATCATACTAATCTCTCAAAACTGTAAGGGACTGAACTCTCCCACTAAGCATTCGATTGCACTTAACTGGTTTAGGAAAGAGAAGGGGAACATAGTATTTCTTTCATGTAAGTGGCAAGAGTCCATGAGCTAGTCACATATGGGATATACATTCCTACCAGGAGGGGGCAAAGTTTCCCAAACCTCAAAATGCCTATAAATACACCTCCCACCTCATTCATACCTTAGTTTTACAAACTTTGCCTCCTTGTGGAGGTGGTGAAGCAAGTTGTGCTTGATTTTATTCTGTGATATGCGCTTCTAAGCATATTGAAGCCCAGTTCCTCTCAAAGTACAGTGTTTGTCTGAGGGATGTGACGGGAGTATTGCCTAACGATGCTATGTTTTCACCTATGGGAAATCTATTCTAAGGCTCTCTGTAATCGGTCGCAGAGAATCATCTGCTGCCTCCCTTTACAGATCGACATTATACTCCTCTACCATTACCTCTGCTGATATGTTTCAGTACTGGTTTGGCTATCTGCTATATGTGGATGGGTGTCTTCTGGTAAGCATATATCATTTTTTAAGACACTCTCAGCTATGTTTGGCACTTTATATTATAAAGTTTTAAATGTATATTGTATATATTTGCCATGAGTGAGGTCTGTGTATTTCCCTCTGCAGTCTAACAGTTTCAGCTTGGAAATTATGTTTATGGGAATTTTTAGGCTTACCTGGGGTTCCAGTTAGTTGTAACTTGGAGTCTGTTTTTATTTATTTTTTTAATTTGCGGGCTTAGGCTCGCGATGGTGCAGAATGTTACTTTTTTTTTTTTTTTAAGTTTCAAAAGCTTTATTGAAAATATAAACATAACAATCATGGCAAATGTTTCAATATGATCTGATGATTTCACAAAAGGTATCTATTAAATGTCTGTAGTGTCCAGTATCCAATCATCATCTCCTGAGTTAACACCAAATGTGCTTAGTTAGTTCCATATCATTGTCTCAGTATTGAAATGCTATGCAAGCAATAGTCTAGTATACAAAAGTGCGTTCAACAAGTTCCAGAAGTATGTACATTGCTTATTCCCTGATAAAAATTGTATATAAGAAGAAGGTAAGAAAAAGAAAGAAAAGAAGAGCGGAGAGGGGAGTCCCAGCGGCAAGCTTGAGTGTATGTGTCTCTATAGTCGCCTAGTGTCTTATTCTGTGGGGCGTGTTTCTCCATTTGCCCAGGCTGATAGCATAAGCTTGTGTATTTCAGTGGTGTCCTGCACTAAGTGGTGGTACCTTTCGAGTTGGAGTAACAAGGTGACCTGCGCTTTCCAATCTGACAGTGTCGGGACAGTGTGTGTTTTCCAGTTCTTAGGGATTAATATTTTAGCACTATTCAGCATGATCATCATTAATGCCCTGTAATCTTTGCCCTCAATCCTTGGCAGCGAGAGATACAGAAGAATTTTGGGGTCATTAGGCAGAGTACAGCCTAATACGTTTTTAATGTGGGAGAGGACTTCCACCCAGTATGTATCTAGCTTGGGGCATTCCCACCAGATGTGTAGCAAAGAGCCCTCTCCCCCACAATTTCTCCAACATTTCCCAGAAGATGACCTATATATATGCTGTATTCTAATTGGGGTGAGGTACCATCTCGAGAGAAACTTGTAGTTTGACTCTTGAATTCTGGCCGAGATTGATGATTTTTTAGTAGCTTGAAAGGCTGACTGCCATTCTTGGTATGTTATGGCTGTGTTCAGCTCTTTTTCCCACGTCTTAACAAAGGAGGGTAGTGTTTCTGGTTCTCCCAAGAGGAGGATTTTATACAGTCTCGAGATTGCGTGTCGTGTTTTTGTTTTTTGCAAGCATAGTGATTCAAAGGGGGTGTGTGATCTTATGAGTTGTTGCCTATGCTGATGTGTAGTCAGGTAGTGAGATATTTTAGCATGTGTGAACCAATTCATAGGTAGTTCAGGTATTTGCTCCTTAATGTCCCCTATTTCCTTGAGTTTGTGCTTCTCTATTAGTGCGGAGAACACTCTCTTGTCTAGACTCGCTATTTGGTTCGATCTAGTTTCCCTGAAGTCCCAAGGCAGGTCTGGATTATTGCAGATAGGGGTGAGAGGTGATGTTATCCCGGATACGTGTGTCGAAGTGTTAATAATCCTGTCCCATGCCTGATAAAACTCCACCAGGAGAGGATAGTCCACTACCATCTTTGGCCTATATTTCTTGTTAACCCAAGCTGTCAAGCCTACGTTGTTTGTATTCATGATGTCGCAGTCTAATTGAACCCAATTTTTGTTTGGGTCATTTTGGCACCAGTCCAGTAGTCTGTGTAACACTATTGCCTGTTTGTATGTGGCTATGTGTGGTACCCCTAGCCCTCCCTTGTCTCTAGGTAAGTATAATGTGCATCTTGCTACCCTTGGTTTAATTTCTCTCCAGATGTACTGATCGATGAGTCCTTGTATCCTGTCCAGATAGTGTGCTGGAAGGGATATAGGGGTTGTTTGAAGCAGATAGAGTAGCCTGGGCAAGATATTCATCTTCACCACATTGATGCGTCCCAGCCAGGAGATAGATTTATTTCTCCAGCTGGACAGGTCAGCAACCAGGTTGTGCTCCAGCTGTTTGTAATTAGCCTGAAACATCACCTGTGGCTCTGGGGACAAGTAGATCCCCAGGTACTTCATTTTTGTCTGTTGTTTTTTCAGGGGGCAATTTAGAAGGAGCTTGGGTAGCTCGTCAGGTTTGTACATGATGTTTAAAAACTCGGATTTGCTAAGATTAAGGTGGAAGTTGGAGACCCTGCCAAAGTCTGCGAATGTTTCAAGCGCCTTGGGTATTGATAAGCCTATGTCAGTGAGGGTAAGTATGACATCGTCGGCGTATAGCGCCAGTTTGTGTTCATGTGTGGTAGTGTGTATACCCTTAATCTGCTTATTTGATCTAATGGTTTGCGCCAGAGCCTCGATTGTAATGGCAAATAATACAGGTGAGAGTGGGCAGCCCTGTCTCGTACCGTTTTGGATACTAAATTTATCGGAGAGGATGCCATTTACTTTGACTCGCGCAGTTGGTTTGCTATAGAGCGAGAAAATTAAGGCTATAAAGTGTTTGCTAAAATTCATCCTGGACAGGGTCGCTTCCAGAAACTGCCAGCGCACCCTGTCAAATGCCTTCTCCGCATCTGTAGAAATTAGCGCTAATGGGATATGTTGGGCCTGTGCGTGTGACATGAGTTGTAGAATCTTTAAAGTATTGTCTCTGGCTTCTCTTCCGGGTACAAAGCCCACTTGGTCAGGATGGATCAGGGCGGGAAGGATTTTATTTATCCTAGTAGCTAAGATTTTGGCGTATATTTTGACGTCCGAATTCAGTAGTGAGATGGGCCTAAAATTTTCGGGGCTGTCTGGGGATTTGCCTGCTTTAGGGAGGACAGTGATGTGTGCTTCCAGCAGACTTTCTGTAAAACCTCCCTCTTTCAAGGTTGAGTTGAATAGGGAGGTCAGTGGTTGTAATATGTGGTGTAGGTATGTCTTGTAGTATTTTATACTCAGTCCGTCGGGGCCTGGGCTTTTTCCGTTGGGCATACTCTTTATGGCTAATTTGGTTTCCTCTATGGTGATTGGTGCATCTAGAAATTCCACATCCCCCTCTGTCAGCTTATTAAGTTGAAGGGTAGCTAGATAGTGGTCTATGTCCCCCTGGCTGCTGTTGTTATCCAAGTTGTATAGTGTTTCGTAGTATAGTCTGAAGGTCTCAGCTATCTTTTTGCTGTCTTTGAGCACTGTTCCTCCTCTGTCTTTTATGGTGTGTACATGTGTGTTCAGCTGCTTCCTTTTAATGGCTTTCGCCAGTGACGAACCTGCTTTATTGTTAAGGTCATAATATTTCTGTTTCAAGAAGGCAGCCTTTCTCTGGTACATTTTGGTAAGATGGCTATGTAGGTCTTTCCTAGCTTGTGTGAGGGATAACAGTGTAGAAGAGGCGTCAGGATGTCGTTTATGTTCTTGTTCCCAATATCTGATCTGAGCTAGGGTGGAGTTTAAGAATTGTCTGTTATTTCTATTGTCTTTAGCTTTAATTTTAATAAACTCCCCTCTTACTACGCATTTGTGGGCCTCCCATACTGTTGTGTGGGAGATGTCATCTGTTGTGTTTTCCCTAAAATAGTGTCCCAGGGCTGCGTCAATGTCTGACCTAGTTATCTGATTTTCCAGCATAGTTTCATCTAGTCTCCATATAAAGGGTATTACTGGTGCAGATGGCCAGAGAACTTTACATTGCACCGGGGCGTGATCAGACCAAGTGAGAGGTAGTATCGTAGAGTTGTCGATCATGGATAAGCCCATTTGGTCGCTGAGAATATAGTCTATTCTAGAATATGAGCCATGTGGGTGGGAATAAAAGGTGTAGTCTCTTTTACTTGGGTTAATAGTTCTCCATATGTCGTGCATTTTCAAGAGTTGAATCTGTGTGTTAACCGCTTTAATAGTTCGTTTTGGTGTGCATGATATGCCGGTGGAGGTGTCTATTGTAGGGTCTAGTGGAAGATTGAAGTCCCCTCCCAAAAAAAGTGTACCTTTTGTGTGCTCAAGCAGTAACTGGGATATTTGTTTAAAGACAATAGATTGTCCAGTATTTGGGAGATATATGTTTGCAAATGTCACAGGGTTATTGTAAAGGAGGCCCGAGATAATTATGTATCTGCCGTTGGGGTCTTTGACCGTGTGTTTGGGCTGGAAGCTGATATTGTTTCTGAATAGAATTCCTACTCCTCCCTTTTTCTCCCTGCCTGATGCCAAGTAGGCTGATTTATACCTATGGTGGAGAGTTGTGGGTTCCTTTCCTATTTGAAAATGTGTCTCCTGAATAAAGATTATATCCCCTAATGCATGATTGAGTTGATTGAAAGCTACTGATCTTTTCTCTGGGCTATTCAGTCCCTTTGCGTTAATAGTGATTAATGTAATAGGCCTAGCGCCATTGCCAGGGATGTCTGCCATGTTTAGTCTGTTGCTTATTTGTCTATATGTTTGCTATAGAGGGTGAGCAGTGTCACGTGTTATTTTGTACAATTCTTATCGAATGAGAGTGTGCAGGTAGAGTGTAAAAACGCTTACCAAGCACTGGGACCCCCAGCAAGTGTGTTGAAGATGTTGGAAATGTCACACAATTCAGAACTGCATGCAGTTAGTAGATATACAATTCAGAGTTTAGTCTGAAAAAAGAAGATTGTTAGATTATTTTTGGTAAAAGAGATAGAACACAACAATTCTTAAAGCAAGTCAAAAAAGTTTTAACAGTAATAAGGTGGGTAATATCCCACAACTGTGTTCCCACACAGAATTATAAACATATATAAACAAGTAAAAACTTACAACCTGTAGCCAAGTTCAAGGATATAGGGGTTTAATAACCCAGCAGGGGGCAGTTATGGGTTATCTGGCATCCTTGCTGATGCCTGTGTCGCTGCTGGTAGGGACTGTAGTGGAAGTGTCAATGTCCCTGCGGCCTTCTCTTGACAGTGAATGACTCCTCCTAATAGGCGAGTGATCTACCGCTGTGTTGCGGGTTTGTGACTCCATAGTTCTGATGTCAATCTGTAAAGCCTCACAAAAATTTGATGTCTTCCTTGGATCTGTATACAGCTGTTGTGTCTCCTTTAGAGGCGATAATGCTCACCGGAAATCCCCATCTGTATTGGATGTTTTGATCTCGTAGTGATGTAGTAATATGATTAAGGTCTCTCCTCTTCTGTAAGGTAGTGGGGCTGAGGTCTGCAAATATCTGTATTCTGCATCCCGCATGTGTGAAGTCTTTTTTCTGCCTGGCATATTTCATTATTTCCTCTTTGTCTTTAAAGTGTAAAAGTTTCAAGATGACATCTCTCGGGGGGGGCCTTTGGTGGAGGTTTAGCTCTCAGAGCTCTGTGCGCCCTTTCAATGTTGATATCTGGGGCTCCTTCATTTCCTTTGAGGGTCTTAAAAAGGCTTTGTAGACATCCCTCCAGAGCTGTTGGTTGTATACTTTCTGGAATGCCTCTAATGCGGAGATTATTCCTTCTGCCCCGGTTGTCAAGGTCTTCTACTTTTTCAAGCAGGTGGTGTATTGTTTCTTCTTGTTCGTATGCCAGGCGGGATACATGTTGAATGTCATTGAAGGTGGTATTGTGGTTCTCTTCCAAGTTTGTGACTCTCTGTGCTACCCTTGTAAGGTCTTTCTTTAGTTCCCCATACCAATTTTTGACCTCATGCATCATTTCCTTCACATCGTCTTTAGTGCAAAGAGATCTCAAATCTTCTCTAGTAAAGTCGGCAGTATTCATAGTTTGGCTGGGTTTATGCTGCATTTCAGCTTTGTGGGCGCTTTGTTGATGAGGTTCTCCTGAGTTCTGATTTGACTCATTTTGCTTTAGGTAGTTTTGCATTGTTCTAGTGTTAGGGAGGTTATCTGTCTTATGCAATTTTTTCCCTGGCATGACCCGTGTATGTATCTGAGGTGTTCCCCCTCTTTAGTAATATAGGGTAGTCAAATGCTTTATATAACGGTTGGCTGATCTCTCACTTTCTTGCAAATGTTTCTGCTACTGTAGTTCCGTGTATCAATCAGTCTGCCATATTAAATCTAGCCCAGGTAAAAAGGCCTCTGTTCTCTGATTTTTATTGGCGTGTTACTCTTCTGTAAGACATCCACTCGTGATATAGTAAATGTTGTAAATGTTCATTTGGGCACTAAAGGAAGCCTGTGTAAATTGCTCCTGCCGGGGCTCTGTCTGATGTGGTGCTATGCTCTCTTTTGGCTGTATAGAGACAGTGCACAAGCGTGTGGGCCTTTGAGCGGTACTTTGGTTTCATATAGCTGCGTGCGTATTTCTTATTGCCCCTTGTATGAGCTTACTGTGCTGAAATTAAAAGTCTTTCTGGCTATATGTTTTAGACAAACACTTCTATAAGTGGGGTACAATGCTTGTATTGCAGGTATACCGATATGTTATGGCGTCTATCTCCCCCAGCGTGTGCCCACGAGGTAGTGTCAGGCAAAGCAGTGAGAAGCGTGCGCTGCCGAGATCCTGCGGTCTCTATGTGGCTGTATATTTAGTGCCTTGTGCTATTTCAGGCTTACCGCTCCTGTTGCTCGCTCCTCTGTCCTTCTGATATGCCCCTGAATCAAGGGTGTAAAGAGGTCACTAATATGGCGCTGCTCCTCTACTCCAGCGCGCGTGTATGGCTGAACCGGGAGGGGATCCGGTGTGCAAATGTTCCGTGTCGTTTATTTTTTATTTTTTTTTCTCTCGATATTTCGCTCCGCAGCTTCTTGCAAGTTATGCCCCCTGCCAGAAGCGTTAAAATAGGTTGTATATGGCTATTTTTATCGGGAATCACAGATGTGGGCCTAGGAGCTACACAATCACACGACCATCTCTCTAAGCGGTCAAGCTCCGCCCCGCAGAATGTTACTTTTTAACAGTCGCATCTGCCGTGATGTAAGCGACTTTCTTATCAGAAGGTTTTTTTGGTGCGAAGTCACGCCTGTTATGGTGTGAGTTGTGTCATTTCATTTGTTTAGCGCCAAAAGTTTTCTTCTCTGCATTTGCGCCATTCTTAGAGCCTAAATTTGTTATACTAAGCCTCTCCCTCTTTTGCTCTCTGCTTTCATTTGATTCATAGAGGGCTAGGTTGCTTGCTTTTTTATCATTTATCATAAGCATTTTTCCCATTCCTGAAACTGGTATTTTGAGGAAATTGGATATTTTGTTTAAATGTTAGTTTTTATTTTTTCTTACATTTTGCAAGATGTCTCAAACTGATCCTGCCTCTGATGTTACTATAGGAACCAAGCTGCCTGTACACAATTTCTACCAAAGCTAACGGCTAGATTTAGAGTTTTGTCGGTAAGGACCCGCGTATCTAACGCTGGCTTTTTTCTGGCCGCACCTTTAAAATAACTCTGGTATTGAGAGTCAACAGAATGGCTGCGTTAGGCTCCAAAAAAGGAGCGTATAGCATATTTAACGCAACTTCAACTCTCGATACCAGAGTTGCTTACAGACGCGGCCAGCCTCAAAAACGTGCTCGTGCACGATTCCCCCATAGGAAACAATGGGGCTGTTTGAGCTGAAAAAAACCTAACACCTGCAAAAAAGCCGCGTTCAGCTCCTAACGCAGCACCATTGTTTCCTATGGGGAAACACTTCCTACGTCTGCACCTAACACTCTAACATGTACCCCGAGTCTAAACACCCCTAACCTTACACTTATTAACCCCTATTCTGCCGCCCTCGCTATCGCTGACCCCTGCATATTATTATTAACCCCTAATCTGCCGCTCCGTAAACCGTCGCTACTTACATTATCCCTATGTACCCCTAATCTGCTGCCCCTAACACCGCCGACCCCTATATTATATTTATTAACCCCTAATCTGCCCCCCACAACGTCGCCTCCACCTGCCTACACTTATTAACCCCTAATCTGCCGACTGGACCGCACCGCTATTATTATAAAGTTATTAACCCCTAATCCGCCTCACTAACCCTATAATAAATAGTATTAACCCCTAATCTGCCCTCCCTAACATCGCCGACACCTAACTTCAATTATTAACCCCTAATCTGCCGACTGGAGCTCACCCCTATTCTAATAAATGTATTAACCCCTAAAGCTAAGTCTAACCCTAACACTAACACCCCCCTAAATTAAATATAATTTTAATCTAACGAAATTAATTAACCCTTCTTAAATAAATTATTCCTATTTAAAGCTAAATACTTACCTGTAAAATAAATCATAATATAGCTACAATATAAATTATAATTATATTATAGCTATTTTAGGATTTATATTTATTTTACAGGTAACTTTGTATTTATTTTAACCAGGTACAATAGCTATTAAATAGTTAAGAACTATTTAATAGCTAAAATAGTTAAAATAATTACAAATTTACCTGTAAAATAAATCCTAACCTAAGTTACAATTAAACCTAACACTACACTATCAATAAATAAATTAAATACAATTCCTACAAATAAATACAATGAAATAAACTAACTAAAGTACAAAAAATAAAAAAGAACTAAGTTACAAAAAATAAAAAAATATTTACAAACATTAGAAATATATTACAACAATTTTAAACTAATTACACCTACTCTAAGCCCCCTAATAAAATAACAAAGCCCCCCAAAATAAAAAAATGCCCTACCCTATTCTAAATTACTAAAGTTCAAAGCTCTCTTACCTTACCAGCCCTGAACAGGGCCCTTTGCGGGGCATGCCCCAAGAAGTTCAGCTCTTTTGCCTGTAAAAAAAAACATACAATACCCCCCCCCAACATTACAACCCACCACCCACATACCCCTAATCTAACCCAAACACCCCTTAAATAAACCTAACACTAAGCCCCTTATTGCCCAAACCGGAGCAAATTGAAGCTGGCCACCGGTTTAACACACTACCTTCCTTGGGGATTAGTTTTGGAACGAAAATAAGCCTCCCTGTAGTCCTCCTGTAATCTCTGGACTCTACATGTGAAGCTGTCTTGCAAAAGAACTGCGCAATTGAGGCACGAAAATTAGGCCCCCTCCATCTTCACTCCGTAGTTGTGGGGCCTTCCTAAGCCAAATTAGGTGTCTAAAATTATGCCAGGCATATAAAACCCCTAAAAGTGTTCCAAACATAATAAACACTTGTGCAAATGTCAGATTATAGTAAAAAATAATCGATTTTCCCCATAACAGTGTCCACCAGTTATTTAAGCCCTTTTAACTAAGCCATCCTTCTATACTGAGTCTCAGAATATGGCTTACCTTCCCACATGGGGATTTCTGTCAGTCTTCTAGCATTACCAAGTGTTGTTGTTAGAAAAAAAGTGACTGAGCATACCTTATGCAGTTAAGCCTGCAAACTGTTCCCCCCAACTGAAGTTCTCCGGTACTCAACAGTGCTGTGTGGGAACAGCAATGGATTTTAGTTACAACATGCTAAAATCTTTTTCTCTTACATGGTGTATCCAATCCACGGATTCATCCTTACTTGTGGGATATTCTCATTCCCTACAGGAAGTGCAAAGAGAGCACACAGCAGAGCTGTCCATATAGCTCCCCCTCAGGCTCCGCCCCCCCAGTAATTTTCTTTGCAGCTCTAACAAGTAGCATCTCCACGGGAGTGTGAAGGGAATGTGGTGTTAGATTTGTAGCTTTTATTTCTTCAATCAAAAGTTTGTTATTTTAAAAGAGTGCCGGTTTGTACTATTTACTCTGAGGCAGAAAGTGAAGAAGATTTCTGCTGAGAGGAAAACGATTTTAGCATGTTGTAACTAAAATCCATTGCTGTTCCCACGCAGGACTGTTGAGTACCAGAAAACTTCAGTTGGGGGGAACAGTTTGCAGGCTTAACTGCTTTAAGGTATGTTTCAGTCAATTTTTTCTAGTCAAGATTTAGTAATGCTAGAAGACTGACAAGAATCCCCATGTGGGAAAGGTAAGCCATATTCTAAGACTTAGTATAGAAGGAAGGCTTATTGGAAAGGCTCAAAACACTGGTGGACACTGCTAAGGGGCAATCAATTATTTTTTAACATAAATCTGACTTTAATACAAGTTTTATTACATTTGAAACACTCTTTTGGGGTTTATTCCGCATGGCATATATTTAGACACCTATTTTGGCTTGGGAAGGCCCCACAACTCCAGAGTGAAGATGGAGGGGGCCTGAATTTCGCGCCTCAGTTGCACAGTTGATTTTACAGACAGCTTCATGCAGATCCATGTGAAGGGTCCAAAGATTACTTGAGGACTTCAGAGAGGCTTATTTTCGATCAAAACTAATCCCCAAGGAAGGTAGGGCAACAGCAAGGCTGTGGCATGGTTAATTTGCTCCGGTTTGGGCAGTAGGGGGTTAATTGACTTGAAATTTACTGTGCAATCATTTCAAAGCATTAGGATCATATGGTGAAAATTTCATAAAGATCGGATGATTTTTGGAGGTTTAGTAAAAAAGTGTGCACTTTTTATTATTTAAAGGCACAGTACCGTTTTTTCAAAAATTGTATTTTGCTGTATTTGAGTGCTGTCTAAGTCTGTTTAACATGTCTGAGCCTACAGATAGACCTTGTTCTATGTGTTTAATAGCCATGCCGGTACCCCCTTTACATTTGTGTTTAAAGTGTGCTAAGGTATCTAAACATTTTAAAGACCATGCAGTGACACTTAAAAATGTAGCCCAAGATGATTCTTTAACGGAAGGTAACGAGGATAGTCCTCCTTCCTCTCCCCATGTGTCGACACCAGCTACGCCCGCGCAAGCGATGCCTAGTACCTCTAGCGCATTGGCCCCTATTACATTACAACAATTAGCAGCAGTCATGGATAATTCCCTTGCGGCATTTCTATCCAAACTGCCAGTTTTTCCTAAAAAGCGTGATAGCTCAGTTTTAAGAACAGAGGATGAGCAATCAGAAGTTTTGGATGATTTATCTGTTGTACCCTCACAACCCTCTGAAGTGGCAGTGAGGGATGTACTGTCTGAGGGAGAGATTTCTGACACAGGAAAAATTTCTCAGAGGGCAGAATCAGATTCCTTAGCGTTTAAATTTAAGCTGGAACACCTCTGCGTACTGCTTAAGGAGGTTTTAGCTACGCTGGTTGATTGTGACCCCATGGTGGTCCCTGAAAAATTGTGTAAGATGGTCAATTTCTAGAAGTCCCTGTATACACTGATGCGTTTCTGATCCTGAAGAGGGTGGCGGATATTGTGACTAGGGAGTGGGAGAGACCAGGTGTACCTTTTGTCCCCCCCCTATCTTTAAGAAAATGTTCCCCATAACTGACCCCAGGCGGGACGCGTGGCAGACGGTCCCTAAGGTAGAGGGAGCAGTTTCAAC
Organism: Bombina bombina; assembly: GCF_027579735.1. NCBI lineage: Eukaryota > Metazoa > Chordata > Amphibia > Anura > Bombinatoridae > Bombina > Bombina bombina. Next base: position 777,196,645 of record NC_069504.1, read on the forward strand.
ACTAGCCAAGCGCACAACCATACCAGTAGAAGACAGTTGTGCTTTCAAAGATCCTATGGATAAAAAATTAGAAGGTTTACTAAAGAAAATATTTGTTCAACAAGGTTTCCTTCTTCAACCGATTGCCAGCATTATTCCTGTAACTACTGCAGCGGCTTTTTGGTTTGAGGCGCTGGAGGAGTCGCTCCAGAGGGAGACTTCATATGACGAAGTCATGGATAGAATTCATGCTCTAAAGCTGGCTAATTCTTTTATCACAGATGCCGCTTTACAATTAGCTAAGTTAGCGGCGAACAATTCTGGTTTTGCCATTATGGCGCGAAGAGCGCTTTGGCTCAAATCGTGGTCGGCTGACGTGTCGTCCAAAACAAAATTACTAAATATTCCTTTCAAGGGAAAGACCCTATTCGGCCCCGAGTTGAAAGAAATTATTTTGGATATCACTGGGGGAAAGGGCCATGCCCTCCCGCAAGATAGACCGTTTAAGGCCAAAAACAAGGCTAATTTTCGCTCCTTTCGCAACTTCAGGAGCGGACCTGCTTCAACCTCTGCAACCGCAAAGCAAGAGGGTAACACTTCCCAGCCCAAAGCAACCTGGAAGCCTTTGCAGGGCTGGAACAAGGGTAAACAGGCCAAGAAGCCTGCAGCTGCTACCAAGACAGCATGAAAGGGTAGCCCCCGATCCGGGACCGGATCTAGTAGGGGGCAGACTTTCTCTCTTTGCTCAGGCTTGGGCGAGAGATGTTCCAGATCCCTGGGCATTAGAAATCATTGCTCAGGGGTATCTTCTAGAATCCAAGGACTCTCCTCCTAGGGGAAGGTTCCACATTTCTCGTTTGTCTTCAGACCAGACAAAGAAACAGGTGTTCTTACGCTGTGTAGAAGATCTTCTAAAGATGGGAGCGATTCACCCAGTTCCAATTGTAGATCAAGGACTGGGCTTTTACTCAAACCTGTTTGTAGTTCCCAAAAAGGAAGGAACTTTCAGGCCAATCCTGGATTTAAAAATTCTAAACAAATTCCTCATAGTTCCATCATTCAAGATGGAAACCATTCGGACAATCTTACCGATGATCCAGGAAGGTCAATATATGACTACCGTGGATTTAAAGGATGCGTACCTTGATATTCCTATCCACAAAGATCACCATCAGTTCCTAAGGTTCGCCTTTCTGGACAAGCATTACCAGTTCATGGCCCTTCCTTTCGGGTTGGCTACTGCTCCAAGAATTTTCACAAAGGTGCTAGGGTCCCTTTTGGCGGTACTAAGACAGCGGGGCACTGCAGTAGCACCTTACCTGGACGACATCTTAATTCAGGCGTCGTCTTTTCAAAGAGCCAAGGCTCATACAGAAATCGTTCTGGCCTTTCTAAGGTCTCACGGGTGGAAGGTGAACATCAAAAAAAGTTCTCTGTCCCCGCTCACAAGGGTTCCCTTCCTGGGAACACTAATAGACTCGGTAGATATGAAAATATTTCTGACGGAGGTCAGGAAGTTAAAGCTTTTAACTACTTGCCGAGTTCTTCATTCCATTCCTGGGCCTTCTGTAGCTCAGTGCATGGAGGTAATCGGATTAATGGTTGCGGCAATGGACGTTGTCCCCTTTGCCCGAATTCATCTCAGACCACTGCAACTGTGCATGCTCAAACAGTGGAATGGGGATTATGCAGATTTGTCTCCTCAAATCCAACTGGACCAGAAAACCAGAGATTCTCTTCTCTGGTGGTTGTCTCAGGATCACCTGTCTCAGGGAATGTGCTTCCGCAGACCAGAGTGTATCATTGTTACGACCGATGCCAGTCTGTTAGGCTGGGGTGCGGTCTCGGACTCCCTGAAAGCTCAGGGCCTATGGTCTCGGGAAGAATCTCTTCTCCCGATAAACATTTTGGAACTGAGAGCGATATTCAACACGCTCCAGGCATGGCCTCAACTAGCGGCGGCCAAATTCATCAGATTTCAGTCGGACAACATCACGACTGTAGCGTACATCAATCATCAGGGAGGAACAAAGAGTTCCCTAGCGATGAAGGAAGTAACAAAGATCATCAAATGGGCGGAGGATCACTCCTGCCATCTATCTGCAATTCACATCCCAAGAGTAGACAACTGGGAGGCGGATTTTCTGAGTCGTCAGACTTTTCACCCGGAGGAGTGGGAACTCCACCCGGAGGTTTTTGCTCAGCTGACCCAGCTATGGGGCATTCCAGAGTCCTGTCAGAACACCAAACTTCCTCTTTACGGATCCAGGTCCAGGGACCCCAAGGCGGCATTGATAGATGCTCTAGTAGCGCTTCGGTAAGGAGAAGGCTTCGGTAATTTTGATAGCGCCTGCGTGGCCACGCAGGACTTGGCATGCAGACATAGTTGACATGTCATCTGTTCCACCATGGACACTGCCATCGAGGCAGGATCTTCTAATACAGGGTCCATTCAAGCATCCAAATCTAGTTTCTCTGCAACTGACTGCTTGGAGATTGAACGCTTAATTCTATCTAAGCGTGGGTTCTCTGAATCAGTTATAGTTACTCTGATCCAGGCTAGAAAGCCTGTCACCAGGAAAATTTACCATAAAATATGACAATTCCCTTATGTATAATCTTAATAAGGGAGGGGAGAGAAAAAAAACAAAAAGCAAAAAACAAAAAAAGAAGCTGAGTTCAAATTACATATAATAGTGTTATGTTTAAAATTAGGTGCAATTGTGGGGTTAGAATAAGGATTTTCTGTTTTAGAAAGCTGTACTGAGGTCAGCTTAGGTGTAATGAAGTTGTGCAGAGATTAAGTGTTGGTACTAATACAATGTGTGAAGAACGAAAAAAGAGAAGACTGAGATGTACTCAGATTCTGGTGGGTGTAAAAAAAACCCCTAAATATGTGAAAAACCGTGAGGATATTTATTACAATACAGAGGGGAGAGAAAAAAAAAAAACAAACCTCCCTTAGACCCTGTTTAACTTTTGAAATCAGACAGGGCCGGGTACAAGGTGTATCAGTAAACTCCTTTATATATTATCTTTTGTTATAACTCTTTTCCTATCTGTGAGAGAAACCATTAAACTCTATATAGTACTGCTGTTACTGAAAAGCCAAGCTGCAAATAGAAAAACCAGAGCTGCAACTTATATATAATTTCTTTCTTCTTTTCTTTCCCCCTCCTTAAATACTCTCCCCTCAATCAGCCTAAATTAACATAGTTACCCCCTATTCCTGATGTTTTACCTTTCGCCTTTCTAGCGTTTTATATTATCTTTTTTTTTACATTTAGGCACAATATTTCTCCCAGCAAATATATAGCAACTTTGACATATATGTTTATATTCTAAAACAACAGTTAAAAAGTTCTCAAATTTGTGTCAAATGTCAGCTTCTTCACTGGGTTACCCCGGTTTCTGTGGATCTTAACTCACTGTTATACCGACCCAGACTAGTAGGCTGGACAACTTAATTGTGTGTTATCCATATCATAATAATTCTTTAACAAAAGACCAGAAGAAAAAAAAAAAGAGAAAAAAAAAAAACCCAACAAGAAAAAAAAAACAGGAAAAAAAACACACAAAACCCCCCCCAAAAAAAAAACTGTTGCAGCAAAAGTAGTGTTATCTGGTTCCACCAACACACAAGTATATAGGTTCTGCCTATGTATGCAATTAATTAGGCCTTTATAAGTTAAATGTATGCTTCTTCACTGGGGCTTAGTACAAGAGATATGGAGTATGCCTGTATGCCAGATCTATCTCTTTAAGATATTTCACTTTGAAACTTTGCTGCTTTATAGAAATAGACAATGACAAAGAACAGACATCTATTTTTGTCTCTTAGGTATATCCCTTTAGAGTGTTACGGATAGATTTGGAGTTTTGTCGGTAACAACCCGAAAATCTAACGCCGGCTTTTTTCTGGCCGCACCATAAAAATAACTCTGGTATTGAGAGTCCACATAAAGGCTGCGTTAGGCTCCAAAAAAGGAGCGTAGAGCATTTTTAACGCAGCTTCAACTCTCGATACCAGAGTTGCTTACGCAAGCGGCCAGCCTCAAAAACGTGCTCGTGCACGATTCCCCCATAGAAAATAATGGGGCTGTTTGAGCTGAAAAAAAAACCTAACACCTGCAAAAAAGCCGCGTTCAGCTCTAAACGCAGCCCCATTGTTTGCTATGGGGAAACACTTCCTACGTCTGCACCTAACACTCTAACATGTACCCCGAGTCTAAACACCCCTAACCTTACACTTATTAACCCCTAATTTGCCGCCCCCGCTATCGCTGACCCCTGCATATTATTATTAACCCCTAATCTGCCGCTCCGTAAACCGCCGCTACTTACATTATCCCTATGTACCCCTAATCTGCTGCCCTAACATCGCCGACCCCTATATTATATTTATTAACCCCTAATCTGCCCCCCACAACGTCGCCTCCACCTGCCTACACTTATTAACCCCTAATCTGCCGAGCGGACCTGAGCGCTACTATAATAAAGTTATTAACCCCTAATCCGCCTCACTAACCCTATAATAAATAGTATTAACCCCTAATCTGCCCTCCCTAACATCGCCGACACCTAACTTCAATTATAAACCCCTAATCTGCCGACTGGAGCTCACCACTATTCTAATAAATGTATTAACCCCTAAAGCTAAGTCTAACCCTAACACTAACACCCCCCTAAATTAAATATAATTTACATCTAACGAAATTAATTATCTCTTATTAAATAAATTATTCCTATTTAAAGCTAAATACTTACCTGTAAAATAAATCCTAATATAGCTACAATATAAATTATAATTATATTATAGCTATTTTAGGATTAATATTTATTTGACAGGCAACTTTGTAATTATTTTAACCAGGTACAATAGCTATTAAATAGTTAAGAACTATTTAATTGCTACCTAGTTAAAATAATTACAAAATTACCTGTAAAATAAACCTAAGTTACAATTAAACCTAACACTATACTATCATTAAATTAATTAAATAAAATACCTACAATTACCTACAATTAAACCTAACACTACACTATCAATAAATAAATTAAATACAATTCCTACAAATAACTACAATGAAATAAACTAACTAAAGTACAAAAAATAAAAAAGAACTAAGTTACAAAAAATAAAAAAATATTTACAAACATAAGAAAAATATTACAACAATTTTAAACTAATTACACCTACTCTAAGCCCCCTAATAAAATAACAAAGACCCCCAAAATAAAAAATGCCCTACCCTATTCTAGATTACTAAAGTTCAAAGCTCTTTTACCTTACCAGCCCTGAACAGGGCCCTTTGCGGGGCATGCCCCAAGAAGTTCAGCTCTTTTGCCTGTAAAAAAAAAAACATACAATACCCCCCCCAACATTACAACCCACCACCCACATACCCCTAATCTAACCCAAACCCCCCTTAAATAAACCTAACACTAAGCCCCTGAAGATCTTCCTACCTTATCTTCACCATACCAGGTTCACCGATCCGTCCTGAAGAGCTCCTCCGATGTCCTGATCCAAGCCCAAGCGGGGGGCTGAAGAGGTCCATGATCCGGCTGAAGTCTTCATCCAAGCGGGAGCTGAAGAGGTCCATGATCCGGATGAAGTCTTCATCCAAGCGGGAGCTGAAGAGGTCCACGATCCGGATGAAGTCTTCTATCAATGGCATCTTCAATCTTCTTTCTTCGGGAGCCATCATCTTCCATCCGACGCGGAACATCCTCTTCTCCCGACGCCTACTAGCCGAATGACGGTTCCTTTAAGGGACGTCATCCAAGATGGCGTCCCTCGAATTCCGATTGGCTGATAGGATTCTATCAGCCAATCGGAATTAAGGTAAGAATATTCTGATTGGCTGATGGAATCAGCCAATCAGAATCAAGTTCAATCCGATTGGCTGATCCAATCAGCCAATCAGATTGAGCTCGCATTCTATTGGCTGATCGGAACAGCCAATAGAATGCAAGCTCAATCTGATTGGCTGATTGGATCCTATCAGCCAATCGGAATTCGAGGGACGCCATCTTGGATGACGTCCCTTAAAGGAACCTTCATTCTTCAGTTGGACGTCGCCGGATGAAGATGGGTCCGCGTCGGAGGTCTTCAGGATGGAGCCGGTCCTCATCGGATGAAGATAGAAGATGCCGCTTGGAAGATGATGGTTGCCGGTCCAGATCTACTCTTCTTCCCGGATAGGATGAAGACTTTGGAGCCTCTTCTGGACCTCTTCAGCCACCGGATGATGGATCGCCAGCCCCCGCTTGGGTTGGATGAAGATTTTGGAGCCAGGACGGATCGGTGATACCTGGTGAGGTGAAGACAAGGTAGGATGATCTTCAGGGGCTTAGTGTTAGGTTTATTTAAGGGGGGTTTGGGATAGATTAGGGGTATGTGGGTGGTGGGTTGTAATGTTGGGGGGGGTATTGTATGTTTTTTTTACAGGCAAAAGAGCTGAACTTCTTGGGGCATGCCCCGCAAAGGGCCCTGTTCAGGGCTGGTAAGGTAAAAGAGCTTTGAACTTTAGTAATTTAGAATAGGGTAGGGCATTTTTTATTTTGGGGGTCTTTGTTATTTTATTAGGGGGCTTAGAGTAGGTGTAATTAGTTTAAAATTGTTGTAATATTTTTCTTATGTTTGTAAATATTTTTTTATTTTTTGTAACTTAGTTCTTTTTTATTTTTTTTGTACTTTAGTTAGTTTATTTCATTGTAGTTATTTGTAGGAATTGTATTTAATTTATTTATTGATAGTGTAGTGTTAGGTTTAATTGTAGGTAATTGTAGGTAATTGTAGGTATTTTATTTAATTAATTTAATGATAGTATAGTGTTAGGTTTAATTGTAACTTAGGTTAGGATTTATTTTACAGGTAATTTTGTAATTATTTTAACTAGGTAACTATTAAATAGTTCTTAACTATTTAATAGCTATTGTACATGGTTAAAATAATTACAAAGTTGCCTGTAAAATAAATATTAATCCTAAAATAGCTATAATATAATTATAATTTATATTGTAGCTATATTAGGATTTATTTTACAGGTAAGTATTTAGCTTTAAATAGGAATAATTTATTTAATAAGAGATAATTAATTTCGTTAGATGTAAATTATATTTAACTTAGGGGGGTGTTAGTGTTAGGGTTAGACTTAGCTTTAGGGGTTAATACATTTATTAGAATAGCAGTGAGCTCCAGTCGGCAGATTAGGGGTTAATAATTGAAGTTAGGTGTCGGCGATGTTAGGGAGGGCAGATTAGGGGTTAATACTATTTATTATAGGGTTAGTGAGGCGGATTAGGGGTTAATAACTTTATTATAGTAGCGGTGCGGTCCGCTCGGCAGATTAGGGTTAATAAGTGTAGGCAGGTGGAGGCGACGTTGAGGGGGGCAGATTAGGGGTTAATAAATATAATATAGGGGTCGGCGGTGTTAGGGGCAGCAGATTAGGGGTACATAAGGATAACGTAGGTGGCGGCGCTTTGCGGTCGGCAGATTAGGGGTTAATAAGTGTAGGTAGCTGGTGGCGACGTTGTGGGGGGCAGATTAGGGGTTAATAAATATAATATAGGGGTCGGCGGTGTTAGGGGCAGCAGATTAGGGGTACATAAGTATAACGTAGGTGGCGGTCTGCAGATTAGGGGTTAAAAAAATTTAATAGAGTGTCGGCAATGTGGGGGGACCTCGGTTTAGGGGTACATAGGTAGTTTATGGGTGTTAGTGTACTTTAGAGTACAGTAGTTAAGAGCTTTATAAACCGGCGTTAGCCCAGAAAGCTCTTAACTACTGACTTTTTTCCTGCCGCTGGAGTTTTGTTGTTAGATGTCTAACGCTCACTTCAGACACGACTCTAAATACCGGAGTTAGAAAGATCCCATTGAAAAGATAGGATACGCAATTGACGTAAGGGGATCTGCGGTATGGAAAAGTCGCGGCTGAAAAGTGAGCGTTAGACCCTATTTTGAGTGACTCCAAATACCGGAGGTAGCCTAAAACCAGCGTTAGGAGCCTCTAACGCTGGTTTTCACGGCTAACGCCAAACTCCAAATCTAGGCCTTAGTATCTTCACTGGGCTATTATTATGTATTCAGGGCTTACCCCAGACTTAATAACTAAACACTCTGGTTGAGTCCCCTCTGATCTCTTCTCTTCTCTTTCTGTGTAGGATTTATAATTTCTTCAAGAGAATAAAAAAGAGCAGCCTGGCCGTCTTTTATCTGACACAAAACCTTGACTGGTTACCCAAAAGCAAGAGAGTTTTCTCTGAATTGATATTCACTTATAGATCCTGACGCTCCTGTATGGTACTAAGCAAACCAAACTTATAGCTATACTTTTTAAATACCCCAAAAGGAGGGGATCAACAAAAAATCTTCTTGCTTCACAGCATGGGGCCCCAGGGGGATAAGACAGGACAACAAAGTTCATGCTGATTACACAGGAAGGAGGACACACTAACATTGTGTTTGCTATGTTATCTTCGTGTCCAAACTTATGTCCCTTAATAAGCTGTGCTGTTTTATATCCTTCCCCCTGATTAATTCCCCTTACTGCTGACTATGTATAAACAGCTTTCACACAAGCATTTTGAGATAGTGTCTATACTCTATCCTTTATTTACATCCACACACAGCCTTTTGGAATTCAAATTTCCTGCCTCCATATGCATCCATGCTTCTTTTGTAGCACATACAGATATTATTGATCAGTTTCCCCTGATCAGGGTTACAACACATTAATGCAGAACAGACTTGTCTGGGAGGTCGGCCTCTGTGCATTGGCTTCTTCACTGTGTGCAGAAACATCCGATCCACAACGTGCAGAGGTTGCTGCTCCTGCCGGGGAGCTTTAGACGCTTGACTGGCCTCGGTGTAGTGCAGTTGTCTCCTTCGGTCACGCGCCTTTACCAGCATACACTGCTGTCACCCGGGCTAGATAGAACTTGTCTCGGGCGATGTAAGGCACTCCTGCCCGGCTCGATTTTGGGCCTGGGGCCTGTGACTCGCGGCTTGCATTTCTCGGAACGAGCACTAGCTTCGCGCCCTTCCGTTGTTGCCGCCCACCGGAACCTCAACTTCGAAAAACACCCCATGGAGTCTAAATTTAGTTCTTTCAGTTCTTCAAGGGGTTCCGTTTGAACCTTTACATTCCATAGATATTAAGTTATTATCTTGGAAAGTTTTGTTTTTGGTAGCTATTTCTTCTGCTCGAAGAGTTTCAGAATTGTCTGCTTTGCAGAGTAATTCACCCTATCTGGTGTTCCATGCAGATAAGGTTGTTTTGCATACCAAACCTGGTTTCCTTCCGAAAGTGGTTTCTAATAAGAATATTACCCAGGAAATCATTGTTCCTTCTCTGTGTCCTAATCCAGTTTCTAAGAAGGAATGACTATTACACAATCTTTATGTGGTTCGTGCTTTAAAATTCTATTTAAAAGCAACCAAAGATTTCAGACAAACATCATCCTTGTTTGTTGTCTATTCTGGCAAGAGGAGAGGTCAAAAAGCGACTGCTACCTCTCTTTCCTTCTGGCTGAAAAGCATCATCCGTTTGGCATATGAGACTGCTGGACAGCAGCCTCCTGAACGAATTACAGCTCATTCCACCAGAGCTGTGGTTTCCACATGGGCTTTCAAGAATGAGGCTTCTGTAGAACAGATTTGTAAGGCAGCGACTTGGTCTTCACTGCATACTTTTGCCAAATTTTACAAATTCTATACTTTTGCTTCTTCGGAGGCTATTTTTGGGAGAAAGGTTTTGCAAGCAGTGGTGCCTTCCGTTTAGGTTACCTGACTTGTTCCTTCCCTTCATCCGTGTCCTAAAGCTTTGGTATTGGTATCCCACAAGTAAGGATGAATCCGTGGACTGGATACACCATGTAAGAGAAAACAGAATTTATGCTTACCTGATAAATTACTTTCTCTTACGGTGTATCCAGTCCACGGCCCGCCCTGGCAATTAAGTCAGGTTCAAATTTATTTTTTATAAAACTACAGTCACCACTGCACCCTATGGTTTCTCCTTTTTCTCCTAACCGTCGGTTGAATGACTGGGGGGGCGGAGCCTGAGGGGGAGCTATATGGACAGCTCTGCTGTGTGCTCTCTTTGCACTTCCTGTAGGGAATGAGAATATCCCACAAGTAAGGATGAATCCGTGGACTGGATACACCGTAAGAGAAAGTAATTTATCAGGTAAGCATAAATTCTGTTTTCCTCTCAGCAGAAATCTTCATCACTTTCCGCCTCAGAGTAAATAGTACAAACCGGCACTATTTTAAAATAACAAACTCTTGATTGAAGAAATAAAAACTACAAATCTAACACCACATACTCTTTACCCTCCCGTGGAGATGCTACTTGTTAGAGCGGCAAAGAGAATAACTGGGGGGGCGGAGCCTGAGGGGAGCTATATGGACAGCTCTGCTGTGTACTCTCTTTGCCACTTCCTGTAGGGATTGAGAATATCCCACAAGTAAGGATGAATCCGTGGACTGGATACACCATGTAAGAGAAATAAAAAAAACATTTTTGAAATCTCAGCACCCAGGTGGGAAAGTGCTTAGCTCTTAAAGAGAGAACTTTTACATTTGTTTTCAAACAGACAATATCACAACAGTGGCATATGTCAATCATCAAGGAGAGACTCACAGTCCTTCAGTTATGAAGGAAGTATCTCAGATACTTTCCTGGGTGGAATCCAACTCTTGTCTCATTTCTGCAATTCATATCCCAGGTGTAGACAATTGGAAAGTGGATTATCTCAGCCATCAGACTTTATATCCGGGGGAGTAGTCTCTCCATCCAGATGTGTTTTTTTCATCATGTACAGATGTGGAGTCTTCCAGAAATAGATCTGATGGCCTCTCGTCTAAACAAGAAGCTTTCCAGATACCTTTCCAGGTCCAGGGATCCTCAGGCAGAGATGGTGGATGCCTTAGCAGTTTTTGGTTTTTACCAACCTGCTTATATTTTTCCACCTCTGGTTCTTCTTACAAAGGTAATCTTCAAGATCACAATGATTCAATCTCATGTGTTTCTGATAGCACCAGCATGGTCTCACAGGTTTGATATGCGGATCTTGTCTAGATGTCCAGTTGCCAGCCTTTGCCACTTCCTTTAAGGCCAGACCTTCTGTCTCTAGGGATGTTTTTTCCATCAAGATCTCAAATATCTACATTTGAAGGAATGGAAATTGAACGCTTAGTACTTAGTCATAGAGGTTTCTCTGACTCAGTGATTAGCACTATGGCACAGGCTCGTAAGTTTGTTTCAAGGAAAACAATATATCGGGTTTGGAAAACCTATATTTCATGGTGTTCCACTCATAATTATTCTTGGCATTCTTTCAGAGTTCCTAGGATTTTACAGTTTCTTCCGGATGTTTTGGAGAAGGGTTTATTTGCAAATACTTTGAAGGATAAATTTCTGCTCTTTCTGTCTTATTTCATATAAAGATTGCTAAACTTCCTGATATTTATATATTTACTGTTTTGTTCAGGTTTTAATTCACATCAAAACTGTTATTTAATCTATTTCTCCTCCTTGGAGATTCAACTTAGTTTTGAAGTTTTTTTCAGGCTCCTCCTTTTGAGCCTATGCATTCTCTGATTATTAATTATTTTCTTGGAAAGTGTTATTTCTTTTGGCTATCTCTTCTGCTAGAATAGTTTCTGAATTATCTGCTCTCTTTTGTGAGTTTCTTTATCTGATTTTCCATCAAGATAAAGCTCTTTTGCGGACTTCATTTAAATTTTTGCCTTAAGTTGTAAATTCTAACAAATTCAATAAGGGATTTTTTGTTCCTTCTTTGTGTCCTAATTCTAAGAATAAAAATCTAAAAAGAATACATAGAGGACAGCGCCATGGGGTAGAAAAGTATACAAGCTCACATCAAAGAAGAGCAATAACTTAAGTCTATTGATCAGGTTCAAATGATAAGACAAAAACTAGAGGGAGCGCCTCAAATGAAGCTTAAGTATACTATAAATAAAAAATACCAAATAACATATGGATACAATACAAAAAAGCAGTGTGACTGCTAATTATGAGTAACAATACAAATAAAGCTCCAATGGTGCAATGAAAAGTGAAGTGTTCACAATAATTAAGAAATATATATATATTGATGTGCCGTAGATAAAAAGAAAACAGATATAGTAACAGCTGCTGAGATTGCAACAAAAACGGTACACAGGAGACCAGAAGTGATAACTAAAGATCAAAAAATGTATCTAAGTGCACGCAAAATAAGAAATAGACATTGTGTGGCTAGTGAACAAGTAAACACTTTAGTGACTAGTAGGCAGGTGAAATACATAATTAAAGCAGTATTTTCTGTATTTAATATTTAATATAAAAGCACAGTCAGAACAGAGTTAAAACGCAATGAGTACAGGAATATAAAACATATATAATATTTAAAACTAATAGTACTAAGCATAAAGCATACATAAAGCTGACAAGTAGCAATATGATAGAACTTAAACAATAAGTAACTTGATGAGTAAGGCAAAAACAGAACTGGCCAATCTGTTTAGTAGAAAAAGGGGGGGGGGTTGTACCGGTAAATAGTGATTAAAAAATACAAAAAAATGACGAGATATATATATCTCCAAAAGTACATAAAGTGAATTCCTTGTGTAGAAAGTCCCCAAAGGATAAAGAAAAGATCAGGGGGAGATGTCCCCTATGGGGGAAATGTAATCCACGGAAAACAATTGATGAAGGTTTAGTTCCTTGAGTGATCCAGAAGAAAGTGTGAGGGGTATCCAAAACGTATCCAGAAGAGAGGTGAAAACCTGTGAATAAACAGAAGAAATGCTGCACAAAACAAAAGAATTAAAGAAACTATAATTAGAAATGTGCTCACCAATTCAACATAAACTCGGGCTGGTATGTCATTCAATACAAAGGTCTACGCGTTTCAGCCTACAACGAGGTCTTTGTCAAGACTATTAGGCCTAGATGTGGAGTTTGGCGGTAGCCGTGAAAACCAGCGTTAGAGGCTCCTAACACTGGTTTTTGGCTACCTCCGGTATTTGGAGTCACTCAAAAAAGGGTCTAACGCTCACTTTTCAGCCGCAACTTTTCCATACCGCAGATCCCCTTACGTAAATTGCGTATCCTATCTTTTCAATGGGATTTTTCTAACTCCGGTATTTAGAGTCGTGTCTGAAGTGAGCGTTAGAATTCTAACGACAAAACTCCAGCCGCAGAAAAAAGTCAGTAGTTAAGAGCTTTCTGGGCTAACGCCGGTTTATAAAGCTCTTAACTACTGTACTCTAAAGTACACTAACACCCATAAACTACCCCACATCGCCGCAACTCGATTAAATTTTTTTTAACCCCTAATCTGCCGACCGCCACCTACTTTATCCTTATGTACCCCTAATCTGCTGCCCTAACATCGCCGACCCCTATATTATATTTATTAACCCCTAACCTGCCCCCCACAACGTCACCGCCACCTACCTACAATAATTAACCCCTAATCTGCCGACCGCAAAGAGCCGCCAGCTACATTATAGCTATGTACCCCTAATCTGCTGCCCCTAACACCGCCGACCCCTATATTATATTTATTAACCCCTAACCTGCCCTCCCTAACATCGCCGACACCTAACTTCAATTATTAACCCCTAATCTGCCGACCGAATCTCGCCGCTATTCTAATAAATGTATTAACCCCTAAAGCTAAGTCTAACCCTAACACCCCCCTAAATTAAATATAATTTTAATCTGACGAAATTAATTAACTCTTATTAAATAAATTATTCCTATTTAAAGCTAAATACTTACCTGTAAAATAAATCCTAATATAGCTACAACATAAATTATAATTATATTATAGCTATTTTAGGATTAATATTTATTTTACAGGTAACTTTGTATTTATTTTAACCAGGTACAATAGCTATTAAATAGTTAAGAACTATTTAATAGCTAAAATAGTTAAAATAATTACAAATTTACCTGTAAAATAAATCCTAACCTAAGTTACAATTAAACCTAACACTACACTATCAATAAATTAATTAAATACAATACCTACAATTACCTACAATTAAACCTAACACTACACTATCAATAAATAAATTAAATACCTACAAATAACTACAATGAAATAAACTAACTAAAGTACAAAAAATAAAAAAGAACTAAGTTACAAAAAATAAAAAAATATTTACAAACATAAGAAAAATATTACAACAATTTTAAACTAATTACACCTACTCTAAGCCCCCGATGAGGACCGGCTCCATCCTGAAGACCTCCACCGCGGACCCATCTTCATCCGGCGACGTCCAACTGAAGAATGACGGTTCCTTTAAGGGACGTCATCCAAGATGGCGTCCCTCGAATTCCGATTGGCTGATAGGATTCTATCAGCCAATCGGAATTACGGTAGGAATATTCTGATTGGCTGATGGATCAGCCAATCGGATTGAACTTGATTCTGATTGGCTGATTCCATCAGCCAATCAGAATATTCCTACCTTAATTCCGATTGGCTGATAGAATCCTATCAGCCAATCGGAATTCGAGGGACGCCATCTTGGATGACGTCCCTTAAAGGAACCGTCATTCTTCAGTTGGACGTCGCCGGATGAAGATGGGTCCGCGGTGGAGGTCTTCAGGATGGAGCCGGTCCTCATCGGATGAAGATAGAAGATGCCGCTTGGAAGATGATGGTTGCCGGTCCGGATCTACTCTTCTTCCCGGATAGGATGAAGACTTTGGAGCCTCTTCTGGACCTCTTCAGCCGCCGGAAGATGGATCGCCAGCCCCCGCTTGGGTTGGATGAAGATTTTGGAGCCAGGACGGATCGGTGAACCTGGTATGGTGAAGACAAGGTAGGATGATCTTCAAGGGCTTAGTGTTAGGTTTATTTAAGGGGGGTTTGGGTTAGATTAGGGGTATGTGGGTGGTGGGTTGTAATGTTGGGGTGGGTATTGTATGTTTTTTTTTACAGGCAAAAGAGCTGAACTTCTTGGGGCATGCCCCGCAAAGGGCCCTGTTCAGGGCTGGTAAGGTAAAAGAGCTTTGAACTTTAGTAATTTAGAATAGGGTAGGGCATTTTTTATTTTGGGGGGCTTTGTTATTTTATTAGGGGGCTTAGAGTAGGTGTAATTAGTTTAAAATTGTTGTAAGATTTTCCTTATGTTTGTAAATATTTTTTTATTTTTTGTAACTTAGTTCTTTTTTATTTTTTGTACTTTAGTTAGTTTATTTCATTGTAGTTATTTGTAGATATTGTATTTTATTAATGTATTGATAGTGTAGTGTTAGGTTTAATTGTAGGTAATTGTAGATATTTTATTTAATTAATTTAATGATAGTGTAGTGTTAGGTTTAATTGTAGCTTAGGTTAGGATTTATTTTACAGGTAATTTTGTTATTATTTTAACTAGGTAACTATTAAATAGTTATTAACTATTTAATAGCTATTGTACCTGGTTAAAATAATTACAAAGTTACCTGTAAAATAAATATTAATCCTAAAATAGCTATAATATAATTATAATTTATAGTGTAGCTATATTAGGATTTATTTTACAGGTAAGTATTTAGCTTTAAATAGGAATAATTTATTTAATAAGAGATCATTAATTTCGTTAGATGTAAATTATATTTAAATTAGGGGGGTGTTAGTGTTAGGGTTAGACTTAGCTTTAGGGGTTAATACATTTATTATAATAGCGGTGAGCTCCAGTCAGCAGATTAGGGGTTAATAATTGAAGTTAGGTATCGGCGATGTTAGGGAGGGCAGATTAGGGGTTAATACTATTTATTATAGGGTTAGTGAGGAGGATTAGGGGTTAATAACTTTATTATAGTAGCGCTCAGGTCCGCTCGGCAGATTAGGGGTTAATAAGTGTAGGCAGGTGGAGGCGACGTTGTGGGGGGCAGATTAGGGGTTAATAAATATAATATAGGGGTCGGCGATGTTAGGGCAGCAGATTAGGGGTACATAGGGATAATGTAAGTAGCGGCGGTTTACGGAGCGGCAGATTAGGGGTTAATAATAATATGCAGGGGTCAGCGATAGCGGGGGTGGCAGAATAGGGGTTAATAAGTGTAAGGTTAGGGGTGTTTAGACTCGGGGTACATGTTAGAGTGTTAGGTGCAGACGTAGGAAGTGTTTCCGCATAGCAAACAATGGGGCTGCGTTAGGAGCTGAACGCGGCTTTTTTTGCAGGTGTTAGGTTTTTTTTCAGCTCAAACAGCCCCACTGTTTCCTATGGGGGAATCGTGCACGAGCACGTTTTTGAGGCTGGCCGTGTCCGTAAGCAACTCTGGTATCGAGAGTTGAAGCTGCGTTAACCCTTTAAGGACACAGCTTTCAGTTTGCTCAATTGTTTTATGACGGAAAAATTCCGTCATATGTCCTTAAGAGGTTAAATATGCTCTACGCTCCTTTTTTGGAGCCTAACGCAGCCTTTATGTGGACTCTCAATACCAGAGTTATTTTTATGGTGCGGCCAGAAAAAAGCAGGCGTTAGCTTTTCGGGTCCTTACCGACAAAACTCTAAATCTAGCCGTTAGTCTTTTCATTGCACCATTGGAGCTTTATTTGTATTGTTACTCATAATTAGCAGTCGCACTGCTTTTTTGTTTTGTATTCATATGTTATTTGGTATCTTTTATTTATAGTATACTTAAGCCTCTTTTGAGGCGCTCCCTATAGTTTTTGTCTAATTCTAAGAATACTCTTGTAAGGTTTTCATACGTCACTAGCTCATGGACTCTTGCCACTATGAAATAAATGAATTTATCAGGTAAGTTCTTACATAAATTATGTTTTGTACAGGAGACCCACTTCCTCAAAAACAAAGAACCAACTTTCAGTCAAGAGATTTTCCTACATTATACCTTAACTCGCACACCAAAAAAAGCAATGGAGTGGGCATTTTATTCCACCGCAATACACAATTTTAACTATTAGAGAAGTTTGAGGATAGAGAGGGCAGAGAACTCATATTAGTGGGTCTTTTATTTAATTGTCCAATTACCTTTGCCAATATATACTCTCCTAATATAGGACAAGACCAATTCTTAAAAAGGATAGGAAGTAAGTTACTAGATATGAAGAAGGGATCATTAATCCTTGGAGGGGACCTCAATGTAGCCTTATTCCCACAACAGGATTGTTCAAAAGGACGGAGTACAACATCAGCTAACACTAGATCATCTGTACTACACACCCTTAAAGAACAAACACTAATGGATATCTGGCGTACACATCACCCAACAACCCGTAATTATACCTTTTACTCCAACCTGGCTAGATCCTACTTGCGTATTGATTGCTGGTTTATTGACCATAGTAATTTACTACTGATCAGAGATGCAATATTTCCCCTATAGCCTGGTCAGACCATTCATCGATATTGATATAGATGGGTTGGCCCTTAACCCCCCTTTACCCTTTCACATGGAGAATAGATGAGGCTATGCTACAAAATCCCCTAACTAAAATACAGATACAACAAGACATTACTGAATATTTTCAGTTTAATAGCGACAACACGGTTACACCCTCTACTACCTGGTTAGAGCACAAAGCAGTCCTTAGAGGGAAGCTAATAAAACATAAAGCCATCAATAAGCGAGTATTCGCGGCTACATATAAAACTTTACTAAAATAATCTAAATAGACAACACTTTATGGGTGAACTAGCACATAAACATAACCCTCAAAGAAGAGACCTACAGAATTCCCTAATGAAATTAAGAGAATTACTTAAAGCACATCTTCACACAGAAGCCTGTAAAAAGAGATATATGAGATATATATATATATATATATATATATATATATATATATATCTTAAAAAGAGATTCTTTCATGGTGGAAATAAAGCAGGTTCCCTTCTAGCGAGAGCCTTAAAACGTAAAAACTTATAAAATTGTATCTTTGATATAAGGGACAAACAGGGAAATAATCTCATAGAACCTATAGCTATAGCAAATTATTTCAGAGACTATTATGGTGACTTATATAACATTCCTTTCCCCAAACAACACCTCTCACTCTAAAGCCCTGGAGCATTCAGAATATTGAGTTAAATAAACTGCAACATGAGGACACAAAAACACTGAAGGAACCAATTACCCTACAAGAATTTTTAGATGTAATTGATGATTTACCCTTAAATAAGAGTCCGGGAAAGGACAGCTTTTCAAATAAATATTATAAACTATACAGAGATTCCTTGGCCTCACACCTATTAGCACTTTATACTCAAATTGATCAGACAGGTCAATTTCCCTCAGAATGCTTAGAAGCACACATTTCGGTCATTCCCAAACCAAATAAACCCCACTAACACACAAGTGTTTACAGACCCATCTCATTGCTAAATTCAGACTTGAAAATATATTCCAAAATCCTATCGAAAAGACTTAATCGTATATTACCTCAAATTATACACACTGATCAAGCGGGTTTCGTCCCAGGTAGAGAAGCCAGGGACAATACTATTAGAACATTACAACTAATTGATCACGCAAAGCACACAAGAACAGACATGATAGTAATATCAATGGATGCCGAAAAGGCTTTTGACCGTTTGGATTGGAAGTTCATCTCTGTAACCCTTGAAAGGGTGGGCATAGGAGATTTAATGATACATAGAATACAAAGCCTATATAAACTTCCCATCGCCAAGGTAAAAGTAAACAGCATATTTCCGGAAGCATTTTCCATACACAACGATACAAGACAGGGATGCCCACTTTCCCCAATCCAATTCATAATAAAGGATAAAGTAGAAATAGATGGTGCCGGTCTCTGTAGAAAATCAATTTCTCTGATGATAAAGAGAAAAAGGCTTGTTGTGTGTCTTAAAGCCAAATAAATAATGTGCAGTATACTCACTCCTTAAATTGCATGTGTTCAGCTTGTTAGGAGTGTCTCTCTCTGGAGTTAAAACGATAATGTTCCAAGGAGTATGTTCCATATCAGTATAGCTGGGAGTAGAATGAAAAACTCCATAAACAGTGTGTTAACCCAATATTAACAATTCAAGTAGTAACTTACTATTCAGTAAAGTAAATCCGGCTTGTCACAACAAAAAGAAGAAGGAGATTCTCCAATTGTGTAAACGTTTATATTTATTGATTCAGCTCTACGCGTTTCAACGTACAGGACGTCTTTTTCAAGAGCAATTTTTAAAAGTTTAAAAAACAGAATGAAAAGTTTGATATGCTGTGACTCTCAGAGCCGGTTTAAATACAGGTGTGTTGATGTTCCAATTTCCTGTCGAAAACAGAAAATTGGATTCACATAAAGTTAAAAAACAGGTTTTAAATTATGTTTATACCCAACTAACTTATCTCTTGCATTGTCAAATCACTAATATGCCGTTTCAATTATCTTCTATTAAACTATTTTTGCTTTTTGTAGTTCGGTATGAACATAATGAAATTAGCCAATGAAATAATCCCACTTAGAATGGTATCCAATCAGGAATGTTCGTTATTTAAGTCCTCATTCGAGCACTATTGCTGTTAAAGTTTCCTTTCAGGTCCGGTGGGATATCACATGTTGTCAGCCAATCCGATGTTTGCTGATGTTCGTTATTGAAGTTTCCGTTTCAGATAGAATTTTGCAGTCACATGTTTTCGTCGGCCAATCTCCTAACAGATGGATGTTTATTGTGCAAAGTTTCAATTCAGGTCCGCTTGAGATAAGAAGGGGGAAGTCCCGAATGACGTAGAAAAGTCCATGACCAAATTATCTGGTCATACTGAAGTAACTTACTAAACATTTGCAAACATTATCCAGTTATTAAACCTCTTATACTGCATATAATTGCTATGAAACAAAGGAAGCGAATGAACAGTGTCTAATCTCATTTAGAAGAACATTTATATCAAAATACATATCCCAATTCTCAAAATATCTACAAAACATTATCCGGTTATTAAACCTCTTATACGTTATTGCCCTATCTATTTGTTATATTTGATTTTACAAAATCAAAAATGTATATTTTGTGGTCTTTAAACTATATTAATGTGATATCTGGTTATTAAACCTCTTATACGTTATTGCCCTATCTACTTTTTTTATTTGATTTTACAAAATCAAACATTTATATTTGGGGACTTTAAACTATATTAATGTGATATCTAATATAAAAATATATACTAATAAAATTTCTTAAAGTGACAGTGCTCCTAAAATTAATGTGAGAACAATGAAATATTTATTAAAATATTTTTGTGTTGAAACCTAATAATGAAAATAAAGAAAATAAAGAAATAGAAGTGTAAATAGGTTTCTTTATTTTCATTTTTTATTATCTTTATTTTCTTTATTTTCATTATTAGGTTTCAACACACAAATATTTTAATAAATATTTAATTGTTCTCACATTCATTTTAGGAGCACTTTAAGAAATGTTATTAGTATATATTTTTGATATTGCAAATAACAAATTTCTAATTATTATTAGATATCACATTAATATAGTTTAAAGTCCCCAAATATAAATGTTTGATTTTGTAAAATATATGAAATAGATAGGGCAATAACGTATAAGAGGTTTAATAACCGGATAATGTTTTGTAGATATTTTGAGAATTGGGATATGTATTTTGATATAAATGTTCTTCTAAATGAGATTAGACACTGTTCATTCGCTTCCTTTGTTTCATAGCAATTATATGCAGTATAAGAGGTTTAAGAACTGGATAATGTTTGCAAATGTTTAATAAGTTACTTCTAGAATTCAGATACATTTTTGACATAAATGTTCTTCAAAAGGATACTGTTCTCTCGCTTTCTTTGTTTCATAGAAATTATTGCATTCAGATAATTTGGTCATGGACTTTTCTACGTCATTCGGGACTTCCCCCTTCTTACTCATATCTCAAGCGGACCTGAAATGAAACTTCGCACAATAAACATCCATCTGTTAGGAGATTGGCCGACGAAAACATGTGACCGCAAAATTCTATCTGAAATGGAAACTTCAATAACGAACATCAGCAAACATTGGCTGACAATAACATGTGACATCCCACCGGACCTGAAAGGAAACCTTAACAGCAATAGTGCGCGAATGAGGACTTAAATAACGAACATTCCTGATTGGATACCATTCTAAGTGGGATTATTTCATTGGCTAATTTCATTATGTTCATACCGAGCTACAAAAAACAAAAATAGTTTAATAGAAGATAATTGAAACGGCATATTAATGATTTGACAATGCAAGAGATAAGTTAGTTGGGTATAAACATAATTTAAAACCTGTTTTTTAACTTTATGTGAGTCCAATTTCTTGTTTTCGACAGGAAATTGGAACATCAACACACCTGTATTTAAACCGGCTCTGAGAGTCACAGCAAATCAAACTTTTCATTCTGTTTTTTAAACTTTTAAAAATTGCTCTTGAAAAAGACGTCCTGTACATTGAAACACGTAGAGCTGAATCAATAAATAACATAATTAATTTAAGAACTTACCTGATAAATTAATTTCTTTCATATTAGCAAGAGTCTATGAGCTAGTGACGTATGGGATATACAATCCTACCAGGAGGGGCAAAGTTTCCCAAACCTCAAAATGCCTATAAATACACCCCTCACCACACCCACAATTCAGTTTAATGAATAGCCAAGCAGTGGGGTGATAAAGAAAGGAGTAAAAAGCATCAACAAAAGAAATTTGGAAATAATTGTGCTTTATACAAAAAAATCATAACCACCATAAAAAGGGTGGGCCTCATGGACTCTTGCCAATATGAAAGAAATTAATTTATCAGGTAAGTTCTTACATAAATTATGTTTTCTTTCATGTAATTGGCAAGAGTCCATGAGCTAGTGACGTATGGGATAGCAATACCCAAGATGTGGAACTCCACGCAAGAGTCACTTGAGAGGGAGGGATAAAAATAAAAACAGCCATTTTCCGCTGAAACAATTAATCCACAACCCAAAAAAATAAGTTTATTCTCATAAATGAAAGAAAAAAACTTAAATGAAAAGCAGAAGAATCAAACTGAAACAGCTGCCTGAAGAACTTTTCTACCAAAAAACTGCTTCTGAAGAAGCAAATACATCAAAACGGTAGAATTTAGTAAATGTATGCAAAGAGGACAAAGTTGCCGCTTTGCAAATCTGATCAACTGAAGCTTCATTCTTAAAGGCCCACGAAGTGGAGACTGATCTAGTAGAATGATTTGTAATTCTCTGAGGCGGGGCCTGACCCGGCTCCAAATAAGCTTGATGAATCAAAAGTTTCAACCAAGAACCCAAGGAAATAGCAGAAGCCTTCTGACCTTTCCTAGGACCAGAAAATAAAACAAATCGACTGGAAGTCTTCCTGAAATCTTTAGTAGCTTCCACATAATATTTCAAAGCTCTTACCACATCCAAAAATGTAAGGATCTTTCCAAAGAATTCTTAGGATTAGGACACAAGGGACAACAATTTCTCTACTAATGTTGTTAGAATTCACAACCTTAGGTAAAAATTGAAAAGAAGTCCGCAAAGCTGCCTTATCCTGATGAAAGATCAGAAAAGGAGACTCACAAGAAAGAGCAGATAGCTCAGAAACTCTTCTAGCAGAAGAGATAGCCAAAAGGAACAACACTTTCCAAGAAAGTAGTTTAATGTCCAAAGAATGCATAGGCTCAAATGGAGGAGCCTGTAAAGCCTTCAAAACCAAATTAAGACTCCAAGGAGGAGAAATTGATTTAATGACAGGCTTAATACGAACTAAAGCCTGTACAAAACAGTGAATATCAGGAAGTATAGCAATCTTTCTGTGAACTAAAACTGAGAGAGCAGAGATTTGTCCCTTCAAGGAACTTGCAGACAAACCCTTATCCAAACCATCCTGAAGAAACTGTAAAATTCTAGGAATTCTAAAAGAATGCCAAGAGAATTTATGAGAAGAACACCATGAAATGTAAGTCTTCCAAACTCTATAATAATTCTTTCTAGAGAGAGATTTACGAGCTTGTAACATAGTATTAATCACTGAGTCAGAGAAACCTCTATGACTTAGTACTAAGCGTTCAATTTCCATACCTTCAAATTTAATGATTTGAGATCCTGAAAACGGATCTTGAGACAGTAGGTCCGGCCTTAACGGAAGTGGCCAAGGCTGGCAACTGGACATCCGAACCAGATCCGCATACCAAAACCTGTGTGGCCATGCTGGGGCCACCAGCAACACAAACGATTGTTCCATGATGATTTTGGAGATCACTCTTGGACGGAGAACTATAGGCGGAAAAATGTAAGCAGGATGATAAGACCAAGGAAGTGTCAGCGCATTCCACTGCTTCCGCCTGAACATCCCTGGACCTGGACAGGTATCTGGGAAGTTTCTTGTTTAGATGAGAGGCCATGAGATCTATCTCTGGAAGACCCCACATCTGAACAATATGAGAAAACACATCTGGATGGAGAGACCACTCCCCTGGATGTAAAGTCTGATGGCTGAGGTAATCCGCCTCCCAATTGTCTACACCAGGGATATGCACCACAGAGATTAGACAGGAGATGGATTCCACCCAAGCAAGTATTCGAGATACTTCTTTCATAGCTTGAGGACTGTGAGTCCCACCCTGATGATTGACATAAGCCACTGTTGGGATATTGTCTGTCTGAAAACAAATGAATGGTTCTCTCTTTAACAGAGGCCAAAACTGAAGAGCTCTGAGAATTGCACGGAGTTCTAAAATATTTATTGGTAATCTCGCCTCTTGAGATTTCCAAACCCATTGTGCTGTCAGAGATCCCCAAACAGCTCCCCAACCTGAAAGACTCGCATCTGTTGTGATCACAGTCCAGGTTGGTCGAACAAAAGAAGCCCCTTGAACTAAACGATGGTGATCTATCCACTACGGTGATCTATCCACTACGTCAGAGAGTGTCGTACATTGGGATTTAAGGATATTAATTGTGATATCTTTGTATAATCCCTGCACCATTGGTTCAGCATACAAAGCTGTAGAGGTTTCATGTGAAAACGAGCAAAGGGGATCGCGTCCGATGCTGCAGTCATGAGACCTAAAACTTCCATGCACATAGCCACTGAAGGGAATGACTGAGACTGAAGGTGCCGGCAGGCTGCAACCAATTTTAAACGTCTCTTGTCTGTTAGAGACAGAGTCATGGACACTGAATCTATCTGGAAGCCTAAAAAGGTGACCCTTGCCTGAGGAATCAAGAAACTTTTTGGTAAATTGATCCTCCAACCATGTTTCCGAAGAAACAACACTAGTTGATTTGTGTGAGATTCTGAGCTAGTACCAAGATATCGTCCAAATAAGGAAACACTGCAATACCCTGTTCTCTGATTACAGAGAGTAGGGCACCTAGAACCTTTGAAAAGATTCTTGGAGCTGTTGCTAGGCCAAATGGAAGAGCAACAAATTGGTAATGCTTGTCTAGAAAAGAGAATCTCAGGAACTGATAATGTTCTGGATGAATCGGAATATGAAGGTATGCATCCTTTAAGTCTATTGTGGACATATAATGTCCTCGCTGAACAAAAGGCAGAATAGTCCTTATAGTCACCATCTTGAAAGTTGGTACTCTTACATAATGATTCAAAATTTTCAGATCCAGAACTGGTCTGAATAAATTTTCCTTCTTTGAGACAATGAATAGATTTGAATAAAACCCTAAACCTTGTTCCTGAAAAGGAACTGGCATGATTACCCCTGAAGACTCCAGGTCTGAAAAACACTTCAGGAAAGCCTGAGCTTTTACTGGATTTGCTGGGATACGTGAGAGAAAAGAATCTTTTCACAGGAGGTCTTACTCTGAATCCTATTTGATACCCTTGAGAGACAATGCTCTGAATCCATTGATTTTGGACAGAATTTATCCAAATATCATTGAAAAACCTTAATCTGCCCCTACCAGCTGAGGCCTTAGATTTACCCTTAGGTTTTTTATCCTGAGGCAGAAAAACTCCATTTCCCCCAGTGACAGTTGAAATAATAGAATCCAACTGAGAACCAAATAAATTATTACCTTGGAAAGAAAGAGATAGTAATCTAGATTTAGATGTCATGTCAGCATTCCAAGATTTAAGCCACAACGCTCTTCTAGCTAATATAGCTAAAGACATGGATCTAACATCAATTTTGATAATATCAAAAAAGGCATCACAAATAAAATGATTAGCATATTGCAGTAAGCGAATAATTCTAGATATGTCAGAATCCAATTCTTGTTGCGCTAAATTCTCCAACCAGAAAGTTGATGCAACCGCAACATCAGCCAAAGAAATTGCAGGTCTGAGAAGATGACCTGAATATAAATAGGCCTTCCTTAGATAAGATTCAAGCTTCCTATCTAAAGGATCCTTAAAGGAAGTACAATCTTCCATAGGAATAGTGGTACATTTAGCAAGAGTAGAAATAGCCCCATCCACTTTGGGGATTTTTTCCCAAAACTCTATAGAACTTGCTGGTAAAGGATACAATTTTTTAAACCTTGAAGAAGGAATAAAAGAAGTACCTGGCTTATTCCATTCCTTAGAAATCAAATCAGAAATAGCCTCAGGAATAGGAAAAAATTATTTACACTTCTTTTAATAAAGAACGCATATACTCTATTTTAAATAAATAAGTAGATTTGTCAGTGTCAATGTCTGAGGAAGGATCTTCTGTATCAGATAGATCCTCATCAGATGAGGATAAATTATTATGTTGTTGGTCATTTGAAATTTCATCAACTGAATAAGAAGTTTTAAAAGACCTTTTACGTTTATTAGAAGGTGGAAATGCAGACAAAGCCTTTAGGATAGAAACAAATTCTTTAAAATTCATAGGTATATCATGTACATTAGAAGTTGAAGGGACTGCAACTGGCAATGTACTATTACTGATGGACACACTATCTGCATGTAAAAGTTTATCATGACAACTATTAAAAATGACATTCAGCGTAATAATTTCCACAATCTTACAACAAATGCACTTAGCTTTGGTAGAACCGATGTCAGGCAGCAATGTTCCAGCAGAAACTTCTGAGGCAGGATCAGATTGAGACATCTTGCAAAATGTAAAAGAAAAAACAACATATAAAGCAAAATTATCAATTTCCTTATATGACAGTTTCAGGAATGGGAAAAAATGCAAATAGCATAGCCCTCTGATAGAGAAAAAAGGCAAGAGGCAAACATCAATGGGGTATTAAAATAATGAAAAAGTTTGGCGCCAAGTATGACGCACAACGTAACTGAAAACTTTTTTGGCGCCAATAATAACCGGAAATGACACACTCGCGTCACTAATGATGCAACCGTGTGTAAGGCTTCGGCGTCAACTATGATGCCGGAAATGACGAAGTTGCGCCATAGACGTATTTTTCGCGCCCGAAAAATTCTCGCGCCAAGAATGACGCAATAAAGTCAAGCATTTGATG
Source organism: Bombina bombina (assembly GCF_027579735.1). Lineage (NCBI taxonomy): Eukaryota > Metazoa > Chordata > Amphibia > Anura > Bombinatoridae > Bombina > Bombina bombina. The sequence continues at coordinate 777,223,037 of NC_069504.1, forward strand.
CACCCGCGGGCCTAATACCGCCCGCAATTTGCAAGAAGTAGTCAATTAAAAAAAGACTAAACCCCAGGTAAGAAAACTTTTTCTTAAAAAATGTTTATTTTCCCCAAATATGAAACTGACAGTCTGCAGAAGGAAATAAATGAACCTGACTCATGGCAAATATAAGTACAATACATATATTTAGAACTTTATATAAATGCATAAAGTGCCAAACCATAGCTGAGGTGTCTTAAGTAATAAAAAACATACTTACCAAAAGACACCCATCCACATATAGCAGATAGCCAAACCAGTACTGAAACAGTTATCAGTAGAGGTAATGGTAAATTGAGAGTATATCGTCGATCTGAAAAGGGAGGTAGGAGATGAATCTCTACGACCAATAACAGAGAACCTAGGAAATAGACCCCCGTTAGGGAAATCATCGTATTCATAAGTGATACTCCCTTCACGTCCCTCTGACATTCGCTGTACTCTGAGAGGAATCGGGCTTCAACAATGCTGAGAAGCGCATATCAACGTAGAAATCTTAGTACAAACTTACTTCACCACCTCCATAGGAGGCAAAGTTTGTAAAACTGAATTGTGGGTGTGGTGAGGGGTGTATTTATAGGCATTTTGAGGTTTGGGAAACTTTGCCCCTCCTGGTAGGATTGTATATCCCATATGTCACTAGCTCATGGACTCTTGCCAATTACATGAAAGAAATAAACTTTTACACAATTGGAGAATCACCTTCTTCTTTTTGCTGTGACAAACCGGATTTACTTTACTGAACAGTAAGTTACTACTTGATTTGTTAATATTGGGTTAACACACTGTTTATGAAGTTTTTCATTCTACTCCCAGCTATACTGATATCCTCCTTGGAACATTATCGTTTTAACTCCAGAGAGAGACACTCCTAACAAGCTGAACACATGCAATTTAAGGAGTGAGTATACTGCACATTATTCATTTGGCTTTAACACACACAACAAGCCTTTTTCTCTTTATCATCATAGAAATTGATTTTCTGCAGAGACCAGTGCCATCTATTTCTACTTTATCCTTTGTTTATCACAGTCCCTGGGGAGAGACTGAAAGAGGGCAGCGGTCATATTACAAGGAGAGTATTGTTTCTTAGTACATTGTGTCAGACATTTTGTTTGTTGTCATCTAACATTTTTTCTGTACACATATTCTTGGATATTCTATTCATAATAAGCATGGAAGTTTTAGCACCCCCATATTTCAGGAATAAAGGTAGGCCCCTCAGAATATAAATTGTCTCTTTATGCGGACGATTTACTCTCAACACTTTCTGCCCCACACACTTCAGTACCTGAGGTTTTAAAAGAATTTAGACAATTTGTTTTTTTTTTTCAAGTTTTGCGGTAAACGAACCAAAATATATTGGGGTATTGATAGAAGAGTAATCTCAGTATTCCCTGGACCCAACTGTGGCCCTACTTAATCTCTTACGTTCGTATCCCTGTAAACTTAGACTAAGATTAATGCAACTAGCCTTGAACGCAGCTAGATCTCTTATAGTAAAAAAATGGAAATCCCAAAGTAGCCTGACAGGGGAGTGTTGAATCAATTACATGGATAACACGTTAATTTTAGAAGAATATGATTACTTTAAAACTAATACACTAGATTTCTACCATGATATGAAATTTATTTGGGATACCAGCAGAAAAGAGTTAATTGCTAACCTCCTTCCAACATCAAGCAATACGGTTTTGACATAAAGTAGCTATCAACTCTGTCAAGGTATATGTAAGGTAAATAAATATATATATTTTAATCATATATTTCAAGGTTAATAAATATATATATTTAATCAGATGTTTGGCTGGTCAGTAGAAAATGATTCATTTCATTCAGAAGGGCTGACTTCAATCATGTTTAGTTCTTCCCCACTCAGGATGCAAAAAGTTAAAAGGGCATACAAGTGAGAACAATAGAGCATTTGGTTTAATTCAAATTTAACAACAATTTCAGGAAACCATATGTGTGTTTGCCTGGGAATGTGAGATAAAATCTATTACCCCTCACAATGTGCCTAAGAGTCTGACTCGGGCGACATATCTTGTGAGAAAGTTACTCTGTGCATTTCAAATGCAAATAAACCATGCTATGTGGGTGGGGCAGTGAAGACCTTAGCCAACAAAGACAAATGCTATGGTGTAAACTTAAAATTACTGAGAGCAGTGTGGGTTGAAGAATTAACATTTACAACCCCTGTGTAACACAGATAAAAATAAATACATTTTTGCAAAGCGAACAATACTAGTTTTGAATACTAACTGCATTAATAATGTTGCAAATAGACATATGAATGCTTAAATAATTTCTAACAATTGTTTCCATTTCTTTTGCAGGCATCAATTCATATATGCAGAAATTGTAAAATGGGAAACATGTGTAAATGCATGTATAACAGATATTAAAATGCCACTAGTTTCAAAATAATTAGCAGTATTAAATTGCTTTATTATAATAAAGTTAAGGGCATACTGTGTTTCATGTCAAATTGATCAGAATAAAAAAATGTAATATAATACAATACATATAAACATATAACTTAATAATGTAAGGAAATTCTGACAGTTATTACCCATTTTAAATAAATATTTTAAATGCTATAAATGTTGGTTAAATGTGAATTTGTATGTATTGTCATACTGCCCCCCGGTGTTGCAATGTGAGAACTACAGCCAGAAGGCTTTTTGGCTGTTTTAAAAATGAAATTTCAAAGGGCCAATCCGAGACAAGGTTTCCGTGTGGGCGTAAGTACAGTAAGAATATATGTACTTTAGTATCCAAGTAAGAATTGTATTAGAATCAAATTCTGGCTAAATAACTGAGTATACATATATTGTCCTATTATTTATTAGCACTGTTGATTGTATTGCTGGATATTAGTAGCTGTGATATTTTAGTCTCATTGTGTTAATTTTGAATGAAAGGCTATTGTAAATTAGGCTAGCTTTAAAGGTAAACTTTTATGAGCGTGGTAAAAAAGTATAGACTGTCCTATTGTTTAAATTAGCGCTGTTAGAATTGTATTGCTTGTGTATTTAGCTGTTAAAGATCTTAGAATCTCATTGTACTAACAGGGTGAACTTTACTGTGAATAAGATAGATTTTTATGAATGTTGCATAGCCTATTTGAACGGTTTTAAACGCATATAGTGTCGACTCATATTCTAATTCTCACAAATATTTATGTATCAACATGTTCATAGTTATTTACTATTAATAAAGAATTCAGATATTTATATTAATTTTGTTGTCTTAGTAGAAGTATATTGATTGTGTGTTCAGTCTAAAGAAAGATTGTTAAATATATTCCCTGCCATATACTCACACATTGTTTGGAGAATACTGCTAAGAATTTTATAAATATACTGACATATTATTTGGAGGCATTGCGTGAGATATTATAAATAATTATCATATTGATATAGTATATTTGTGGTAAATAGAAATTATTATAGAAGAGAGAAAAATGTTCATATTTCGAATTGATATTTTGAAAATATAGGATTTTTTTTTTTTTAAATTGAAATATTTATTTTTGTGTTCAAGATTAATATTAATTTTTCATATTTCAAAGTTAATAAAAATATTAATTTTTCATATTTCAAAATTGATAAAAATATTAATTTTTCATATTTCAAAATTCATAAAAATATTAATTTTTCATATTTCAAAATTGGTCAAAAATATTAATTTTGTCATAGTTCAAAATTGATATTGATATTTTGAAGATATCAAAAAAAAATTTCCTCTCTCTTATTGGTCAAAATTGTATTAGCGTTTTATCTTATTAAGTACAACACTAAAATAACGATGTCTTCAGCAAAAAGTAATGCTAGCGTTTCTGTACAAGATGAAATTGTGCCCTCCCCAAGGTCCTCCGTCAATGAAGTGATTCAGAAAAAAAACGCTCAAATTAGATGCCATGAATCACATCATGACTAGACTTGATATTGCGGACGATGTCTCCAGGTATATTAATGAGTGTAAAGATAAGGCCAAAGATTTAGTTAAAGATATGTGGTTTGAAGATGGGGAATTATACCAAATGTTACTGCAACTTAATAAATGCGTGATTAATTAATTTTCTAAACTTGGCCCATCCTAATGTATTTGAGCTGTGAGATGTCTAACCAAATGGCAGGACAGAACAGACAATTAGGGCGGCTAAGGGATGAAAATGATTAATTACGAGAATTTCAAGATGCCTTTATTCAGGCAAAGACAGAGGTTTTCCACGCTAGCCAAAAGGCTTCTGACTTAGATAAATATAATCAGGAATTAGTGGCTGATTTTAAAGCTTTCGAAGAAGAATATGAAAAGTGCCAAGATGAAAATAAAACTTTAAAAGCTAGATATCGTGAGGCTGAAAAAGCATACAAGCAGGCAATAAATAAATTACAGAGACAAATTAGCAGTTATAAGGACTGAGACAGAAATGAGTTTCAAGACACCAGGCGGGAGGATAGACAAAGATACCCAAACTATAGCCCTAATTCAGGCCCAGAGCTAAATTTTTCCCCTAGGCAATTACGTAACTCTGGGGGACCAGAAAATTATTACGCCTCAGATGAAAGGCACTCTAGCTCAAACAATAAGTCCCCAGTAAGATCCAGTGATGTACCAAATAAAGTGTATGACACCCCCACAATAATTAAATTCCTAAAGAATACAGTACGCCCATTTTCTAAAGGGGGGCCACTTTCATAATTGACCATTTAGAGGCTTTTGAAAATGCTTTATCTATAATGAGTGTTACAAATGAGCAGTTAAAAATTGAATTTCTACCCTGGGTATTTGAAAGTAAACATCACAAATTCTTTAGTATTGGAGTGATAAAGTGAGGGCGCTAACAATAGCTGAAGGAATAAGTGAAGAAGTCTGAATGTGTAGATTCCAAAGAATTAGAAAAGTGCAATAAACATATTATTAAAAGCGCAAAAAATGTGGATAACTCTTGATTCTAAATATAAGTATAAAAACTTCAAAAGTATATGAAATAAGGTGCTGTATTTGTGTAAAATAAATAATGGTTGCAGATATTTCTGCTGATTTTCCAGATAGTATGGGTATAAATAAATAAATAAAGATGTGCCCTAAGTGAAACCTTGAGTATTGTAGCTGCCAGTGGTTAATTCATTACAGTTCAATTTTTTATATATTATAGCAGATAATGTATTGGTTAATTTAAAGTGCGATATGCAAAGGTGTGTTAAATATACTTGTAAATTGACCTCCAGAACACCTACAGTTTGCAGATTATGTGTGAGTTAATATAAAGTGCGATATGCAAAGGAGTGTTTATATACTTAAAAATTGACCTCCAGAACAGTATATAAAGTATATAAACACTCCTTTGCATATCGCACTTTATATTAACGCACACATAATCTGCAAACTGTAGGTGTTCTGGAGGTCAATTTACAAGTATATTTAACACTCCTTTGCATATCGCACTTTATATTAACCAATACATTATCTGCTATAATATATAAAAAATTGAACTTTAATGAATTAACCACTGGCAGCTACTATACTCAAGGGGGGGTAGTTATCAAGCCGTCTACTTTTCTACCTTCGCCGGCCCAATACGCCCGCCTAAGCTCGCCTACCTTCGCCGCCGCGGACCTTGAATACGTTCGCCTAAGTTATCAAAAAAAGCTGTGAAAAAGCCGCGGGGCGATGAGCAGCGGACTGTGAGAGTTATCACTCATCCGATCTCGCTGCCCTTCGGCTTTTTCCCAGCTTTATTGCTAGCCTGTCACTAAGCACTCACACTAACTACACTGTTCTATCCCTATACCGGCGCCCCCGGAGCCCCCCGCAACTCAATAAAGTTACTAACCCCTAAACCGCCGCTCCTAGACCCTGCCGCAACTCTTATAAATGTATTAACCCCTAAACCGCCGCTCCTAGAACCTGCCGCAACTCTTATAAATGTATTAACCCCTAAACCGCCACTCCCGGACACCGCTGCCACCTACATTATACCTAGTAACCCATATCCTGCCCCCCCTACACCGTCGCCCTCTATAATAAAGTTATTAACCCCTATCCTGCTGATCCCGCACCTCTCCGCAACTAAATAAATAGTTTAACCCCTAAACCGCCGCTCCCTGAACCCGCCGCAACCTATATTAAACCTATTAACACCTATCCTGCCCCCCCTACACCGTCGTCACCTATAATAAATTTATTAACCCCTAATCTGCCTCCCCTACACCGTCGCCACCTATAATAAATTTATTAACCCCTATCCTGCCCCCCACTACGCCGCCGCCACTGTAATAAAATTATTAACCCCTAAACCTAAGTCTAACCCTAACCCTAACGCCCTCCTAACTTAAATATTAATTAAATAAATCTAAATAATATTTTTATTATTAACTAAATTAATCCTATTTAAAAATAAATACTTAGATGGCGTCCCCTCAATTCCGATTGGCTGATAGGATTCAGTCAATCAGATTTTTCCTACCTTAATTCCGATTGGCTGATAGAATCCTATCAGCCAATCGGAATTGAGGGGACGCCATCTTGGATGACGTCCCTTAAAGGAGCCTTCATTCGTCGTAGTCCGTCGGTGAAGAAGGAGGTTCCGCGTCGGCGGGAGGAAGATTCAAGACCCGGCTTGGAAGATGACATCGCCCGGATAGAAGACCTCTTCAGCGCCTCTTGGAAGATGACATCGGCCGGATCAAAGACTTCTTCAGCGCCGCCTGGATGATGACTTCATCGGATGGAAGATTTCTTCAGCGCCGCTTGGAGAATTAACTTCTTCCGCTCCGGATGTCCACTTCGGTTCCATCGCTGCTCGGCTGAGTGAAGACAAGGTAGGATGATCTTCAGGGGATTAGTGTTAGGTTTTTGTAAGGGGGGTTTGGGTTAGATTAGGGGTATGTGGGTGGTGGGTTTTAATGTTGGGGGGGGGTTGTATTTTTCTTTTACAGGCAAAAGAGCTGAACTTTTTGGGGCATGCCCCCACAAATGGCCCTTTTAAGGGCTGGTAAGGTAAAAGAGCTTTGAACTTTATTTAATTTAGAATAGGGTAGGGCATTTTTTATTTTGGGGGGGTTTGTTATTTTATTAGGGGGCTTAGATTAGGTGTAAGTAGCTTAAAATTGTTGTAATATTTTTAAAATGTTTGTAACTTATTTTATTATAACTTAGCTTTTTTTATTTTTTGTACTTTAGTTAGTTTATGTAATTGTATTTAATTGTAGTTATTTGTAGGTAGTTTATTTAATTAATTTAATGATAGTGTAGTATTAGGTTTAATTGTAACTTAGGTTAGGATTTATTTTACAGGTAATTTTGTATTTCTTTTAGCTAGGTAGTTATTAAATAGTTAATAACTATTTAATAACTATTCAAACTAGCTAAAATAAATACAAAGTTACCTGTAAAATAAATATAAATCCTAAGATAGCTACAATATAATTATTATTTATATTGTAGCTATATTAGGGTTTATTTTACAGGTAAGTATTTAGATTTAAATAGGAATAATTTATTAAAGTATAGTGTAGTGTTAGGTGTAATTATAACTTAGGTTAGGATTTATTTTACAGGTAAATTTCAGTTTCTTTTAGCTAGGTAAGCTATTAAATAGTTAATAACTATTTAATAGCTATTGTACCTAGTTAAAATAAATTGAAAGGTACCTGTAAAATAAAAATAAATCCTAAGATAGCTAGAATATAATTATTATTTATATTGTAGCTATATTAGGGTTTATTTTAAAGGTAAGTATTTAGTTTTAAATAGGATTAATTTAGTTAATAATAAAAATATTATTTAGATTTATTTAATTAATATTTAAGTTAGGGGGGCGTTAGGGTTAGTGTTAGACTTAGGTTTAGGGGTTAATAATTTTATTACAGTGGCGGCGGCGTAGTGGGGGGCAGGATAGGGGTTAATAAATTTATTATAGGTGACGACGGTGTAGGGGAGGCAGATTAGGGGTTAATAAATTTAATATAGGTGGCGACGGTGTAGGGGGGGCAGATTAGGGGTTAATAAATTTATTATAGTTGGCGACGGTGTAGGGGGGGCAGATTAGGGGTTAATACATTTATTATAGGTGGCGACAGTGTAGGGGGGGCAGGATAGGGGTTAATACATTTAATATAGGTTGTGGCGGGTTCAGGGAGCGGCGGTTTAGGGGTTAATACATTTATTATAGTTGCGGTGGGCTCCGGGAGCGGCGGTTTAGGGGTTAATATGTATAGAGTAGCTTGCGGTGGGCTCCGGGAGCGGCGGTTTAGGGGGTAATAATTTTATTTAGTTGCGGCGGTGTAGGGGGGGACAGATTAGTGGTGTTTAGACTCGGGGTACATGTTAGGGTGTTAGGTGCAGAAATCAATGGGATGTCTGTCAGCAGCGAACTTTTACTTTCGCTATGGTCAGACTCCCATTGATTCCTATGGGATCCGCCGCCTCCAGGGGTGGCGGTTTGAAAACCAGGTACGCTGGGCCGTAAAAGTGCTGAGCGTACCTGCTAGTCATTTGATAACTAGCAAAAGTAGTGAGAATGTGCCGCACTTGTGTGCGGAACATCTGGAGTGACGTAAGAATTGATCTGTGTCGGACTGAGTCCGGCAGATCGAAGCTTACGTCACAAAATTGTACTTTTGCCGGTCTCGAGCCTTTGATAAGTAAGGCGAATCAGCCTCGCCACAAATACGCTGCGGAATTCCAGCATATTTGAGGTTGACAGCTTGATAACTACCCCCCAAGGTTTCACTTAGGGCACATCTTTATTTATTTATACACATACTATCTGGAAAATCAGCAGAAATATCTGCAACCATTATTTATTTTACACAAATACAGCACCTTATTTCACATACTTTTGAAATTTTTATACTTATATTTAGAATCAAGAGTTATCTACATTTTTTGCGCTTTTAATAATATGTTTTCGCACTTTTCTAATTTTTTGGAATCTACACATTCAGACTTCTTCACTTATTCCTTCAGCTATTGTTAGCACCCTCACTTTATCACTCCAATACTAATAAACCCTTAGAATAGATTGAAGGATCTTTCTCATAGTGAGAGGTTTAGAATATATTTTATATATCCAGCGCTCTACTTATTCACATAATTGATCACAAATTATTTGCTTCACTAAAGGATATGAATGTTCATTCCTGGAGTGAAACAAAACAACAATGCAGAAAAGAATTCGGACAACATCGCACTAAAACGGCAGCGAGAATAGCTGTATATGGTTTAAAATGTAGTGCGAATCAAAGTCCAATCGAGTTCCTTTCTGTATTGAAGAATGCGTACAGCATGGATGAAGATGATCCCATATTTGAAGGTTCAGAGTTTGGGAATATATTTTTTGAGGCGCTACCCACACCCATCAAAATCAACTTAGCTAGAGATTTTGAGGAGAATGGCTGATCAAAGAGAGTTTGAAATAATACTCTATTCAGCAGTCCAGTGAACAGGGGATAAAAGGGAGAAAAAGCCCAATCCTAAAATAGTGGCCGAAACTAGGGTGTCACCTGAACCCCTAAATTTGGAGTCTAAAAAGAAAACCTACGCGGAAGTGGCCAGAGAAAACGGGCCATCTCCACAGAGGTTTAACTCTACCCCTCCCCCAACACGGGAGAGACTATAGCAAAAGCGGGGGACATACTCAGGCGAATAATTACACCCAAAGAGAATACCCACAGAAAAATGGGTACCCCCGCAAAGGTAGATACAATAGACGGCGAAGGTATTCTCAGGGTAACCAGACACCCCAAGAAAATAATGCTCCCCAAAATAATTATGCAGAACAAATTGAACCCCAGGGGCAACCACGCCAGGATAGAAATAGCAGCTCTAATTCTGAGGGGAACCAATGGTCCAAGAATCATTATTATGGGGCATCAAGAGATAGGCCCAGGAGTAGGGGTAACTTGTACAATCAAGTGGATCAGCTTAGTACCCAGCTAATTCGGTTGAGCGAACAAGTCGCTAATATAAGTCAAAAACTTACGGCTCAGCAACCGAACAATACTTTTTTAGGGGTACAGCTAGTGGTCAGCAGTGGACCACAGACACAGTCATAAATACTGCGGTATCACCTGAAAGGGAGGGGAGAGATATACGAAGTGTAATAATAAATATCAATGATACTAATCATGTTCTCTCCCCACAGACCGGAAATGTACGATTTAGCCGTGATGACAATCAACCTCATCCGGGAAAAATTAACAAATCTCATCCTTTGCAGCACTCTCTTAACCTTATTTCCACAGATGCAGTACACAAGAATCCAGCCGACCCTGTCATGGAGGAGGCCGGTAGGTATGAAGCTTCCTCTGCACAGGAAAACGTGGCGAATTCAGGTAACACGTGGCAAAGCCTACTGATGTATGAGAATGCCAATTTTATGTGTGAAATGGTAGAAACTGCAGGGAGATATTATGTATTAGCTACAAGATTCAGTCTCCAACCCTATCGTGGGATTAGTCGATACTGGGTCTCAGGCAACAATTTTATCCCACAGGTACTACACACAGCTAAATGAGCTAACACCCCACAAACCTAAAATAAAAGAATTTGACGGTTCTCTAATAGGAGTTGGGGGTGATTCTCTAAAATTCTATGGTACGGCCTGGTTAAAATTTAAATTGGGGAACAGGGTCATAAGACACCCTGTTATTATAGTGGATCTGCCAACTGATTAATTATTGGTAGTGATCTCCTGAAGCGATTAAGCACCATAATTGATTGCATAAATAATGTAATTTGGTCACAAGTTAAAAGGCCTATCAATTATGAATAATCTGGTATATCTCGCACCCGACATAGCTGTCACGTGGTGGAAGAGAAACCAGATGCTCTGGAGATTCATTTCAGGAATAACTCTGTATTTGAAATCACTATTCAACAAACAGATGATCAGACTCCTTTAAGTGGCTCTGATGGTAATACTTTTAAAATTTCGCCTGGAAAGATAGCGAATATTTCCCTAGATGGCGATGTATTAACCATATCACTCCACAAGGGGGATCATAAAATCCCTAAGGGGGGAGGCCACGCTCAATACCTCACAGGGATTGAGAGAGTTAAAGAGGATCTATTTATCCCTATACAAATGCATGACCTTGGTACAACAAAATATGCCAAGTTGGGTTTAAAACAGGAAGCTAGCTATATAAGTGAAGGCTTATTAGCACAGATAGCTGAACCTAAAGTGATTAAATATCTTTCTCCCCAAGACCACAGTGTCAGCAACCTGGATGACAGGTTTGAAAGCTATAACATCACAGCTAAGTGCTTATTATCTGTCTCTATAGGTAATAAGTCAGTGAAGAACCTGTTTTTAGTTTGAAATACTCACCATAATCAAATATACATTGGCAATGATATCTTACATAGATATGCCATCCAAATAGATTTGATTAACTCTTGCTTCTGGAGCAGATTAGAGGGAGACCCTGAAGTATTTCAGGACGAAAATGCAGCCCTGAAATAAAACCAGCAATTGCCATATGCTGTGAATATGCAGGTGTCTAGCGGTTATAATTCCTGCCGGGGATGATAAATTTCTTTTACCCTTACAGGTAAAGAGAGGTCAGAAATTAAAAACTTCTGAAACACTAATTTGCCTTTCCCACAGAATACAAAATCTGGGTGTCACAGTGACCTAAACTCCTTTAGTAAATATCGGAACCACTCCAATACAAGTTATTGTGCATAACATGACCCCACAGGATATAAACTTATCCAAGGGGACTACCATAGGATACGTGCTGGAATCAAGTTATTACACTTTTGGATTCCAGAATAATATAATTGGGCTAATACCTGAAGGATACTTAACTGAAGAACAATTAATAGAACAATCCTTTACATCTATGCCAGAGGGTCTATTTAATATTCAGTCTATTTATCCCTTCAGCTCAGAGGAAGGCATCTGTAATACCCAGAGTCATGGGAGCAATGTAAATTATAATCAAGGGGATCTCACCTCTAGGTTGGAAGAAGCCTATGAAATAGGACAGCCTGAAATCTTTCCAGGATTTCAGCAAATAGTCGAAGAGCAAATATCCTTAGCTAATGGCTGTTCCAGCGATGATGAACGCCAACTGCTGCGAGAACTCCTGATGGAGTACAAGGATATTTTTGCTAAGGATTCTTATGACTGTGGTACTACAGACTTGCACATTGCAAGAATACAAACAGATCCCAATGCACCACCTGACTTTGTTAAACAATACAGACTTCCTTTAGCCTCATTTGATTCTCTTGCAGAAATCATAAGGAACTTGGAAGAAAGGGGTATCATACTACAGGTGCACAGCTCTTATAATAATCCTATTTTAGGTGTTCTTAAGCCCAATGGACAATGGCATTTGTGTGCTGATTTAAGACAGCTAAACAAACGAGTGTACATGTCTGGCTGGCCTGTGCCATATATTGACCAATGCCTAGCACAAATGCAGAGATCCAAAATATTCACTGCCAATGATTGTGCACAGGGATATTGGACCATAAATGTACATGAAGAGGACCAATATAAGCTGGCATTCTCTTTCTAAAAGGTCCACTATGCATTCCAAAGACTTCCTTTTGGATACATATATTCTGGACATGAATTTGCTGTATTCATGCATAAGGCTATGCCTGATGCACTGGAAAGGGGGACCTTATCTTATGTTGATGATGTTTTAATCAAAAGCACAGACTTTGAAAAACACATTGCAGAGCTTAAACACGTCCTCAGCCAACTTAAAAGGGCAGGTGTCAAATTATCCCTACAGAAAGCTCAATGGTGCCGCACTCGTGTAAACTTCTTGGGACATGAAGTTACTTCTGAAAGGCTAAATCCTCAGAAGAAAAAGGTGGAAGCTATAGTAAATTCTAAAAACCCAACAAACTTAAAGGAATTGAGATCATTCCTGGGTATGACAAATTATTCTCGCAAATTCATTGATAATTATGCAGAGTTAGCTAAACCACTACTACTTCTTCTAAAGAAGGATGTGAAATGGCACTGGAGTGAGTCTCAAGAGACAGCCATCAAAGAGCTAAAGAGAAAACTCACACAAGCACCTTGTTTAGCATACCCTGAAGGTGGTAAACCTTTCTACTTAGAAACAGGGTACACAGATGTAAGCATGAGTGCTGTTTTATACCAAAAGCACGATAATTTAAACAAAGCCATAGCTTATGCGAGCAAAGCTCTATCCCCAGTAGAAATAAAGTTTAGCGATTGCGAAAAAGCCCTCTTATCTACGGTATGGGCTCTACAAAACTTCCGCAGCTATATACAGGGCGAGAAAAATTAACAGCCCACCAACCTTTGCTATATTTGCAGAGTGAGAGAATAAGAGATGGGAATTTGTCTAATAGCTGCATAACAGCGTGGACACTTTCCTTACAAGGCTGGCCCTTAGAAATTCGCTACAAGCAGAATAAAAAGAATCCAGTCGCACAGGGGCTTGCTGAGCTCCACGACTGTACTGCTAGAGATCCTGGGAAGAATTATCAGAAGATGGTTTCATGGAGGAACAATTGCTTTCCCCATATAAAATATACAATGAGGACCATTGTCAAACATTACCTTGGGTATATGTTGATGGTTGTTCTTACCATGCCACTATTGATAATGAGCGCAGATTAGTCGCTGGCATTGGTATAACTTGGGCAAATGGATTCTCAAATATATCTATATGTTTCAACACTGGACCAAGATCCAGTCAAGTTGCAGAACTCACTGCTGTTCTCAAAACCATTGAAATGGCTATTGAACATAATATTCATGAATTTGTGATCATAACTGACTCAAATTATGTGCGTGACAGTTTTGTTGAATACCTGCCGACTTGGAAAAGAAATGGCATGCAGAAAAGCAATAACAAACCAGTCAAGCATGGCAAGTTGTTCTGCGAGATTGATAATCTGGTGGTATCCAATGATTTAACCATACACTGGAAAAAGACCAAGGGTCATTCCAGGGTTCTAGGTCCAGATAAGGAAGGCAATGACCTTGCGGATTCATTAGCCAAACATGGAGCCATAACTGGAGAACTTCTTAATATTGAACACTTAATGGGTGCAATTCAGGTAGAAGCCATTACCAGAAACCAGGCCAAACAACAGAATGAGCCTAACCTGGTACAATGGAGTCAGGATTCTCCTAGTGAGGACCTGATCACTAGTCAAAAAGAAGACCCCATTGTAGGCATCTTCAATAAACACATAGAAGATCCTGAAAGCAACCCCATCTCAAAAGATGATTGTATTGGCAAAGAAGATCTTAGAATCTTAATGAAATTCAGAACACAATTCAAGTTACAGGATGGTTTGTTAATTAGAACCTCCACAATATGCATACAGCAATGGGTAGTACCCACCAAGTTCAGAGGTCTAATGCTTCAACATGCCCTTGATGCTCCCACATCTGGTCATCGTGCTGCCAAACTCACATACGAAATATTGCGTGACTACGCTTTTTGGCCACACATGTTGAAAGATGTTCAAACCTACTGTCAAGGTTGTTTAATCTGTCCACAGTTCCAACCCACTGTGCCAACGCATAGAGCGCCATTGCAGAAAAGGGGGATGGTAATGCCATGGTCAGATATACAAATTGATTTTATTGGTCCAGTAACAAGGTCATCCAGAGGTAACAAATACATGTTAACAGTGACATGCTTGTTCACTAAATAAGTAGAGTGCATCAGGGCACCTAACAATAGTGCTGAAACATGCGCAGCATTGCTTATCAACCACGTATTTTCCAGATTTGGTCTGCCCCAAAGAATCGAGTCAGATCGGGGAACCCATTTCACTAGCGAAGTGATGACCAAAATGTGGAAAATACTAGGGGTTAAAAGAAAGCTCCATATTGCTTATAGAGCTGCCTCAAGTGGTGGTGTAGAGCATTACAACCAGCCCATTGTTAAAATCCTCAAAAGTTTGTGAGTGAAACGGGTAAAGACTGGGATGTAAAACTACCTCTAGTCCTAATGGCATTAAGAGCAACTCCAAGTAGTGCTACCAAGATGTCACCTTTTGAACTGATGACTGGTAGAAGAATTGTTCTACCTCAGCATCTGCTGTACTGTACATCAGACCAAAACTTGATAAACGCTGCCAATACACATCAATATGTGGAGAACCTAAGAAAGCATCTGCAATATGCCTTTGCATTTGCTCAAAGGAATTTAGAAAGAGCCGCAACTGCCACTAAAACCTATTATGATCTCAAAACGTCCAAAAAGGAAAACAAAATAAATGATAAAGTTTATCTTTATAACTTTGGAAGAGATCAGGTTAGGGAGAAGAAATTTCTTCCCTCATGGAAAGGTCCTTTTGTCATTACTGACAAAATATCGCCAGTGGCCTATAAAATACGGATCCCCAAAAATGAAAGTTTCATAGATAAATGGGTCCATATCAATCAATTGCGGGCATGTCATCCCAGGTCCCAACTACAAGTCATAGAGGGAGAATGAAGTGTCATATCCCCAAATTCACTAAAGACATACTGTAGTTTAAAGATGCCTAACTGATAAACATGAGAGACTGTCTATAATGCCTACAATCAACATCCTCACCAAATACCATTGACTTTGAGACAATTTAAATACATGTATCCTACATCTATTTAAAATTGGAAGGGGGATTTATGTCAAGGTATATGTAAGGTAAATAAATATATATAATTTAATCATATATTTCAAGGTTAATAAATATATATATTTAATCAGATGTTTGGCTGGTCAGTAGAAAATGATTCATTTCATTCAGAAGGGCTGACTTCAATCATGTTTAGTTCTCCCCCACTCAGGATGCAAAAAGTTAAAAGGGCATACAAGTGAGAACAATAGAGCATTTGGTTTAATTAAAATTTAACAACAATTTCAGGAAACCATATGTGTACCTGGGAATGTGAGATAAAATCTATTACCCCTCACAATGTGCCTAAGAGTCTGACTCAGGCAAATAAACCATGCTATGTGGGTGGGGCATTGAAGACCGTAGCCAACAAAGACAAATGCTATGGTGTAAACTTAAAATTACTGAGAGCAGTGTGGGTTGAAGAATTAACATTTACAACCCCTGGGTAACACAGATAAAAATAAATACTTTTTTGCAAAGGGAACAATACTAGTTTTGAATACTAACTGCATTAATAATGTTGCAAATAGACATATGAATGCTTAAATAATTTCTAACAATTGTTTCCATTTCTTTTGCAGGCATCAATTCATATATGCAGAAATTGTAAAATGGGAAACATGTGTAAATGCATGTATAACAGATATTAAATGCCACTAGTTTCAAAATAATTAGCAGTATTAAATTGCTTTAATATAATAATGTTAAGGGCATACTGTGTTTCATGTCAAATTGATCAGAATAAAGAAATGTAATATAATACAATACATATAAACCTATAACTTAATAATGTAAGGAAATTCTGACAGTTATTACCCATTTTAAAGAAATATTTTAAATGCTAGAAATGTTGGTTAAATGTGAATCTGTATGTATTGTCATACTGCCCCCCGGTGTTGCAATGCGAGAACTACAGCCAGAAGGCTTTTTGGCTGTTTTAAAAATGAAATTTCAAAGGGCCAATCCGAGACAAGGTTTCCGTGTGGGCGTAACCAAACCAGATCTCTAATGATTATAAAACAGGAAGGTTAAATGTAAGAGAGGACAGTTTTTTGGTGATTTGCTTACCCTGGTGACTGATATAACTGGCAAGCATACTTGGGACACAGTCATTCAAGCAAGGAGCTGAAATACTAACCCTGATCTATGCAAAATAACTTTTCCTTCAAATGAGGAGATCGAAGATATTTGGAAAATATTGAATTACAATTTGGTTCAGACTGGTGATGTATGATTTCTAACTTTAATATTTTAAACAAAGGTTATTGATAATATCATAGTCAAATTGTGGTTAAGCAGATTTAAAGAAGCAGTTTGTATTTCAAGTTAGTATTTCATAAACCTGTGTAGTGTTAAATGTTTATCCTTTGTATGCTAAGAAATTCATTTAAAGCATTTGTCCACAGTAAGAATATATGTACTTTAGTATCCAAGTAAGAATTGTATTAGAATCAAATTTTGGCTAAATAACTGAGTACACATATATTGTCCTATTATTCATTAGCACTGTTGATTGTATTGCTGGATATTAGTAGCTGTGATATTTTAGTCTCATTGTGTTAATTTTGAATGAAAGGCTATTGTAAATTAGGCTAGCTTTAAAGGTAAACTTTTATGAGCTTGGTAAAAAAGTATAGACTGTCCTATTGTTTAAATTAGCGCTGTTAGAATTGTATTGCTTGGGTATTTAGCTGTTAAAGATCTTAGAATCTCATTGTACTAACAGGGTGAACTTTACTGTGAATAAGATAGATTTTTATGAATGTTGCATAGCCTATTTGAACGGTTTTAAACGCATATAGTGTCGACTCATGTTCTAATTCTCACAAATATTTATGTATCAACATGTTCATAGTTATTTACTAATAATAAAGAATTCAGATATTTATATTAATTTTGTTATCTTAGTAGAAGTATATTGATTGTGGGTTCAGTCTAAAGAAAGATTGTTAAATATATTCCCTGCCATATACTCACACATTGTTTGGAGAATACTGCTAAGAATTTTATAAATATACTGACAACTCTTGAAAGAATATTAAATAGAATTCCAGGTGTTTGGTCCTGCTAGAAGAGAATGGTCTTGCCTCCATCATCCCTGCACATATTCTATAATGCGTATACTTGTATTTGTCTTTGTTACTATTTTATATTGGCATTGTTAAATAAGAGTAAAGGAGAGATATGAGATTGTAGCATGATACTCAAGAACGAGAATTGATCTGGTAGGTTATTGTATTGTTTATTTAAGATGTTAAATTTGTTATTATTGCACCACAGACTGGGCACTGCAAAATACAGCTTGCCAAGATCACCATTTTGAAAGGACTTGTGAAAGGAATGGAACTGTATATTGCATAATTTGTGACCTGTAACCAGTATTGAGATTTGTTATGAGATTTGAACTTGTCTGTAACTTTCAAACATTCATAAAAATAAACAAATTTAAAAAAACAAACAAAAAAACCCCTAAGATTAATAAAAAAATAAAACTACAATTACATTTGTATGGGCATTGCCCTTAAAAGGGCATTCAGCTCTTTTTCGGCCCATTAAAAATAAAAAAAGCCTAATCTAAATTTAAAAAAAAAAAAGCACCCAAAAAATAAAATAAATCCCATTACAAAAAATAACAAACAAAATTATCCAAAATAATACAAATTATTTCTATTCTAATACCCTGTTTTAAAAAAAAACACCCCAAAATAAAAAAAAACTTTTCTATAATAAACTACCAATAGCCCTTAAAATGGCCTTTTGTAGGGGGGCGGAGCGAACGGCCGACCATGATGGCCGCATTACACTGAGGCTCCGTGTACAGACCGGGTGTTTTAGATGCTAAAGACACTAGTTTACAGCTGAAATAATTGTCTATAAGTGGAGATCCTAATCTAAAGGTCAGACGCCTAAGCTGGAGCGGCTCTCTATATAAGTCCTTGGCTGTATCGGCAGCATAGCAAGCTGGAAGGTCTGAGGCCTACAACGGACTGTGTCGCGCACGATATCTTTAACCTGGCCAAGCAGACACAAGTGAGCCTTCATGTGAACAAAACCTGCCACAAGCTAAGAACAGCATCGGACACCGGGCACATCTATATTGATGGAACGTCTCTCTCCCTGCTATATTTGGTGACCGGTAAGGCGTCTGTGACGCAGATACATTTTCCTAAATACTTACATGCCAATACCGTTATCCAAACCAAGAGACTATTTACAAGAACTAGCACACACTCAAAAGAGATTAAACAAGAATAAATAGCTACAAACATACAAAAAGTACTTAGTTATGAAATACCTCTGAAATAAATTGGCGCCTCTTTAGTATATGGAGGAAATCATTGGGAGTAGTCCCTGTGTGTATTGGAGGTCAGCGGCAGGGGCAAAGGTGGGCTCAACCTTCACTTCACATGATGTTCTCTGGACTATACGTACATAATGTAGAGCTAATAACCGCTGGATGCCTGTTACAACTACATGCTGAACTACCATTTATATGACTAATCTTCTTAACAGCAGCCACCTTGACAACCTGAATACTGTTTGAGTACATCTAATAACCTGTTGCACGGGGAGCACCATACATTATATATTTACTGTATGACATGAGACCCGAAAATCCTCATAAAAATTTGGATATATACTGGGGTGCTTAATCTTCAGGCTCCTAAACACGTACCCCCACCCCCTTTCCCGTCACACAGAGTTGTGACGGGTCATAACCCATTTGCCTTTTCCCGAGATCACCCTGTGAGGGTAAAATCCCCTGGGGGTACAATATTTTGCCTTGAAGATAAGCAGTCTTTACAGGAGAAACACATTTACTCACCAATATGTTGCAAAGGAAAAATCCAAGACAGGACAAATTACAGAAACCATCACAAGCCAATCAGGGCACAGTACATGCTTTTTTTAAACAAGCAGACCAAATACCTAAAAACAAAGCTGATGATTCTATACAGAATCCCATTGAAGAAGATCAGGATGCTACATCAGCCACTACTAACTGTGAGTCATCTACAGTACAGGAACACAGTGGGGATGTCCCAATTACATATAAAGCTATGGAAGCCTTGATTGAGCAGGTTAAATCCTGTATTAAAGATGAGTGCACTGACCTAAAGGAGATCAGTGACCTGGGCCACAGAGTTGACACTTTAGAGGAATATGAATATGTAGTATTGCAGAAATTAGCGAGCCTCTCATCCAATCAGACAAAACAACATCAACTTATAACTGAATTAGAAGACAAAATAGACAATTTGGAGAATAGCTCTAGAAGAGGTAATCTCCGCTTCCGAGGAATTCCGGAAACAGTCTTAAATAACGAAACTCAGGACTACCTACAGGCCTTGTTTGCCGAAATATTGGGAGACAACACAGCAGAAAACATTACAATTCCACTTGGCAGAGCACACCGTGCACTTCATCCAAAATCACAGGATGATTCCCCACCAAGGGACATTGTAGTTCACTTCCAAAACTACAAGCAAAAGGAGGAGATATATAATATAACCAGAAAAAGGCAAGCAATCAGTTTCCAAGGACAAAAAAATCCAGATATACCAGGATTTATCCCTAAGAACATTGCAAAAGCGGAGAGACTACCAAGCTCTAACTTCTCACTTGCGTTCATTACATATCCACTATAGATGGGGCTTCCCTACATCTGTGATAGGAATGAGAAACGGGGAAAAAATAGAATGCACCTCTTTGTCTGAAGTTAACAGGTTCTGCAACCTTTTAAATATCCCACAACCTGGCAATGGGGATTCTCATCCACCTCACAAGCAGCAGAATGGGCAGGACAGTCCCAAATCCCAGAGATGCCCAGGACCTGATATCCCAGCCAAACAAAATAAACGCAGACAAGTACTCCAGACCAACAATGAAGGAATGGATACAGAATCTCCTGGATGAGTAACTATAACTAATCACCTTATTTTTCCTTTAAGGGTTCAGTATTTACAGACTATGGACTTGTAGACCTGGATCCTATGTATCTTCTGACGTGCCTATATATAAGTTGAAAGGCGGACATCCAGGAAGAAGAGACTAGTCCTTTTACACACCAAAAGACTCAGTTTCACTCTCAATTTAGTGAGGGTATAGTATTTCAGCTTAGATTCAAGTTTTGAGTAAATGTTTTCAGGTTGTTGATGTTTAAAATATTTTTGCATAGATAATTTTATTATTTGAATTGAATTGTTATTTTTAGGTTAGAAATGTTCACATGACTATTTCCAGTACTAAAATAGCTAGTCTACCTAAATCTGTTTAACTGACGAGTACTAGAATCTAGTTAGCTAGTATACCAGCATTATTATTTGAATATATTCTTAGTCTAAGATATGTATAGAAGATAAGGCAAATTTTAGTTCTTAAAATTAGCTCACTTTGAATTGTCTGATACTACTCATTTATCTAAGATTATAATGCAATGCACTGATTAAGTATTTGTTCACAATACAAGCTGGTTACCAGACTTTTTGTATTCAATTGCTATCTAGCTGGTTAGCACAAAACCCTAACAAAAACCGGCATAATAGCTATACCCCTAAAAACTAAGGAGTTGCTAGCGATAGGCATGGTGCCACTCAATACAAATTTCTTTTGATTATTTAGTTGTGCTTAATATTTATGTGCCCTAACTTGCATCTCTTGGATTTATCTAGTTCTGTACTCTAGTAGGCAAAGAATGTTTTCTAGTAGTGAACTATCATCGCTATGTTAGTATAAATCCACATAGGTAAGCTTCACCTCTACTCACAGTATTTTACCAGCTCCATAGATCTAAAATATGTCACAGTTACAGGATATTTATGCAGACCCCCAGAGGCAACTTTAAGGCCTCAGGAATAAATTTTTCATTACATGACTACTACGAGATAAGAAATCTCCAATAAATAAATAAATAATATACCTAACCTTTTGAATAAGTTATGACACCCGGTTTGTAAAAAAGCTCCCAAATAGTTCTTCTTTCATTTATAGCCCAGACTTGTGTGGTCTTAGTGCTGACACGACCTCTGAGCTAGAATAGTTTTCTGCAGTTATTTTTCCCCCCTTATTAATATATTTAGCTCCTAGCTACTTATATATTTTACCCCTCAATACCTGATTACTATAATACCCTATCCAGACCATCCTTATTTACCCAAGTATCCTACCAGATTACTCTAGCCTCCTTGCATAATATAACAAGAAACTCTATCCCGTAATGACACAATAATCCTGTCAAAGAGTAGGTTCACTACACATTGCAACTCAAAATGTCAAGGGCTTCCTATCAGCGGAGAAGTGATCTATAGCTTTTCACGACTTTCACAAAAGGAAAATAGATATTATCATGACCCAGGAAACCCATTTTAAAAAGACTAATGAACCTACACTATCTAAGAGATACTATGACCGTCATTTCCGTAGCTCGGGATCTCATATGAAAAATGGTGTAAGCATCTCTTTTAGACGTAATATACCCTTTGAACTCCTGCAAAAATGTACAGACATATACGCTCCAAA
This sequence comes from Bombina bombina, assembly GCF_027579735.1. Lineage (NCBI taxonomy): Eukaryota > Metazoa > Chordata > Amphibia > Anura > Bombinatoridae > Bombina > Bombina bombina. The sequence continues at coordinate 777,245,222 of NC_069504.1, forward strand.
TAAACCAACTCCCCATTTCTATAAGTCTTTAGTCAACACAATATTAGACATCACTAAGGGTCCAATCATATTAGGAGGAGATTTCAATTTCCCTATGAACCCTACACTAGACACATCCAATGGGAAATCATATCTGCGCAATAATGTTGTGAAGAACAACTGTGCAGCCCTACAATCCCTTAATTTGTTTGATACCTGGAGAAAAGTAAACACAAATAAGAGAGATTATACCTTTTTCCACATCCCATCCACAGCATTCCTACTCCAGGTTGGATTATATTCTTTGCAGCCAGACCCTTTTATCAGATCTTGTTCACTCAAAGATATCCCACACCTCTTGGTCTGACCATAGTATGACGTCTACTATATTCAAATGGGCTAGCAAACCCCATAATACGTTTAACTGGAGACTTAACGACTCCATACTCACTAGTCAAGAAACAGTAAATGAAATTAAAAAATTCTCAGACGAATATTTTACTCTAAACAAACCTGAGGACATGTCGATCGCGAACAATTGGGAGGCATACAAGTGTTATATCCGTGGGATATTAATTAAACATAATGCTAAACAACGCAAGATATATGCAACTCAATTCTCCTCTTTTACGAATGATCTGTCTATTCAGGAGGCCGCTCATAAAGCTGACCCAAAATCTGTCCCAAAACTCTCTAATTTAACTGAAGCAAGAGAAAGCCTAAACAAATTTCTCATACAAAAAGCTCATATGAGAGCTTTGACTACTAAATCTAAATTTTTCGTGGAGAGCAATAAGACAGGCCGTCTTTTAGCCAGATCACTTAAAAAGCAAAAATACTCTACATATATTAGATCTCTTAGACAAAGCACGGGGGAAATTACACACACAAACGAGGAGATAACTAACTCATTTGTCTCCTATTATACAAATTTATATAATATAAAAGTTACTTCAACTCTAGATAAGTTGGAACAATTAGAAGCATATATGGCAACCGTAGACACCCCTTCTCTTACAGACGAGGACAAACAATTCTTAGACTCGCCTATAACACTTTCGGTGATTAAGTCATTACCTAATGGCAAATCGCCAGGTCCAGACGGACTTACAGCAAAATTTTATCAACTCCTCCAAGAACAGATAAGCCCACACCTACCTAGTCCTACCTAAACTCATTCACCCAGATCAAGTAGGCTTCATTAGGGGTCATGAGGCAAAAGATAACACTATAAGATTACTGCACTCCTTACAATATGCTCATGATAACCACACTCCTCTAGTCTTGCTTTCCACAGATGCGGAGAAAGCTTTTGATAGGGTAGATTGGCAATTTATGTGGAATGCCCTGTCAAAATTTGGCTTCTCTAAAACATTTATCACTAGAATACAAGCCCTTTACCACAACCCTAGTGCAAAAGTCAAAATAAATAACGCTATTTCCCAATCCTTCTCTATTTCTAATGGGACACGCCAAGGGTGCCCGCTTTCGCCCTTACTATTTGCCCTCACAGTAGAAATACTGGCGCTACACATTAGAAATAATCCTCGCATTCAGGGCCTAGAATATGGTGCCATTACTCAGAAATGCCTTTTGTTCACGGACGACGTGATCCTTACCTTACAATCACCAGCAACCACTTTACCCGTTTTGGTCGAGACATTGGAGAATTACAAACAGGTCTCTAATTTCCTTACCTGTAAAAGAAAATACAATACCCCCCAACATTACAACCCACCACCCACATACCCCTATTCTAGCCCACCCAAACCCCCCTTAAAAAAACCTATCACTAACCCCCTGAAGATCTCCCTACCTTGAGTCTTCTTCACTCAGCCGAGCCGAAGTCTTCATCCAATCCGGGCGATGTGGTCCTCCATCCGGGCGAAGTCTTGATCCAAGCGGCAAAGAAGAGGTCCTACATCTGGGCGATGTCTTCTTCCAAGCGGCATCTTCTATCTTCTGTCTTCCGGATCCATCTTCATCCCACCGACGCGGAACATCCTCCTTCCCCGACACAATTAGTTTAGCTAATTGTAGTTAATTTATTTAAGTAATTTAATGATAGTGTAGTGTTAGGTTTAATTGTAACTTAGATTAGGATTTATTTTACAGGTAATTTTGTAATTATTTTAACTAGGTAGCTATTAAATAGTTAATAACTATTTAATAGCTATTGTACCTAGTTAAAATAAATACAAAGTTGCCTTTGCGAACAATTGGGAGGCATACAAGTGTTATATCCGTGGGATATTAATTAAACATAATGCTAAACAACGCAAGATATATGCAACTCAATTCTCCTCTTTTACGAATGATCTGTCTATTCAGGAGGCCGCTCATAAAGCTGACCCAAAATCTGTCCCAAAACTCTCTAATTTAACTGAAGCAAGAGAAAGCCTAAACAAATTTCTCATACAAAAAGCTCATATGAGAGCTTTGACTACTAAATCTAAATTTTTTGTGGAGAGCAATAAGACAGGCCGTCTTTTAGCCAGATCACTTAAAAAGCAAAAATACTCTACATATATTAGATCTCTTAGACAAAGCACGGGGGAAATTACACACACAAACGAGGAGATAACTAACTCATTTGTCTCCTATTATACAAATTTATATAATATAAAAGTTACTTCAACTCTAGATAAGTTGGAACAATTAGAAGCATATATGGCAACCGTAGACACCCCTTCTCTTACAGACGAGGACAAACAATTCTTAGACTCGCCTATAACACTTTCGGTGATTAAGTCATTACCTAATGGCAAATCGCCAGGTCCAGACGGACTTACAGCAAAATTTTATCAACTCCTCCAAGAACAGATAAGCCCACACCTACCTAGTCCTACCTAAACTCATTCACCCAGATCAAGTAGGCTTCATTAGGGGTCATGAGGCAAAAGATAACACTATAAGATTACTGCACTCCTTACAATATGCTCATGATAACCACACTCCTCTAGTCTTGCTTTCCACAGATGCGGAGAAAGCTTTTGATAGGGTAGATTGGCAATTTATGTGGAATGCCCTGTCAAAATTTGGCTTCTCTAAAACATTTATCACTAGAATACAAGCCCTTTACCACAACCCTAGTGCAAAAGTCAAAATAAATAACGCTATTTCCCAATCCTTCTCTATTTCTAATGGGACACGCCAAGGGTGCCCGCTTTCGCCCTTACTATTTGCCCTCACAGTAGAAATACTGGCGCTACACATTAGAAATAATCCTCGCATTCAGGGCCTAGAATATGGTGCCATTACTCAGAAATGCCTTTTGTTCACGGACGACGTGATCCTTACCTTACAATCACCAGCAACCACTTTACCCGTTTTGGTCGAGACATTGGAGAATTACAAACAGGTCTCTAATTTCCTTACCTGTAAAAGAAAATACAATACCCCCCAACATTACAACCCACCACCCACATACCCCTATTCTAGCCCACCCAAACCCCCCTTAAAAAAACCTATCACTAACCCCCTGAAGATCTCCCTACCTTGAGTCTTCTTCACTCAGCCGAGCCGAAGTCTTCATCCAATCCGGGCGATGTGGTCCTCCATCCGGGCGAAGTCTTGATCCAAGCGGCAAAGAAGAGGTCCTACATCTGGGCGATGTCTTCTTCCAAGCGGCATCTTCTATCTTCCGGATCCATCTTCATCCCACCGACGCGGAACATCCTCCTTCCCCGACACACTAACGACGAATGAAGGTTCCTTTAAGGGATGTCATCCAAGATGGCGTCCCTCGAATTCCGATTGGCTGATATGATTCTATCAGCCAATCGGAATTAAGGTAGGAAAAATCTGATTGGCTGATCCAATCAGCCAATCAGATTGAGCTCTCATTCTATTGGCTGATCGGAACAGCCAATAGAATGCAAGCTCAATCTGATTGGCTCCAATCAGATTTTTCCTACCTTAATTCCGATTGGCTGATAGAATCCTATCAGCCAATCGGAATTCGAGGGACGCCATCTTGGATGACGTCCCTTAAAGGAATCTTCATTCGTCGTTAGTCCGTCGGGGAAGGAGGATGTTCCACGTTAGCGGGATGAAGATGGATCTGGAAGACAGAAGATAGAAGATGCCACTTGGAAGAAGACATCGCCCGGATGGAGGACCTCTTCTTTGCCGCTTGGATCAAGACATCGCCCGGATGGAGGACCTCTTCTTTGCCGCTTGGATCAAGACTTCGCCCAGATGGAGGACCACATCGCCCGGATTGGATGAAGACTTCGGCTCGGCTGAGTGAAGACGACTCAAGGTAGGGAGATCTTCAGGGGGTTAGTGATAGGTTTTTTTAAGGGGGGTTTGGGTGGGTTAGAATAGGGGTAAGTGGGTGGTGGGCTGTAATGTTGGGGGGTATTGTATTTTCTTTTACAGGTAAAAGAGCTGATTACTTTGGGGCAATGCCCCGCAAAAAGCCCTTTTAAGGGCTGGTAAAAGAGCTGATTACTTTCGTAATTTAGAATAGGGTAAGGAATTTTATTATTTTGGGGGGCTTTTTATTTTATTAGGGGGCTTAGATTAGGTGTAATTAGATTAAAATTCTTGTAATATTTTTTTATTTTTTGTAATTTAGTGTTTTGTTTTTTTTGTATTATAGATTAGTTTATTTAATTGTATTTTAGTTTAGCTAATTGTAGTTAATTTATTTAAGTAATTTAATGATAGTGTAGTGTTAGGTTTAATTGTAACTTAGATTAGGATTTATTTTACAGGTAATTTTGTAATTATTTTAACTAGGTAGCTATTAAATAGTTAATAACTATTTAATAGCTATTGTACCTAGTTAAAATAAATACAAAGTTGCCTGTAAAATAAATATAAATCCTAAAATAGCTACAATGTAACTATTAGTTATATTGTAGCTATATTAGGGTTTATTTGACAGGTAAGTATTTAGTTTTAAATAGGAATAATTTATTAAAGTATAGTGTAGTGTTAGGTGTAATTGTAACTTAGGTTAGTTTTTAGTTTACAGGTTAATTTCTCTTTATTTTAGCTAGGTAAGCTATTAAATAGTTAATAACTATTTAATAGCTATTGTACCTAGTTAAAATAAATTGAAATTTGCCTGTAAAATAAAAATAAATCCTAACATAGCTACAATATAATTATTATTTATATTGTAGCTATATTAGGGTTTATTTTAAAGGTAAGTATTTAGTTTTAAATAGGATTAATTTAGTTCATGATAGAAATATTATTTTGATTTATTTAATTAATATTTAAGTTAGGGGGTGTTAGGGGTAGTGTTAGACTTAGGTTTAGGGGTTAATAATTTTATTACAGTGGCGGCGGTGTAGTGGGGGGCAGGATAGGGGTTAATATATTTATTATAGTGGCGATGGTGTAGGGGGGGCAGGATAGGGGTTATAAAATTTAATATAGGTTGCGGCGGGGTCATGGAGCGGCAGTTTAGGGGTTAATACATATATTATAGTTGCGGCGGGGTCAGGGAGCGGCGGTTTAGAGGTTAACATGTTTAATATAGTTGCGGTGGGCTCCGGGAGCGGCGGTTTAGGGGTTAACATGTTTATTATAGCTTGTGGTGGGCTCTGGGAGCGGCAGTTTAGGGGGTAAACACTTTATTTACTTGCGGCGGTGTAGGGGGGACAGATTAGGGGTGTTTAGACTCGGGGTACATGTTAGGGTGTTAGGTGTAGACAGCTCCCATAGAAATTAATGGGATGTCTGGCAGCAGCGAACTTGTACTTTCGCTATGGTCAGACTCCCATTGATTCCTATGGGAAAACCAGGTACGTTGGGCCGTAAAAGTGGCGAGCGTACCTGCTAGTTTTTTGATAACTAGCAAAAGTAGTCAGATTGTGCCGCACTTGTGTGCAGAACATCTGGAGTGACGTAAGAATCGATTTGTGTCGGACTGAGTCCGGCGGATCGAAGCTTACGTCACAAAATTCTACTTTTGCCGGTATCTAGGGCTTGATAACTAAGGCGAATCAGCCTCGCCACAAATACGCTGCGGAATTCCAGCGTATTTGAGGTTGACGGCTTGATAACTACCCCCCTTTATACCTTAGCAAAGAAGACGGAGGTCTCAACGTCCCTAATAAAACTAACTATTACAGAGCAGCACATCTAACTAGAATAGTTTCTTGGAATCACTCACCCTCCTCGAATCTATGGATACAACTAGAGAGCCATCTATCTCAAGTTAAGCATATGCGAGATTTACCCTGGCTCCCTAAAGATTCTAGGCCTCATACGTTGCAACATAATGACTACATTAGAGCCACACTTGAGACATAGGATTATGTTATCTCACATATGAAAGGAGTGTCAACAATAATATCCCCTCTAACTCCCTTGCTCTGCAATCACTTGTTCTTGAAACATAGCCTTTTCACCCATACTAATGCCAATAAGGTTTTACAAAACCTTCCAATATATCTAATCATTGGCCCCTCAGGGATTAAAGACAGAACTTTGCTTAAAGATGAGTTAGGATCTCCATTCCACAGTTGGTATGCATATCTACAAATTAGACATGCCATCAATAACAGCTCACATAAGACAGAATTATTAAGACCCCTAACTCCTTCTGAGCAGCTTTGTGTTAGCCCGAATATTACTAAAGCACATCTCTCTATGATCTATAAAATCCTTAGAACTTCTTTCCCTGAAAAGCGCCCTACATACTTGGCGAGGTGGACCAAGGAGTTACTGAGTGACTTAGATGTAGATGATTGGAAACGCTGTTTTCGCCACACTCACTCTTCCTCCACCTCCCTAATTATGTCTGAGTTGAACTATAAAATTATAGCCAGATGGTATTTAACACCACAATGACTACGAGTTATATATCCTACAGCTTCTTCCAGCTGTTGGAGAAGATGTGGCAAAGTGGGCACCATGGCTCATATATGGTGGTCCTGCACGAGCCTAGATTAATTTTGGCAACAAGTGGAACAAAATATAAACAGCATTTTGAACATAGACATTACTCTTACACCACAAACTATTCTTCTCAACCACATCCCAAAGATTCCTTGTGTCTATCGCAAGAAATTACTTCTTATAATGTTGACTTGTGCTAAGAGACTGATCCCCAGATTATGGAAGACGCAAGAGACACCTACAATAGCACAATGGAGATCAGAAATAAATCATGTAATTTCTGTAGAGAGAATGCACTATTGTTATCTGGGTAAACAGGATATGATAACTAATATGTTATTTATTTGGGAACAAGGGATATATGATAATATCTGAAAACCTAACACTATAATTGTTTATATAATCTGGAATTATACTTTCACTCACCATAGTGTACACCTGAATTCTGCACTATCTCACAGAGTTCAAAATTACACCCTACACTCTCTAATACTTTAAGCGTAGTAGGATACTTCCCCCAACCCCCTATCCTAATCTCCCTACCCTCCCTCCTCACCTAAACTAACCTAATGTGTTTACCCCCAAGTATTTACAGCTATTGATATATTAATATATCCTTTATATTTCTATGTATACTTGAAAATTTTCAAAAAAGTTGGGTCATTGATTTAATAATATCTAATCTGTTTGCAAAATATTTTTCTGATGTTTCAAGAATTTTCTGTTATGATGTAAAGCCAATGTACCTAATAAAAAATGATTTAAACAAAAAAGGGCCTTTTGTAGGGCATTGCCCTAAAGTTAACAGCTCTTTTGCTAAAAAATTAAACAAACACCCCCTAACATTACAAACCACCACCCCCCAATATAATAAAAACCTAACTAAAAAAAAACTAATGTACCCATTACCCTGAAAAGGACATTTGTATGGGCAGTGCCCTTAAAAGGGTGTTCAGCTCTTTTACTGCCCTTAAAATGGCATTCAGCTCTTTTTCGGCCCATTAAAATAAAAAAAGCCCTAATCTAAAAAAAAAAAAAAAAAAAAACAACAAACACCCCCACAAAAATACCTAACACTAACCCCAAAATCGGTACTCACAGTTGCTGAAGTCTGGCGAAAGATCTTCATCCCAGCGGCGAAGCATCTTCACCCAGGTGGCTCCATCTTCATCCATCGCGGGACTGGAATCTTCTATCTTCTTCATCCCTGCAGAGGCAGAGCGGTCGGTGAATGTGCGGAGGCAGAGGTCCAGGTGGAGGTCCATCGGTCCGACGTGGAGGTCCTCTTCATGTGATTCTCCGCCGCACACTGAGGATTCAATGCAAGGTACCCCTTTTATATTGGGGTACCATTGCATTCCTATTGGCTGAAAAATTAAAATCAGCCAATACGAATGAGAGCTGCTTAAAGATTAGCACCTAGATTTAGAGTTTTGTCGGTAAAGACCCGCGTAGCTAATGCTGCTTTTTTTCCCAGCGCACCCTTTAAACAACGCTGGTATTGAAAGTTGTCTGAGTGGCTGCGTTAGGCTCAGAAAAGGGAGCGTTGAGCATAATTTAACGCCACCTCAACCCTCAATACAAGCATTGCTTACGGTACAATACAAGCATTGCTTAGGAAACAATGGGGCAGTTTGGGCTAAAAAAAAACCTAACACCTGCAAAAAAGCAGCCTTAAGCTCCTAACGCAGCCCCATTGTTTCCTATGGGGAAATATTTTCTAAGTCTGCACCTAACACCCTAACATGAACCCAGAGTCTAAACAGCCCTAACCTTACACTTATTAACCCCTAATCTTCTGCCCCCGCTATCGCTGACACCTGCATTTTATTATTAACCCCTAATCTGCCGACCGGACACCGCCGTCACCTACATTATCCCTATGAACCCCTAATCTGCTGCCCCTATCATCGCCGACACCTACATTATATTTATTAACCCCTAATCTGCCCCCCAACGTCGCCACAACCTAACTACAAGTATTAACCCCTAATCTGCCGACCAGACCTCGCCGCCACTATAATAAATGTATTAACCCCAAAACCGCCGCACTCCCGCCTCGCAAACACTAGAATAAATTGTATTAACCCCTAATCTGCCCTCCCTAATATCTGCGCCACCTACCTATAATTATTAACCCCTAATCTCCCACCCGCAATGTCGCCGCTATTATAATAAATGTATTAACCCCTAAACCTAAGTCTAACCCTAACACCCCCCTAACATAAATATAATTTAAATTAAACGAAATAATATTCCCATAATTAAATAAATTAATCCGATTTAAAACTAAATACTTACCTAGAAAATAAACCCTAATATAGCTACAATATAACTAATAATTACATTGTATCTATTTTAGGATTTATATTTATTTTACAGGCAACTTTGTATTTAATTTGACTAGGTACAATAGCTATTAAATAGTTATTAACTATTTAATAGCTACCTAGTTAAAATAATTACAAATTTACCTGTAAAATAGATCCTAACCTAAGCTACAATTAAACCTAACACTACACTATCATTAAATTAATTAAATAAATTAACTACAATTAGCTAAACTAAAATACAATTAAATAAACTAATCTATAATACAAAAAAAAAAACACTAAATTACAAAAAATAAAAAAATATTACAAGAATTTTAATCTAATTACACCTAATCTAAGCCCCCTAATAAAATAAAAAAGCCCCCCAAAATAAAAAAAATTCCCTACCCTATTCTAAATTACAAAAGTAATCAGCTCTATTACCAGCCCTTAAAAGGGCTTTTTGCAGGGGCATTGCCCAAAGTAATCAGCTCTTTTACCTGTAAAAGAAAATACAATACCCCCCCAACATTACAACCCACCACCCACATACCCCTATTCTAACCCACCCAAACCCCCCCTTAAAAAAACCTATCACTAACCCCCTGAAGATCTCCCTACCTTGAGTCGTCTTCACTCAGCCGAGCTGAAGTCTTCATCCAATCCGGCCGATGTGGTCCTCCATCCGGGCGTCCGATTGGCTGATCCAATCACCCAATCAGATTGAGCATGCATTCTATTGGCTGTTCCGATCAGCCAATAGAATGCAAGCTCAATCTGATTAGCTGATTGAATCAGCCAATCAGATTTTTCCTACCTTAATTCCGATTGGCTGATAGAATGCTATCAGCCAATCAGAATTCGAGGGACGCCATCTTGGATTACGTCATTTAAAGGAACCTTCATTCGTCGTTAGTCTGTCGAGAAGGAGGATGTTCCGCGTTGGCAGGATGAAGATGGATCCGGAAGACAGAAGATAGAAGATGCTGCTTGGAAGAAGACATAGCCCGGATGGAGGACCTCTTCTTTGCCGCTTGGAGGAAGACATTGCCCGGATGGAGGACCTCTTCTTTGCCGCTTGGATTAAGACTTCGCCCGGATGGAGGACCACATTGCCCGGATTGGATGAAGACTTCGGCTCGGCTGAGTGAAGACGACTCAAGGTAGGGAGATCTTCAGGGGGTTAGTGATAGTTTTTTTTTAGGGGGGTTTGGGTCATTAGAATAGGGGTATGTGGGTGGTGGGTTGTAATGTTGGGGGGGTATTGTATTTTCTTTTACAGGTAAAAGAGCTGATTACTTTGGGGCAATGCCCTGCAAAAAGCCCTTTTAAGGGCTGGTAAAAGAGCTGATTACTTTTGTAATTTAGTATAGGGTAGGGAATTTTATTATTTTGGGGGGCTTTTTTATTGTATTAGGGGGCTTAGATTAGGTGTACTTAGATTAAAATGCTTGTAATATTTTTTTATTTTTTGTAATTTTTGTATCATAGATTAGTTTATTTAATTGTATTTTAGTTTAGCTAACTGTAGGTAATTTATTTAATTAATTTAATGATAGTGTAGTGTTAGGTTTAATTGTAACTTAGGTTAGGTTTTATTTTACTTGAAATTTTGTAATTATTTTAACTAGGTAGCTATTAAATAGTTAATAACTATTTAATAGCTATTGTACCCACTGTAGTTAAAATAAATACAAAGTTGCCTGTAAAATAAATATAAATCCTAAAATAGATACAATGTAATTATTATTTATATTTTAGCTATATTAGGGTTTATTTTATAGGTAAGTATTTAGTTTTAAATAGGAATAATTTATTTAATTATAGGAATATTATTTCGTTTAATTTAAATTATATTTATGTTAGGGGGGTGTTAGGGTTAGGGTTAGACTTAGGTTTAGGGGTTAATAAATGTATTATAGTAGCGGCGACGTTGCGGCGGGAGATTAGGGGTTAATAATTGTAGGCAGGTGGAGGCGATGTTAGGGAGGGCAGATTAGGGGTTAATAAAATTTATTCTAGTGTTTGCGAAGCGGGAGTGCGGCGGTTTAGGGGTTAATACATTTATTATAGTGGCGGCGAGGTCTGGTCGGCAGATTAGGGGTTAATAATTGTAGTTAGGTAGCGGCAACATTGGGGGGGCAGATTAGGGGTTAATAAATATAATATAGGTGTCAGCGATGTTAGGGGCAGCAGATTAGGGGTTCATAAGTATAATGTAGGTGGCGGCGGTGTCCGGTCGGCAGATTAGGGGTTAAAATTTTTTATTATAGTGTTTGCGATGTGGGGGGGGGGCCTCGGTTTAGGGGTTAATAGGTAGTTTATGGGTGTTAGTGTACTTTGTAGCACAGTAATTAGGAGCTTTATATTCCGGCATTAGCCCATAAAGCTCTAAACTACTGACTTTTTTTGTCGGTAGGAGTCTTGTCGGTAGAGGGTCTACCGCTCACTTCTTCCAAGACTCCAAATACCAGCGTTAGGCAAATCACATAGAAAACATAGGATACGCAATTGACGTAAGGGGATCTGCGGTAGCCTGGAGTCGCGGTAAGGAAGTGAGCGTTAGACCCTTTCCTGGCTGACTCTAAATACCAGTGGGCGATAAAAAGCAGCGTTAGGACCCCTTAACGCTGCTTTTGACGGCTAACGCAGAACTCTAAATCTAGCCGTAGGTTTTTTATTTTGCAGTGTTTTTTTTTGTTGTTTTTTTTTTAAAGGAAATTAGAATAGGAATTATTTTTATTTTGGATAATTTGTTTGTTACTTTTTGTAATGTATTTTTTAGGGGGTGTTTTTTTTTGTAGCAAAAGAGCTGTTTAACTTAGGGCAATGCCCTACAAAAGGCCCTTTTAAGGCCCCCCAAAAGGCCCAGGGCCCTTGGTAGTTTGTGGGGTGGGGTTTGTATACTGTTAGGGGGTGTTTTTTTTTTATTTTGTAGCAAAAGAGCTGTTTAACTTAGGGCAATGCCCTACAAAAGGCCCCTTTAAGGGCCCTTGGTAGTTTATTCTAGATTAGGCTTTTTTATTTTGGGGTGTTTTTTTTTTAAAGGGCATTAGAATAGGAATATTTTTTTATTTTTTTTTGGATAATTTCGTTTATTTTTTGTGATTTTAGTGTTTTTTTATTTTTTGTAATGTTAGGTTTTAGTGTAAGTTATGTAAGGTTTTATTTGACAGGTAAGTTTGTATTTATTTTAACTAGGTAGTTAGTAAATAGTTAATAACTATTTACTAACTAGTCTACCTAGTTAAAATAAATACAAACTTACCTGTGAAATAAAAATAAAACCTAAGCTAGCTACAATATAACTATTAGTTATATTGTAGCTAGCTTAGGTTTCATTTCACAGGTAAGAATGTATTTAGTTTTAAATAGGTATTATTTAGTTAATAATTGTAAATTTAATTTAGATCTATTCTAATTATGTTAAAGTTAGGGGGTGTTAGGGTTACGTTACGGTTAGGTTTAGGGGTAGGTGTAGGGGTTAATAGTTTAATTTAGGTTGTTGCTATGTGGGGGGCTGGCGGTTTAGGGGTTAATAGGTTTATTTAGTGGTAGTGATGTGGGAGGCCGGAGGTTTAGGGGTTAATAACTTTATTAAGTTACGGCGATGGGGAGCGATGGAATAGGGGTTAATAACTTTAATATAGTGGCGGCTATGTTGAGGTGTGACAGAATAGGGGTTAAGAACTTTAGTATAGTGGCGGCAATATCGGGAGCGGCAGATTAGGGGTTAATAACTATAATTAGGTGGCAGCGATATCAGGAGCGGCAGATTAGGGGTTAATAACTGTAGGCAGGCGTCAGCGATGTCAGGGGCAGCAGATTAGGGGTGTTTAGACATAGGGTTTATGTTAGGTTTACACGTTAGTTTTTTTTCCCTATAGACATCAATGCGTCTGCGTTATGGAACTTTTCTTTCCGTGATCGCAGGTGTTAGACTTTTTTTCTGACACCATCTCCCCATTAATGTCTATGGGGAAATCGTGCACGAGCACGTCAAAACAGAGCTTGTTTTTGGTGCGGTATGGAGCTGAAAAACCCGATATCGCATTCTCAAGCCAGGTTTTTAAAAACTTGTAATGGCTGCGCTATAGGGGATTAAATAACGCCACTTTTCTTGGGTTCGTTAATTTCCCTATAGCGCTCAAAACTCGTAATCTAGGCGTTTATGTTTTAGTTAGTGTCTGTGATGTTGGGGAACTGCGGTTTAGGGGTTAATAGGTTTAGTTAGTGTCGGCGATGTAGGGGAACTGGGTTAGAGGTATTTGAGAGATAGCAATTAGAAGGTTAGGGGGTATTTGCTATGGGGAGTTGTGGTGGTTTGGAGATCAATTGGTTAGGGGATAGTTTGTGATGGGAGATAGTTGCTTTTAGGTGGTTAATAGTATAGTGGGGTATTTGTAATGGGGGGTGTGGCGGTTTAGGGGTTAAAAGTGAAGGGGGGAGTTTTTGATGGTGTGTGTGGCGTTGTAGGGGTTAATAGTATAGTTTAGTGCAACTTTTTGCTCCTCAACAACTCTTTATGCGAACTTTTAAGTCGGCATAAAATGCTATTGTGTTTCAGCGATCGCATTTACTTTTTTCCTCTAATATGAGCTCCCTTTTGAGATCTATGGGGCCCATTGAATGTATAGGGTGCGAAAATTATCACGATTTAGTGCAAATGAACTTGCAGTAATTTAAACACTGCTCCACTCATAATTCAAGCACAAAAAACACTGCAATCTCGCAATCACATTTGCACTTTTGCACAAACAATTACACTCCACTCGTAATCTAGTCTTTCATCAGATAGTGTATATATGATTGTGACACTTTATTTTAATGTATTTATGTTGTGTTTGCTGCAACATGTTATTTAGCCCTAACTATTTGACTTTAGTCATGCTAAAACGAAGAGTGCAAATTTAGTTTGTGCTTGCGCGGTCGTGTTTACTTTCAAATTGTAATACGCATGCACGCTCTAATATTAACGCACCACTTGTAATCTATATCAATGCCTTCTCCCTCGCCAAGTAGACGTATCCTGTTCTGTGCAAGTTGTATGATTTTCCACTTTAATTTTTTTTTCAAATAATTATGGGCGCCGCCATGTTGGAACTTAGGTTACACTGCAGGTATCTGAAAGAGAGTTACAGCACTGGAATGCAATAAAAGGTAAATTTCAATATGACAGCATCCATGACTAACAGGAGGCAGGGAATAACCTCAATACTATGCATATAAAAACAGAATTTATGCTTACCTGATAAATTACTTTCTCCAACGGTGTGTCCGGTCCACGGCGTCATCCTTACTTGTGGGATATTCTCTTCCCCAACAGGAAATGGCAAAGAGCCCAGCAAAGCTGGTCATATGATCCCTCCTAGGCTCCGCCTACCCCAGTCATTCGACCGACGTACAGGAGGAAATATGCATAGGAGAAACCATATGATACCGTGGTGACTGTAGTTAGAGAAAATAATTCATCAGATCTGATTAAAAAAACCAGGGCGGGCCGTGGACCGGACACACCATTGGAGAAAGTAATTTATCAGGTAAGCATAAATTCTGTTTTCTCCAACATAGGTGTGTCCGGTCCACGGCGTCATCCTTACTTGTGGGAACCAATACCAAAGCTTTAGGACACGGATGAAGGGAGGGAGCAAATCAGGTCACCTAAATGGAAGGCACCACGGCTTGCAAAACCTTTCTCCCAAAAATAGCCTCTGAAGAAGCAAAAGTATCAAATTTGTAAAATTTGGCAAAAGTGTGCAGTGAAGACCAAGTCGCTGCCTTACATATCTGATCAACAGAAGCCTCGTTCTTGAAGGCCCATGTGGAAGCCACAGCCCTAGTGGAGTGAGCTGTGATTCTTTCAGGAGGCTGCCGTCCGGCAGTCTCATAAGCCAAACGGATAATGCTTTTAAGCCAAAAAGAAAGAGAGGTAGAAGTTGCTTTTTGACCTCTCCTTTTACCAGAATAAACAACAAACAAAGAAGAAGTTTGTCTGAAATCTTTAGTGGCCTCTAAATAGAATTTTAGAGCACGGACTACGTCCAAATTGTGTAACAAACGTTCCTTCTTTGAAACTGGATTCGGGCACAAAGAAGGTACAACTATCTCCTGGTTAATATTCTTGTTGGAAACAACTTTCGGAAGAAAACCAGGCTTAGTACGCAAAACCACCTTATCTGCATGGAACACCAGATAGGGCGGAGAACACTGCAGAGCAGATAACTCAGAAACTCTTCTAGCAGAAGAAATTGCAACCAAAAACAAAACTTTCCAAGATAATAACTTAATATCTACGGAATGTAAGGGTTCAAACGGAACCCCTTGAAGAACTGAAAGAACTAGATTAAGACTCCAGGGAGGAGTCAAAGGTCTGTAAACAGGCTTGATTCTAACCAGAGCCTGAACAAACGCTTGAACGTCTGGCACAGCTGCCAGCCTTTTGTGAAGTAAAACAGATAACGCAGAAATCTGTCCCTTCAGAGAACTTGCAGATAATCCCTTCTCCAAACCCTCTTGTAGAAAGGATAAAATCCTAGGAATTTTTATCTTGTTCCATGGGAATCCTTTAGATTCACACCAATAGATATATTTTTTCCATATCTTATGGTAAATTTTTCTAGTTACAGGCTTTCTAGCCTGAATCAGAGTATCTATTACAGAATCTGAAAACCCACGCTTTGATAAAATCAAGCGTTCAATCTCCAAGCAGTCAGTTGGAGAGAAACCAGATTCGGATGTTCGAATGGACCTTGAACAAGAAGGTCCTGTCTCAAAGGTAGCTTCCATGGTGGAGCCGATGACATATTCACCAGGTCTGCATACCAAGTCCTGCGTGGCCACGCAGGAGCTATCAAGATCACCGAAGCCCTCTCCTGGTTGATCCTGGCTACCAGCCTGGGAATGAGAGGAAACGGTGGGAAAACATAAGCTAGGTTGAAGGTCCAAGGTGCTACTAGTGCATCTATTAGAGTCGTCTTGGGATCCCTGGATCTGGACCCGTAACAAGGAACCTTGAAGTTCTGACGAGACGCCATCAGATCCATGTCTGGAATGCCCCATAATTGAGTTATTTGGGCAAAGATTTCCGGGTGGAGTTCCCACTCCCCCGGATGGAATGTCTGACGACTCAGAAAATCCGCTTCCCAATTTTCCACCCCTGGGATGTGGATTGCAGACAAGTGGCAGGAGTGATCCTCCGCCCATTGAATTATCTTGGTCACTTCCTCCATCGCCAGGGAACTCCTTGTTCCCCCCTGATGGTTGATATATGCAACTGTCGTCATGTTGTCTGATTGAAACCTTATGAATTTGGCCTTTGCTAGATGAGGCCAAGCTTTGAGAGCATTGAATATCGCTCTCAGTTCCAGAATGTTTATCGGGAGAAGAGATTCTTCCCGAGACCATAGACCCTGAGCTTTCAGGGGTTCCCAGACCGCGCCCCAGCCCACCAGACTGGCGTCGGTCGTGACAATGACCCACTCTGGTCTGCGGAAGCTCATTCCCTGTGACAGGTTGTCCAGGATTAGCCACCAACGGAGTGAATCTCTGGTCCTTTGACCTACTTGAATCGTCGGAGACAAGTCTGTATAATCCCCATTCCACTGTCTGAGCATGCACAGTTGTAATGGTCTTAGATGAATTCGTGCAAAAGGAACTATGTCCATTGCTGCAACCATCAATCCTATTACTTCCATGCACTGCGCTATGGAAGGACGAAGAACAGAATGAAGAACTTGACAAGAGCTTAGAAGTTTTGATTTTCTGACCTCTGTCAGAAAAATTCTCATTTCTAAGGAGTCTATTATTGTTCCCAAGAAGGGAACTCTTGTTGACGGGGAAAGAGAACTTTTTTCTATGTTTACTTTCCATCCGTGAGATCTGAGAAAGGCTAGGACGATGTCCGTATGAGCCTTTGCTTTTGACAGAGACGACGCTAGAATCAGGATGTCGTCCAAGTACGGTACTACTGCAATGCCCCTTGGTCTTAGAACCGCTAGAAGGGACCCTAGTACCTTTGTGAAAATTCTCTGAGCAGTGGCTAATCCGAAAGGAAGTGCCACAAACTGGTAATGCTTGTCCAGAAAAGCGAACCTTAGGAACTGATGATGTTCCTTGTGGATAGGAATATGGAGGTACGCATCCTTTAAATCCACCGTGGTCATAAATTGACCTTCCTGGATGGTAGGAAGGATCGTTCGAATGGTTTCCATTTTGAATGATGGAACCCTGAGAAATTTGTTTAGGATCTTGAGATCTAGAATTGGTCTGAACGTTCCCTCTTTTTTGGGAACTATGAACAGGTTGGAGTAAAATCCCATCCCTTGTTCTCTTATTGGAACTGGATGAATTACTCCCATCCTTAACAGGTCTTCTACACAATGTAAGAATGCCTGTCTTTTTATTTGGTTTGAAGATAATTGAGACCTGTGGAACCTTCCCCTTGGGGGTAGTTCCTTGAATTCCAGGAGATAACCTTGAGAAACTATTTCTAGTGCCCAAAGATCCTGAACATCTCTTGCCCAGGCCTGAGCAAAGAGAGAAAGTCTGCCCCCCACCAGATCCGGTCCCGGATCGGGGGCCATCCCTTCATGCTGTTTTGGAAGCAGTGGCAGGCTTCTTGGCCTGCTTACCCTTGTTCCAGCCTTGCATCGGTCTCCAGGCTGGTTTGGGTTGAGAAGTATTACCCTCTTGCTTAGAGGATGTAGAAGTAGAGGCTGGTCCGTTTCTGCGAAAGGGACGAAAATTAGGCTTATTTCTAGCCTTAAAAGACCTATCCCGAGGAAGGGCGTGGCCCTTTTCTCCGGTGATGTCTGAAATAATCTCTTTCAAATCAGGACCAAACAGTGTTTTGCCCTTGAAAGGGATGTTAAGCAATTTTGTCTTGGAAGACACATCCGCTGACCAAGACTTTAGCCAGAGCGCTCTGCGCGCCACGATAGCAAACCCTGAATTTTTCGCCGCTAATCTCGCTAATTGCAAAGCGGCATCTAGAATAAAAGAGTTAGCCAATTTAAGTGCATGAACTCTGTCCATAATCTCCTCATACGAAGATTCCTTATCGAGCGACTTTTCTAGTTCTTCGAACCAGAAACACGCTGCCGTAGTGACAGGAACAATGCATGAAATTGGTTGAAGAAGGTAACCTTGCTGAACAAACATTCTTTTAAGCAAACCCTCTAATTTTTTATCCATAGGATCTTTAAAAGCACAACTATCTTCTATGGGAATAGTAGTGCGTTTGTTTAGAGTAGAGACCGCCCCCTCGACCTTAGGGACTGTCTGCCATAAGTCCTTTCTGGGGTCGACTATAGGAAATAATTTCTTAAATATAGGGGGAGGCACAAAAGGTATGCCGGGCCTTTCCCATTCCTTGTTTACTATGTCCGCCACCCGCTTGGGTATAGGAAAAACATCGGGGGGCACCGGAACCTCTAGGAACTTGTCCATCTTACATAATTTCTCTGGAATGACCAAATTGTCACAATCATCCAGAGTAGATAATACCTCCTTAAGCAGTGCGCGGAGATGTTCTAATTTAAATTTAAATGTTACAACATCAGGTTCAGCTTGTTGAGAAATTTTCCCTGAATCTGAAATTTCTCCCTCAGACAAAACCTCCCTCCTGGCCCCTTCAGATTGGTGTGAGGGTATGTCAGAAACGTTATCATCAGCGTCCTCTTGCTCTTCAGTGTTTAAAACAGAGCAATCACGCTTTCTTTGATAAGTAGGCATTTTAGATAAAATATTTTAAATAGAATTATCCATAACAGCCGTTAATTGTTGCATAGTAATAAGTATTGGCGCACTAGATGTACTAGGGGCCTCTTGTGTGGGCAAAACTGGTGTAGACACAGAAGGGGGTGATGCAGTACCATGCTTACTCCCCTCATCTGAAGAATCATCTTGGGCACTATTATTATCTGTGGCATCATTGTCCCTACTTTGTTTGGACACCATGTCACAATTATCACATATATTTAAATGGGGAGACACATTGGCTTTCATACATATAGAACATCGTTTATCTGATGGGTCAGACATGTTAAACAGGCTTAAACTTGTCAACAAAGCACAAAAAACGTTTTAAAATAAAACCGTTACTGTCACTTTAAATTTTAAACAGAACACACTTTATTACTGAATATGCGAAAAAGTATGAAGCAATTGTTCAAAATTCACCAAAATTTCACCACAGTGTCTTAAAGCCTTAAAAGTATTGCACACCAAATTTGAAAGCTTTAACCCTTAAAATAACGGAACCGGAGCCGTTTTTACATTTAACCCCTATACAGTCCCAGGAATCTGCTTTGCTGAGACCCAACCAAGCCCAGAAGGGAATACGATACCAAATGACGCCTTCTATAAGCTTTTTCAGTGGATCTTAGCTCCTCACACATGCATCTGCATGCCTTGCCTTCCAAAAACAACTGCGCATTAGTGGCGCGAAAATGAGGCTCTGCCTATGACTAGAGAAGGCCCCCATCTGAAAAAGGTGTCCATACAGTGCATGCCGTTTTTTAACAACAATCCCCAAGATTATAATAACTATAAAGCGCTATAATCTGTCAAATATGCTTAGCAAGTAATCGTTTTAGCCCAGAAAAATGTCTACCAGTTTTTTAAGCCCTTATAAAGCCTTTATTCTTATACTAAATCTAAGAAAAAGGCTTACCGGTCCCCATAGGGAAAATGACAGCCTTCCAGCATTACCAAGTCGTGTTAGAAATGTGGCCATCATACCTCAGGCAGAAAAGTCTGCCAACTGCTTCCCCCAACTGAAGTTACTTCATCTCAACAGTCCTGTGTGGAAACAGCAATCGATTTTAGTAACGTTTGCTAAAATCATCTTCCTCTCACAAACAGAAATCTTCTTCTCTTTTCTGTTTCAGAGTAAATAGTACATACCAGCACTATTTTAAAATAACAAACACTTGATTGAAGAATAAAAACTACATTTAAACACCAAAAAACTCTTAGCCATCTCCGTGGAGATGTTGCCTGTGCAACGGCAAAGAGAATGACTAGGGTAGGCGGAGCCTAGGAGGGATCATATGACCAGCTTTGCTGGGCTCTTTGCCATTTCCTGTTGGGGAAGAGAATATCCCACAAGTAAGGATGACGCCGTGGACCGGACACACCTATGTTGGAGAAATGTATTTAGGGCTATATTACGAGTGGAGCCCTATCGTTTGTAGTCAAGTGATATTGGGTTTTCATTCCACTCATATTACAAGTTGAAATAAATGGGATATGAGGTCTAAGGTGTTTGACAATAAAAGGGCTGCAATGGGGGCTTCAACATAGAGATACACATATATACATGGGGCTTCAACAATATACAGTATATATATATATATATATATATATATATATATATATATATATATATATATATATGTGTGTGTACATATGTATTTATATATGTATATGTGTATATATGTATTTACAGACATACAGTATATACACATAAATATAAAAGTACATTGGAGCCCTTTGCGTCAAGTAGATGAAATCATGAAAAATCATATTAATGCAATATTCATATTTAATAAAGTGTTATACTGTTAGTATTTACTAATAAATATTCCACATTTCAATGTTCTGCATAGAGGGGAATATGTTCTATGTATTTTAAAATAGATATTCCTATATATGTATTTGTGCAAAAATCCATCAGATATATATTTAAATATCACTTTAAGAATAAACAGAACACATTCTGCTATGTGCAGAACATTGTATTATGAAATATGTAATATTATCTTCTTATGTTGCGCTTTTAAATAACTGCAATCGTGTTTGCGTGACTTGTGAGTGTTGAGGGTTTTTTTTCCACCTTTTTTGGCTCTATTGAAGCCTATGGGGAATGTATGTAGCAAGAGGTTTTGTTTTTTTTTTTTTTTTAAAGGGACAGTCTACGCCTTGGTCATTTTAAAGTCTTACCTTTGATTAAGCTGCCAAGATCAGCCCACTGATGACATCATGATCTGGGCTGCATATGGCAACCAATCACAAAAGGCTCACTAGTTTAATTCATCAGACTGTCAAAGCTATTCAGCAGAAAGTCTAGATGCAGCCCAGATTGTGATGTAATCAGTAAGCTGAGCTTGGCAGCTATTTCAAAGTGATCAGAAACAATATTCATTTTAAAATAACTTTTTTACTGTTCCTGCTGCATATTAAATAAAGGGGTGCAGGAGGCTATTTGCAACTTAATCTAAGGTAAGACTTTAAGATGACTAAGGTGTAGACTGTCCCTTTAAATTTTCCCTTTACAACATTTATCTCTCTTGACCAAGGTAGTAAAAGGAATATGTATATTAAAATGTGCTGCCTTGTAAATTGATGCCTTTTTTAAACAATTGGCAGAAGAATGAATTGTAGGCTTGGATATACAAGTATCTTAATTTACTTTGAGGGATTCTCCCATCAAATCAAAATATTTATCAGGAGAAATGTATTGTCAGACAAATAGTTTACAGAGATACACAAATTAAATTGACATTAAACACCTTTACTGAATACATCTGTTTCCGCGGTTAAGACCGCTGCTCCTTAACTGGTCCGCCGCCTCGATCGGGTTGATTGACACCCCCTGCTAGCGGCCGATTGGCCGCGAATCTGCAGGGGGCGACATTGCATAAGCAGTTCACCAGAACTGCTTGTGCAGTGCTAAATGCTGACAGCATTTAGCGATGTCTGTCGGACATGATCCGCTGAGCAGATCAAGTCAGACAGACATATGATAAATCGTCCCCTCTATATTAAATCAAAGATTGGTGGCATTTAGCACCCAGGCCCTAGCCCTCCCCTAAAACCACTGGTATGGTCTCATTCTAACATGTGTGCATTAAAACTTTATAATTTGGGAAGGGAAAGGACAGAAAGCTAGGGATTGAGCCAGGAAAGTTTATTGGTGAAGCTGCTGGTGTTCTGTGTGCAAACTCAGGGTAGGTAGAGTAGTTGGTGGTCTTTGCCCAGACAATATATGCCATAGGTGGGGAATGTATAGTGAATAGATAGTTAAGGGATGTGCCTGGGTAGTATTTGTAGTGATTATTTAGGAAAATACAGCAGCGAGTAGGGACAATGTTCACCCCACCCCTCAGAGTAAAATGGAAGTGTAAACAAGAAAACTAAGGTGCCTTTGCACCCTTCTCAGAACCCCTACAGGACCTCTACTATAATAATATAATGGATTTAGGGGTCTTCAGTAAAGGTGTTTAATGTCAATTTAATTTGTGTATCTCTGTAAACTATTTGTCTGACAATACATTTCTCCTGATAAATATTTTGATTTGATGGGAGAATCCCTCAAAGTAAATTAAGATACTTGTATATCCAGGCCTACAATTCATTCTTCTATATGTGAATAAGTGAAAATGTATATCATTAGTAATTTTAAAAAGAAATATGGAAGATGGTTCCCACTTAACCAGTCAGATCAGCTGACAAATACAGTGAGCTGAAAACAACAGCGTATTAAAATTTTAAGCAAAATTAGTACATTTTTCTTCTTGGAAATCTGTGCGATACTTTTCCATGGGAAAATATAGTTATAAAGTCCTAAACACAATTACTATTTTTTCCCAACATACATACAAACTTTTGATCAGGGTCATTTGGGTAGTTTCTGATGTCATTATGATTTAAAAAGAGTAAACACAGTCAATTGATAATAAATGGCTTCAGCCAAACACTAACCATGAGTGAAAGAAATGTTTTTGTGTTATCATTCATATTCTCTGAAAAATGGCCAAGAAATCATAAATTCTGCTAGGGTATGTAAACTTATGAGCACAGCTGTATTTCATGATTCAGATTGAGCAACTTTCTAAATGAAGCCACCAATCAGCAAGCGCTACTCAGGTGCTGAACCAACAATGGGCTGGCTCCTAAGCTTTACATTCCTGCTTTTTAAAATAAAGATACCATGAGAATATTGATCATAGGAGTAAATTAGAAAGTTGTTTAAAATGGCATGCTGTATCTGAATCGTGAATGTAAACATTTGGGTTTCATATCCCTTGTTTTTTTATTCTAAAAATGTGACACTATTTGGGAACAATTTGCTTCTGTAAATATGACATTTCTACTGTCTTGACTATTAACTACCTTCTTTAGAACTACTGATTTGTAAGAGGGACAAATACCCTTTAAAATGAAATGTAACACATTGTTTCATATATTGTAGGGGTAAAGGATATGTTACCCACAACCACTATGGATAAATTCCTTATAGCATAGGTGGTTACCATTGTTACTGTGATTACCCACACAGACATTAGACTGCTGAATTAAAAAAAGGGTTGTTCATTTTTGCCCTATTATACTAATAAATGTTAATAAATATAGGGTGCCAGAATCTCTTTTTCTCCCCAAAAAAGGGAAAATGTCACATAGTTGAGTGGTGATTATTTCTGTAGCAATACGGGAGTACCTAGGGGAGTATGAGAATCCCTTTTTCATATAAAGAATGCTTTGTGTGCGGTGTATGCTATATTTATGGTATCATAGATTTTTTATGATTCATGATGGCTAATTATAGACATCAGTGCTAGTGGGGAACTAATCTGGATTTATGCTGAAATAAAAAAGAGCACTGGTCATTCATGTGACAATTTATCATCATGTGACTTAAACTGTGTGGGCATTGGCCAATCAAACATGTGCATTTTGCACCCAAACAGAAAATATTTTTATCAAGCAATAACAGAAACACAAAATGTGACAGATGTGCTTATACTTGTAGTTTAGTCTTAAAGAGGTCCTTTATTTGTCTCTTCCTAATCCTTCCTTTTCTATATCTTTTCTACATATATTTGGTTCTTCAACCTAACTTGATGTAGCAAGTGTAATCATCATTGTTATGCCAACCTGAAACAAAGCAGGTAGAGCTGTTGCTAGGCAACAAATAGTTTCACCATTATGATGGGCAGTTGATGCTGTAACTGTCAAGTGTCAGGTAAAGAAGAGGCTGCAAGGAAGAGCAAGTCCTAACCTCCTGCTACAGTTTGTGGGACAAAGAATACTCTAAAGCAAGTGAACCAGAGGATATTATTAACAAATAGGTAAGATTAGAGCATACCATTAAATTGAGAGCCATTTAATTAAAAAAAAAGCTTAAATCTAAACTTTGTCTAGCAAATTGTTTTAAACCTTTTCAAAATACTGGCCATTCATGTGACAGTTTATCATCATGTGACTTATGTCATGTAGTTATTGGCCAAGGAGAAACTTAGATACAACCTTCAAATAAAAAAAAGATAACCCCATGATGTAAATCATAAAAACCTTGGATATATTTTTTTATTCTAAAAAAGGGATATTTAAATATATTTTTTATAGGACTCTTTTATTCATTTCTTTGTTCTGATCATTAATGTTTTCTATTTTTAAGGGCTATTTAATGCACTTTGGGCTAGAGTGTATCTATTTTCTAGAAACATCTGACTAATTTGAATTTGTTTGTTTAATCAGTGGGAAATGATAAGAACCTGCCATTTTTTTTTTTTTTTACTATGTTTCAACACTCTTTCCAGGATCGTTCCATAGCAGCAGTATTGTAGCAGACCTACATGTATTTTGCAAGATGAATCACTTTTTTACTATTTTTATTTTAATTATATGAAGGTCTTTTGTAATTATAAATTAAAAATATGTGATTTTAAATGTAGCCTACATGTAATTTTAAACAACTTTCTAATTTACTTCTATTATCTAATTTCCTTCATTCTCTTGATATATTTTGCTTGAAAGCATATCTAGATAGACTCAGAAGATGCTGATTGGTTGCTGCACATAAATGCCTCATGTGATTGGCTCACCGATGTGCATTGCTATGTCTTAAACAATGGATATCTAAAGAATGAAGAAAATTAGATAATAGAAGTAAATTGGAATTTTGTTTAAAATTGTATTTTTCTATCTGAATAATGAAATAAACATTTTGGGTTTAATGTCCCTTTAAGTTTCAATGTTTTAATGTGTATTGATTAGAAAGTTGGGACAGTATGGATGTCACGGATACCGGGCTGCAAGGGTTAAACCCCTACCCCTTCAACCTCATCCCTGTTTCTTAGTGGGTTTGGGCTCCTCAGAGCAACCACAATCTCTGGGAGCTTTATGTTGGCTTGTTTTTGTTAAGAGAAGAGCTGGTCTATGACCGGGAAAACCCTCCTAGGCTGGCCAGGCTCCTGGAACTCCCGGTCGGCCACCTCACAACGGACACCCGCCTAACCCCTCTCAGGCTGGCCAGGCTCCTGGAACTCCTGGTCAGCCACAGGACAGCAGGACACCCGCTAACTTTACCCCTGGTCGCTCCAGCAGCCCTTTGCCCCAGAGCTCCGCTCTTTTGGTGATTGGTAGCCCCTAGGGAGGACAAGCGCTGGGGGAATTATCGGAGGGGAGCTCCTTTGGGAACCGGGGGTTTTGTACACCCCTAACCCCATAACTTCAATAGACTGTAACTCAGGTCCCCAGTAATGAATCATGCTGATTTTTGGACTGTGGCATCTGGGGACCCTCAGGCAGAGCTACCCAGTCGGGGTAGCTGGAGTCTGCCACAGGGTGGGACCCTGAATACTGATGCTGTTGGGCATCAGGGGTGGCTACAGGCTGTGGTCACTTGCCAGCTACATAGCTGCAGTCGGCAGGGAGGAAGCAGGACCCGTTTGGCGGAGCTACCCAGTCGGGGTAGCCGGGGTAGCCGTCACATTGGCTGGCAGCGGTGGGATCTGCTTCTTCCACATAATTCCTGCTAACAGAGGAGAAGGGCCACAGTTGCCGGTAACTATGGAAGTCGAATTTCTAAGGAGAGTATAGGAGGCGCTGGCCCAGCTGGACGGTCTTATTTACCAACTGGACGTGCTGGAACAGAGGGACCTGATCCACCGGGACCTCTGGTGGGAGGCTCTCCAACAGGAGCGGGACAATGGAAAGGTCCTCCGCACGAATGACACAAGGTTCCGGGTTCGGCGGACCATAAGAGTGCCTTTGCTGGGAAAACAGCCAAAGAAGTAATGGCTATCTGTCCTACACAGACTGGTCCAGCAAGAGATGTGGGTGGAGGACGGCTATCGGGCTCTCCAATGGCTCGCTATGCAAGCGCAGCCATGGCTGGAGGATGACTCCCCCACAGAGGGCTTTGGCGGCCCTGGATTACTGTTTGCAAAAAGGACAGAGGACCCACAGTTTGGGAGCGAGACGGACCAGGGTCTGGAGGATATCTCTGGGCTCCAAGAGGAACTGCTGGATCTCTTGGAGGAAACCTTGCTGCTAGACGATCTGGATTTTATAATTGACCAGGAAGAGGCACTGGTCAAAGAATACAAGAGGCTGCTAGTTCTCGTTGAGCAGCGTGCCAAGGGTATACAGATCCGGGGTGCAGCCCTCTGGGATTCATGGAGCTCGACCATGGAGGAGGGGCAACCAAGAAAAGTGGAACCAGGGCTGCTGGATCTTGATCAGCAGTCTGGCTTCAAGCTTATGGTCTTGGACCAGGGGGCCACCTTAGCAGAAGCGATGGCAACAGGGCAGAGAGCCGCCAGCCTCTGCCCAGCCCCTGCAGCAGCTCTGGTAAACCAGGGAGAGGAGGTAGTTGTCCTCCCTCCCCTTACACAAAACCCCTTGCAGGGAGAAATGGATGCTGATAACTCTCCCCAGCAGCAGAACCCCTTCCCGGGAGAGGAGACAGTTGGTCTCTCTCCCCAGCGGCAGAGCCAGGAGCCGGGAGAGGAGACAGTCAGTCTCTCTCCCCAGCAGCAGAGCCATCCCCTGGGAGCGGAGGTAGTCGTCCTCCCTCCCCTTACACAGAACCCCTTCCTGGGAGAAGAGACAGTTGGTCTCTCTCCCCAGCAGTGGCAGAGCCAGGAGCCGGGAGAGGAGACAGTCGGTCTCTCTCCCCAGTAGCAGAGCCATCCCCTGGGAGCGGAGGTAGTCGTCCTCCCTCCCCTTACACAGAACCCCTTCCTTGTAGAGGAGACAGTCGGTCTCTCTCACTAGCAGCAGAGCCAGGAGCCAGGAGAGGAGACAGTTGGTCTCTCTCCAAAGCGGCAGAACCAGGAGCCAGGAGAGGAGACAGTCGGTCTCTCTCCCCAGTGGCAGAACCATCCCCTGGGAGCGGAGGTAGTCGTCCTCCCTCCCCTTACACAGTACCCCTTGCAGGGAGAAAAGGATGCCGATAACTCTCCCCAGCGGCAAAACCCCTTCCCGGGAGAGGAGACAGTCGGTCTCTCTCCCCAGCGGCAGAGCCAGGTACAAGGAGAGGAGACAACCGGTCTCTCTCCATAGCGGCAGAGCCATCCCCAGGGAGAGGAGGTAGTTGTCCTCCCTCCCCTCACGCAGAACCTGTTCATGGGTGGAGGAGACAGTCGGTCTCTCTCCCCAGCGGCAGAGCCAGGAGCCAGGAGAGGAGACAGTCAGTCTCTCTCCCCAGCGGAAGAGCCATCCCCTTGGAGTGAAGGTAGTCGTCCTCCCTCCCCTTACACAGAACCCCTTGCAGGGAGAGACGGATGTCGATAACTCTTCCCAGGGCAGAACCCCTTCCCGGGGGAGGAGACAGTTGTTCTCCCTCCCCAGCAGCAGAGCAGTTTCCCATGGAGCAGAGGTTGCAGACCTCCCTCCCCAGTGGTAGATCTTCTTCTTGGGAGAAGAGACAGACGGTCTCTCCCCTCAGTAGCTTGGCAGGGTCTCTACCCTTTTCTCGTCCCAAAATATTTCTCACAGGGTGGTACCCGCTCATGCAGTTGGTGCCACAAGTTTGGGCACCCGAGTTTTGCCTGCCCCACCAAGGAGCAACTTCCACCTACAGCCGGGAAACTGGCAATGGCTTTGTTGGATACCCGCCCTTGCATTTGGTGCCACCAGTTTGGGGACCCGAGTCTTGCCTGCCCCACCAAAGAGCAACCTCAACCTACAGTCTGGGGTGGGGATACAGCCGGGAAACCGACACTAGCTTTCTTTGTGGGTGGGTCAGCCAGTACTAAACAGAGTGTCACAGAGAGAGGCAGTGTGGCCATGGAACTTAAGGACACTGGAACTTGTGGAACAGCAATTGTTTAGGAGCCGACCTTAGCAAACTTGTTTGGGACATTGCATTATGTGACTATCCCTGCGCCCAGGGCGCAGGGTATAAACAACAGCAAGAAGCCCCCAGGATGCCCCAAGCTCAGGAGAGATGGGATAAACTCTCCCTGCAACCGAGAAGTGGAGGGCCACCGTCGGACAGCCCCAGACTGACCCGTTAAGAGTCTAGCCGGGTCTGTCGAACTGGAGGGGGGGGAGATGTGACGGATACCGGGCTGCAAGGGTTAAACCCCTACCCCAACCTCACCCCTGTTGTTTCTCAGGGAGCTTTTTGTTTGCATTTTGTTGACTTGTTTTTGTTAAGAGAAGAGCTGGTCTATGACCGGGAAAACCCTCCTAGGCTGGTCGGGCTGCTGGAACTCCCGGTCAGCCGCCTCACAACCGACACCCGCCTATCCCCTCTCAGGCTGGCCGGGCTCCTGGAACTCCCGGTCGGCCATAGGACAGCAGGACACACGCTAACTTTATTCCTGGTAGCTCCAGCAGCCCTTTGCCCCAAAGCTCCGCTCCTTTGGGGATTGGTAGCCCCTAGGGAGGACAAGAGCTGGGGGAATTATCGGAGGGGAGCTCCTTTGGGAACCGGGGATTTTGGACACCCCTAGCTCCATAACTTCAACAGATTGTAACTGCGGTTCCCAGTAATGAATCATGATTTTTGGACTGTGGCATCTGGGGACTGAGAGCTTTAAAATGACACCCTGGAAGTGCCCTGGAAGATCTCCACCGGGATCACCCCGAAACTGCCACCCCTATGTCCTGGGACTGTGGCTGCTATGGAGGTGCCGGTCCATCTGGAGGGGTGGGAATGGCGGGAAAATTGTGGGATTGTCCTTTGTCTTATCAAGATGAGAAGTGTGTATAAAAGGAGTGTGTGTTTTCAATAAAATCAGTTCTTGTTTCACCTGAATGCTAGTCTGTCTAGTTATTTGGGTGGGCTCCAGCTAAAATCACTTTCCTGGGCTACATAGCAGCCTGTCCCAGGCAGAGCTACCCAGTCGGGGTAGCTGGAGTCTGCCACAGGGTGGGACCCTGAATACTGATGCTGTCGGGCATCAGGGGTGGCTACAGGCCGTAGTCACTTGCCAGCTACATATCTGCAGTCAGCAGGGAGGAAGCAGGACCCGTTTGGCGGAGCTACCCAGTTGGGGTAGCCGGGGTATCCATCAAAAGCTACGTATGGAGCTTGAAGCCCCGTGTTTCTGGTGAGCCCTCTGAGGCGGCGGACAGACATCACCGAAAATCAACCCGATCCAATACGATCGGGTTGATCGATACCCCCTGCTGGCGGCCAATCTGCAGGGGGAAGCGTTGCACAAGAATTGCATGATGCCGAACAGCGTATGCTGCAATATCGGATCATGTCCGTCCGCACTTTGTTAAATTGACCCCAAAGAGTCATTAGAAAATTCAATTCACCTTGTACTATATTGAAAACACATTATTAACACATTGTTTGATGTTTTACTTTATTAATGTAATATATTTTTGAAAATTTACACCCATTTCAAATCTGATAACTGCAACACGTTCCAAAAAAGTTGGGATAGTCGAATGTTTACCACTGTGTAACATCACTTTTTCTTTTAAAACCACTTATTAAGCATTTGGGTACTGAAGACACCAGTTGGTTAAGTTTATCAAGCAAAATTTTCCCCCATTCATCCATTATGCATGTCTTCAGCTGTGCAACTGTACAGGACCTCGTTGTCTTAATTTATGCTTCATATTGTGCCACAAAATCTTAATCCGAGACAGATCAGGACTGCAGGCAGGCCATGCTAGCACCCACACTATCTGCTTACGCAACCATGCACTTGTAATCCAGGCAGAATATGGTTTGGTGTTGTCCTGCTGGAAAATGCAGGGTAGTCCCTGGAAAAGACGACGTCTGGATGGCAGCATATGTTGCTCCAAAATGCTTCACAATGCGCCACAAAATCTCAATCGGAGACAGGTCAGGACTGCAGGCAGGCCATGCTAGCACCCACATTTTCTGCTTACACAACCATGCACTTGTAATCCGGGCAGGATATGGTTTGGCGTTATCCTGCTGGAAAATACAGGGTAGTCCCTGGAAAATACGATGTCTGGATGGCAGCATATGTTGCTCAAAAATGCATACATATCTTTCTGCACTAATGGTGCATTCACAGATGTGCGAGTTACCCATGCCATGGGCAATGACACACCCTCATACCATGACAGATGCTGGCTTTGATGGTCCTTTTCCTCTTTAACCCGGAGAACACGATGGCTTTTTTTTCCAAAAACTATTTGAAATGTTGACTGGTAGGACCACAAAACACTATTCTATTGTGCTACTGTACATCTCAGATGAGACCGAGCCCAGAGAAGTCGGCGGCGCTTCTGGATAGTGTTGACGTATAGCTTCTGCTTTGCATAGTAAAGCCTTTACTTGCATCTGTGGATGCAGTCGCGAATGGTGTTAACTTAAAAAGGTTTACCAAAGTATTCCCAAGCCCATGTCAGGATATCCATTACAGACTCATGATGGTTTTTGTGACAGTGACATCTGAGGGATCAAAGATAACACGCATTCAGAAGTGTTTTTCGGCCTTGCCCTTTACGCACCGAGATTTGACTGGATTCCTTGAATCTTTTAATTATATTGTGCACTGTAGAAGGTGAAATGCCCAAAATCCTACCAATTTGTCTTTGGGGAATTTTGGTCTCAAAGTGTTGGATTATTCGCTGACGCATCTGTTGGCAGATTGGCGAGCCTCGACCCATACTTGCTCTTGAAGGACTAGGCCTTTTTTGGAGGCTCCTTATATACTATGATTACACAATTGCCTCACCTGTTTCACATCACCTTCTTATTTCAACTTGTCACTTCTCTATTAGTCATCAGATTTGAAATGAGTGTATATTTTCAAAAATACATTAAATTCACAAAGTAAAACATCAAATAAGGTGTTAATAATGTGTTTTCAATAAAGCACAGGGTGAATTGCATTTTCAAATGATTCTTTTTGTTTGTTTTTTTGCATTTTCCATGCTGTCCCAACTTTTTCAGAATTGGGGTTGTGTATGCATATATATGTGTGTATATATTCATATAGATATCTAGGTATAAATTACATTTAAAAAAAAATCATAGTTATAGAAATATCTATTTTAAAATAAAAAGAATAATTTTTTCTAGTGACAAACATAGGAATGTAAAGTATTCCTAACTCACTTTGGGTTTAGCGCAATTGCTCTAGTGCAATCTGCCTCAATATTAAAAGTCCTGAAGTTAGTGCGCCTGAGTGCCACATTTTTAACGAGAACAGTTAGCATGCAAGCTGAACATTTATTTGTTTTGTGACACTTGTAATCTAGCCCTGTGCGTTTAATCCCTTTGCGGGTTGATTATAATTACATGTAATATTTTTTACTATTATGGCCCTTAAAGGGACAGTCAAGTCAAAATTAAAATTGAATGATTCCAATAAAGCATGAAATTTTAAACAACTTTCCAATTTACTTTTATCATCAAATTTTATTTGTTTTCTTGGTATTCTTTTGTGGAAGGCTAAACCTAGGTAGGCTCATATGCTAATCTACACCTTTCCTATCAGTACCTTATCTCTTTCACACTAAGTTGACTTATCCTGTGATGTGCATAATTATAATTTCCTATAATTTCTAAAATCTTTGAAATCGCATTAATGAAAATATGTTACCCCATACCCCTAGACTTTCTCTTCATATAATAATAATATAATGGTCAAAAGAGTGATTTCTTTCCATCTAGACCACTTTTTGATCATCAAGCCCATAGTCTTAAAGTGTGTCTGGTTAGTATTTCTTTCATGTAATTGGCAAGAGTCCATGAGCTAGTGACGTATGGGAACAACAATCCTACCAGGAGGGGCAAAGTTTTCCAAACCTCAAAATGCCTATAAATACACCCCTCACCACACCCACAATTCAGTTTTACAAACGTTGCCTCCTATGGAGGTGGTGAAGTAACTTTGTGCTTGATTTCTACGTTGATATGCGCTTCTCAGCATTTTGAAGCCCAATTCCTCTCAGAGTACAGTGAATGTCAGAGGGATGTGAAGAGAGTATCACCTATTATTGAATTCTACGGTTTTCCTCATGGGAATTCTTTTTTTTATAGGTTCTCTGTTATCGGTCGTAGAGATTCATCTCCTACCTCCCTTTTCAGATCGACGATATACTCTCATATTCCATTACCTCTACTAATAACCGTTTAAGTACTGGTTTGGCTATCTGCTATATGTGGATGGGTGTTTTTCGGTAAGTATGTTTCATTACTTAAGACACTCTCAGCTATGGTTTGGCACTTTATGTATTAAAAAAAGTGCAAAATATATGTATTGTGCTTATATTTGCCATGAGTCAGGTTTATGTATATTTCCTTTTGCAGACTATCAGTTTCATATTTAGGAAAAAACATATTTAGGAAAATATTTTTCTCACCTGGGGTATAGTCTTTTTTTCAAATTGACTGCTTTTTCATTACATTTTTGCAGACAAAATTAGGCTTGCAAGTTCGCAAAATGCCGATGTTTATTGCGTCTTTTTTGGTGCAAGAAATTTTTTGGTGCGAAGGTACGTCCGGTGAAATTTTCCGGCGTCTTAGTTGACGCTGAGTTTCCTTACACAAGGTTGCGTCTGCAATTACGCGAGTGTGTCATTTCCAGCTGTTGTTAGCGCCCAAAAATTAAATTTTGCGTTGTGCGTCATACTTGGAGCCAAATAATTTCATTATTTAAAACCCCATTCCTATATGCCTCTTGCCTTTTTCTATGTCAGAGGGCTATGCTGTTTGCTTTTTTCCCATTCCTGAAACTGCCATATAAGGAAATTGATAATAATTGATAATTTGAATAATTTTGCTTTATATGTTGTTTTTTCTCTTACATTTGCAAGATGTCTCAATCTGATCCTGTCTCAGAAACCACTGTTGAAACCCTGTAGGAAGACTGATGAAACAGCCATTGGCTGAGATACGCGTCGCCTTTGATTTTAATATTTTAATAAAGTTTTTACTTTGAACACTTGCTGCCTCCTTTCTGGGACCTGGTCCCCCGTGCTGAGGGTTCTTTTGGATTTTCCTGACTGCTGTTTGATCTCTGGACCATTGTTTTATCCTGAGTGCCTTATACCAAGTCTGTTGGGTGACTGTATTGACCCCATCCTGCTCTATTAGCATCAATGGAGATGCTACTACTATTGTGAGTACCATTCTTATTTTCTGGTCTTTATTCATCATTGTCCTAACAATACTAGGCCATATAGGCACCTTGTGTCTCTTTTATCGTTTTAATACAGACATCACACCTTATGCGGGAGGTTGGTCTTCTGGGTGACTGTAATAGATCCCAGACTGTCTCTACAGCACTGATTGAGGTGCTTTCATAAATGTGAGTTTACATCTTACATGCCTATCATTCTGCTTTGGATCAAACAATATTGGGCCATGTGGCGCATCTGTCTCCTCTTGTCTTTATAGATTACTGTTGGAACCCTGCTGCCTGATAACAGCTCTACTAAAGCTAAGTGTATCTGCTGTAAATTTGTGGGGATTATATCTCCAGCTGTAGTATGTAATAGTTGTCATGATAAGTTTTTACATGCAGAGAATGTATCCATCAGTAATAGTACAATGCCTATTGTTCCTTCAACATCTAATGTACATGATATCCCTGTGAATATAAAATATTTTATTGCTGATGCGATTCAGAAGGCTTTGTCTGCTATTCCGCCTTCTAATAAACGTAAAAGGTCTTTTAAAACTTTTCATAAAGTTGATGAAATTTCAAATGACCGAAAACATACTGAATTTTCCTCATCTGATGAGTATCTATCTGATTCAGAAGATCCTTCCTCAGATATTGACACTGACAAATCTACTTATTTATTTAAAATGGAGTATATTCGTTCCTTGTTTAAAGAGGTGTTGATTACATTGGATATTGAGGTAACTAGTCCTCTTGATACTAAAACTAGTAAACGTTTAAATTCTGTTTATAAACCTCCTGTGGTTACTCCAGAGGTTTTTTCAGTTCCTGATGCTATTTTTTATATGATTTCTAAGGAATGGAAAAGGCCTGGTACTTCTTTTATCCTTTCTTCAAGGTTTAAAAAATTGTATCCTTTGCCAGCAGTTAGTTTGGAGTTTTGGGAAAAGACCCCCAAAGTTGATGGGGCTATTTCTACTCTTGCCAAACGTACTACTATTCCTATGGAGACTATAAGGACTATTCTGCCTTTTGTTCAGCAAGGGCATTATATGTCCATGATAGACTTACAGGATGCATATCTTCATATTCCGATTCATCCAGACCACTATCAGTTTCTGAGATTCTCTTTTCTAGACAAGCATTACAAATTTGTCGCTCTTCCATTTGGCCTAGCGACATCTCCAAGAATCTTTTCAAAGGTTCTCGGTGCCCTACTCTCTGTAATCAGAGAACGCGGTATTGCTGTGTTTCCTTATTTGGATGATATCTTGGTACTAGCTCAGTCTTTACATTCTGCAGAATCTCACACAAATCAACTAGTGTTGTTTCTTCAAAGACATGGTTGGAGGATCAATTTACCAAAAAGTTCCTTAATTCCTCAGACAAGGGTCACCTTTTTAGGTTTCCAGATAGATTCAGTGTCCATGACTCTGTCTCTAACGGACAAGGGACGATTAAAATTGGTTTCAGTCTCAATCATTCCCTTCAGTAGCTATGTGCATGGAAGTTTTAGGTCTCATGACTGCAGCATCGGACGCGATCCCCTTTGCTCGTTTTCATATGAGAACTCTCCAGCTTTGTATGCTGAATCAATGGTGCAGGGATTATACAAAAATATCACAATTAATATCCTTAAATCCCAATGTTCGACTCTCTCTGACTTGGTGGTTAGATCACCATTGTATGGTTCAAGGGGCCTCTTTTGTTCATCCAACCTGGACTGTGATCACAACAGATGCAAGTCTTTCAGGTTGGGGAGCTGTCTGGGGATCTCTGACAGCACAAGGGGTTTGGAAATCTCAAGAGGCGAGGTTACCAATCAATATTTTAGAACTTAGTGCTATTTTCAGGGCTCTTCAGGTTTGGCCTCTGTTGAACTGTGGCATATGTCAATCAAGCTATGAAATAAGTAGATTGGATACTTGCTTGTACAGAATCCAGCTCCTGTCTAATTTCGGTGGTTCATATCCCAGGTGTAGACAATTGGGAAGCAGATTAACTCAGCCGTCAGACTTTAAATCCGGGGGAGCGGTCGCTCCATCCAGATGTGTTTTCTCAGATTGTTCAGATGTGGGTCCTTCCAGAAATAGATCTGATGGCTTCCCATCTAAACAAGAAACTTCCCAGGTACCTGTCCAGGTCCAGGGATCCTTAGGCGGAGGTGGTGGATGCGTTAGCAGTTCCTTGGTGTTACCAACCTGCTTATATTTTCCCGCCTCTAGTTCTTCTTCATCATGGAACAATCGTTTGTGTTGCTGGTAGCTCCAGCATGGCCTCACAGGTTTTGGTATGAGGATCTTGTTCGGATGTCCAGTTGCCAACCTTGGCCACTTCCTTTAAGACCAGACCTTCTATCTCAAGGTCCGTTTTTCCATCAGGATCTCAAATCATTAAATTTGAAGGTTTGGAAATTGAAACGCCTAGTGCTTAGTCATAGAGGTTTCTCTGACTCAGTGATTAATACTATGTTACATGCTCGTAAATCTGTTTCTAGGAAGATTTATTATTGAGTTTGGAAGACTTATATTTCATGGCGTTCTTCTCATAAATTTTCCTGGCATTCTTTTAGCATTCCTAGAATTTTACAGTTTCTTCAGGATGGTTTGGATAAAGGTTTGTCTGCAAGTTCCTTGAAGGGACAAATCTCTGCTCTTTCTGTTTTTGTAAGGCAGCAACTTAAGAATTGAATC
Source organism: Bombina bombina (assembly GCF_027579735.1). Lineage (NCBI taxonomy): Eukaryota > Metazoa > Chordata > Amphibia > Anura > Bombinatoridae > Bombina > Bombina bombina. The sequence continues at coordinate 777,281,369 of NC_069504.1, forward strand.
TCAATATGTTATGTAGTAACTTGAGGCTTGGATCTCAACTGCAGATCAGATAGCAGAGGTGAAAAGAGGAGAAACCAAAGAGTTTATCTTGATAAGCTGGTTACAGGAGGTAAAGTGGCACACACCTGTATTGGACTGTTGAATTTAGTTGGGAGCAGCTGGATATAGGCAGACAATGTGATCATAGAATGATGTATAATTAGACTTTATACCTTGTTTAGGGGCTGCAAAGACAGTTTATAACCTGCTTATTTGTATAGAGATCAGATGGTGTAGCAGCGTGTGAACGCTGGAAACAGGCTCGATGGAGTGACTTGTGACGTCACAGGAGGGTGTGTGCGAGGCGTCCAATGATGTGCGTAGAATTGCTGACAGGCTGGGAGAGGGAAGAGCGGCCGAGGATCTCTGAAGTGAGCTCAAAGTAGGTGAAAATAAACTGCGATAGTTAAGACAAAAGTCAGGTAAAAAGTAAGTTGTGCTGAGTGGAGCAATCCAAGGAAAGTCTATGGAACCGCTAGAGCAGTTAGTAACCAGCCTGATGTAATCACTGTTAGATGCGGCAGTAGTTAATGAAGCGGCTGCAAGTCACTGTGTAGTTCCCAAATGCTGGGTATTAATATATTACTTGATAGTTCTTGAGCTTTAAACTTGGTTATAGTTGTAAGTCCAATGAAAAGAGTACTAGAACAAGTAGAAATAGCCAAGAAATTCGGTAGGAATGTTGATTCTGACAAGCTACATGCTACACAAACTCAGAATTATTGGCATGTTGCCAAGAGGATCATGGGAATTTATAGACTGTTCTTAAAGGTACAAATCCCAGGAATAATCACATTATATGTCCCCCCCCCGTCAAAGGGGCTGCACAGCGGCGAGCGGACCAGGCTTGTCAGGATGAGAGTGATTGAAGCGGGAAACCAAACATGAAGGTCCAAGATGACAGCATTCTCGTTTACTAGTCCTTTAATGATAAAAGGTCCAATAAAAAGTTGTGAGAACTTCTTACATGGTGTTTTTAATTTGAGATGTTTGGTGGACAACCAAACCTTATCGCCTATGGCGTAAGTAGGTGGTTTCCTTCTCTTACTATCGTAGTATTTCTTCTGTCTTTTTTGTGCTACTTTGATGTTGTCTCGTAGATGAGAGAACGTGTCAGACAATGAGTTGATGGTATCATCTACATGGGGTGAGGTGGTATAAGACTGGGTGTACACCTTGAAAACAGGATGGTATCCGTAGTTGGCAAAAAATGGTGAGCACTTTATGGATGCATTCTGTAAGTTGTTGTAGGTGAATTCTGCCGTATACAAGTTATCCAACCAGCGATCTTGATGGAAAGAACAGTAACAACGGATGTATTGTTCTAACCACTGGTTAACCCTTTCGGTCTGTCCGTTTGTCTGCGGGTGGTAGGCAGTACTGCATCGATGTTCTATTTTGAGAATGGAGCAGAGTTCTTTCCAAAACTTTGATGTGAACTGGGTACCATGGTCTGTAATGATAATAGCAGGTAGCCCATGTAGTCTAACTACTTCTTTCATGAATAAACATGCTGTCTCCGAAGCAGTAGGAAGTTTCTTGTAGGGAATGAAATGTGCCATCTTTGTGAAGAGTTCCACAATAATTTGTTATAATTGGAAGATGGAGGTAAGTCAACAATGAAATCCATCCCAATAGTACTCCAAGGATGCTGGGGTATCGGGAGAGGTTTCAGTAAGCCGTACGGACGAGCTTTCTGTGGTTTTAGGATTGTACAAATATGGCAAGACTTCACATAATCTTTTATGGATAGAGCCATGTTAGGCCACCAGTAACTCCTACCAAGAAGCTCCGTGGTTTTACCAACCGCCGGGTGTCCAGCTAGAGGTGAGTCATGATGGACAGCTGTGAGTTTCTCTCTTAGGGCTGGTGGTATGTATATTCTATGATTGTGACAATACAAGCCATTAACTCTCCTATGTAGCCTGTCGATTGGTAATGTGTCATCTAGCATTTGAGAAGAGTATATAGTATCACAATTGAATTGTGTGAGACCAAGGAAATATTTTGCAGACAATATCGTTTGTGGAGGAATCTCATAAGAAGGTTGGTCAATACATCTTGATAGTGCGTCGGCCTTCCCATTCTTGGAACCTGGGCGATAGGTGATATGGAAGTTAAATCTAGCAAAGTATAGGCTCCACCTGAGTTGACGTGATGAGAGCGTTTTACTGGATTGTAAGTATTCCAAATTACGGTGGTCAGTATAGATAAGTATAGGTATGGTAGTTCCTTCAAGGAGATGACGCCAGTGTTCCAATGACTTCCTGATGACGAGGAGTTCTTTTTCTCCGATGGAATAATTCCTCTCTGGAGCAGACATTAATTTAGAGAAAAAGGCGACTGGGTGGATAGGTTCTGTAGGTGAAGTCTGTTGAGATAGTATTGCACCAATTGCATAATTAGATGCATCCACTTCTAGGATATACGGCAAATCTGGGTTGGGGAAGCGTAAAATGGGTGCAGTAGTGAAAGATGTTTTGAGAAGGTCAAACGCAACTTGTGCTTCCACACTCCATACGAAAGGAGATTGGAAACCAGTGAGGGAGGTGAGAGGTTTGACAATGTTTGAGAATCCTTTAATGAATTTTCGATAGAAATTGGCGAATCCCAGGAAGCGTTGAACATCTTTTTTAGAAGTAGGAGTAGGCCAATTTAGTATAGCTTCTACTTTATTGTCTTCCATCCTGAGACCAGATGGCGTTATTTGATATCCAAGAAAGGAGAGTTCTGTGATGTGAAAAAGACATTTCTCAGGTTTAGCAAAAAGTTGATGAGTGCGTAGCCGAGCTAAGACCCAAGTGACATGCTTCACCTGCTCTTCTAAATCTTTTGAGTACATGAGAATGTCATCTAAGTACACCACCATGCACACGTCCAACAAATCCCTGAAGATGTCATTTATGAACCGTTGAAACATGGCTGGGGCATTACAGAGCCCGAAAGGAATCACAAGGTACTCAAACAATCCATAACGTGTCCTGAAGGCAGTCAACCACTCATCACCCTCACGTATTCTGACTAGATTGTAGACTCCTTTTAAGTCCAACTTTGTATATATCTTAGCTTCACTAAGCCGTTCCACCATCTCAGGAATTAATGGCAAGGGGTACCTATTCTTGAGAGTCCTTTTATTGAGTTGTCGATAGTCTATTATTTGACGAAGCGAGTTGTCTTTGTTCTTGACAAAGAAAATGCCAGCTCCTGCTGGAGAAGTTGAAGGCCTGATGAAGCCTTTCTTTAGATTGTCTTCTAAATAACCCTTTCAGTTCAGGTTGTGAGAGTGGATAGATGTGCCCGAATGTAATGGTTGAACCAGGTAGAAGTTCAATGGGGCAATCATAGATGCGGTGAGGAGGCAGTGTCTCGGCCTCCTTATTGAAAACATCTAGAAATTCCCGATAAACATCCGGTACAGCGGAATCAGGGGATTCAGAGCTCTGAAGAAAACATTCATGATAGGAACAATTCTCTTTGCATTAATCAGAATCCAATTCAACGTGCAAATCTCCCCAACTAATCCTGGGCTGATGACGCTGGAGCCAAGATAAACCTAACACAACAGGGAAAAGTGGAGAAGGAAGTACATCAAAAGAAATAAATTCGGAATGACCAGTGGGAGTAATGACCTTAAGAGGTATGGTTTGATGTGTGACAGTTTTGACAAAAGATCCATCAATAACATGAATGGACACTGGTGTTAATTTCTTTTGCAAAGGAATTTTATTGGTTTTAGCCAAAACAACATCTAGTATGCACCGGAATCGATGATGGCTTTAGTTGGTACTGCTTGGCGGTCCCACTGCAAGGAGAGAGATATAACACAGTAAGCAGAATCAGTAATGCGGTTTGAGAAACAGTTTTTTACGGGATCAGACTTACTGGGTTTTTGGCGATGGAGAATTGGACATTCTCTCACTGAGTGTGCGGGAGACGCACAGTACATGCACAAGTTTAACCTCTTCATACGAAATTTTTCATCAGGCTGTAGAGGGCCCTTTGTGAAACCAATCACCATTGGGATGGGAGCATCCTTGGAAGTAGTGGATGGAGAATGAGAGGAGTAAGTATGTTGAGAAGAATCTGTATGGAGGCGTTCAGCACGCCTTTCTCTGAGGCGTCTGTCTATTTGAATGGTAAGCTCTATCAATGCTTGTAGTGATCTGGGGGTGTCGGCACGAGCTAGCTCGTCCTTGAGGGCATCGCTGAGACCTAGCCTGTATTGGTTTTGCAGTGCCACATCACTCCATTCAGTCCTTTGAGTAAAGTTTGAATTCAGTGAGATATTCTTCTACAGGCCTACGTCCCTGCTTCAGAGAGCGCATCATATTCTCTGCAGTTAGTTATTTCTGTGTGTCTTCGTACAAAGTACTCATCTGAGAGAAGAAATCGCTCAAGGATCCTAATACTGGGTCGTCGTTTTCAAAGAACATGTCAGCCCAACTCCTAGGTTCATCCCTTAAGAAAGAGATCACGGTCATGACTTTAATTCTTTCATTATGGTATGTTTTTGGCCTCATTTGAAATAACAGATAGCAGGAGTTTTTAAACTGTCTGAACATAGAACGTTCTCCAGAGAACCTGTCAGGCAAAGAAACCTGGGGCTCAGGGGTATTATCCTTCACAATGGCACGTAATGTCTCATTCTGCATTTGCAACTCTCTAAGCCCCTGTGATAATTGATCCACACGTTGGGAAAGATTGTACACTACTGTTTGAATATCTGCTGGATCCATGGGGGGCCAATAATTATGTAAGGCAGCAACTTAAGAATTTAATCTCAATATGTCATGTAGTAACTTGAGGTTTGGATCTCAACTGCAGATCAGATAGCAGAGGTGAAAAGAGGAGAAACCAAAGAGTTTATCTTGATAAGCTGGTTACAGGAGGTAAAGTGGCACACACCTGTATTGGACTGTTGAATTTAGTTGGGAGCAGCTGGATATAGGCAGACAATGCGATCATAGAATGATGTATAATTAGACTTTATACCTTGTTTAGGGGCTGCAAAGACAGCTGATAACCTGCTTATTTGTATAGAGATCAGAGCCAAGTCTACTTCAGATGGTGTAGCAGCGTGTGAACGCTGGAAACAGGCTCGACAGAGTGACTTGTGACGTCACAGGAGAGTGTGTGCGAGGTGTCCAATGATGTGTGTAGATTTGCTGACAGGCTGGGAGAGGGGAGAGCAGCCGAGGATCTCTGAAGTGAGCTCAAAGTAGGTGAAAATAAACGGCAATAGTTAAGACAAAAGTCCGGTAAAAAGTATGTTGTGCTGAGTGGAGCAATCCAAGGAAAGTCTATGGAACCGCTAGAGCAGTTAGTAACCAGCCTGATGTAATCACTGTTAGATGCGGCAGTAGTTAATGAAGCGGCTGCAAATCACTGTGTAGTTCCCAAATGCCGGGTATTAATATATTACTTGATAGTTCTTGAGCTTTAAACTTGGTTATAGTTGTAAGTCCAATGAAAAGAGTACTAGAACAAGTAGAAATAGCCAAGGAATTCAGTAGGAACGTTGATTCAGACTAACTACATGCTACACAAACTCAGAATTATTGGCATGTTGCCAAGAGGATCATGGGAATTTATAGACTGTTCTTAAAGGTACAAATCCCAGGAATAATCACATGACAGTTTTATTTCACAGAAATTGCTAAGCTTCTTGATATTCACTGTTTTGCACAGGCTTTGGTCTGTATCAATTCTGTCATTAAATCAATCTCTCCTTGGAGTCTTAATTTGGTTTTGAAGGCTTTACAGGCTCCTCCGTTTGAGCCTATGCATTCTTTGAACATTAAACTACTTTCTTGGAAAGTGTTGTTCCTTTTGGCCATCTCTTCTGCTAGAAGAGTTTCCGAATTATCTGCTCTTTCTTGTGAATCTCCTTTTCTAATTTTCCATCAGGATAAGGCAGTTTTGCGGACTTCATTTAAATTTCTACCTAAGGTTGTGAATTCTAACATTAATAGAGAAATTGTTCCTTCTTTGCGTCCTAATCCAAAGAATTCTTTGGAGAGATCCTTACATTCTTTGGATGTTGTAAGAGCTTTAAAATATTATGTTGAATATTATATTGAATGAATAATATCTATTTGTTATCTTTTCTGGTTCTAGGAAAGGTCAGAAGGCTTCTGCCATTTCCTTTGCATCTTGGTTAAAGCTTTTGATTCATCAGGCTTATTTGGAGTCGGGTCCGGCCCCGCCTCAGATAATTATAGCTCATTCTACTAGATCAGTCTCCACTTTGTGGGCTTTTAAGATTGAAGCTTCAGTTGATCAGATTTGCAAAGCAGCAACTTGGTCTTCTTTGCATACATTTACTAAATTCTACCGTTTTGATGTATTTGCTTCTTCTTAAGCAGTTTTTGGTAGAATAGTTTTTCAGGCAGCTGTTTCAGTTTGATTCCTCTGCTTATGTTTAAGTTTTATTCTATTCATTTATGAGAATAAACTTATATTTTGGGTTGTGGATTAATTTTTTTCAGCGGAAAATGGCTGTTATTATTTTTATCCCTCCCTCTCTAGTGGCTCTTCTGTGGAGTTCCACATCTTGGGTATTGCTATCCCATACGTCACTAGCTCATGGACTCTTGCCAATTACATGAAAGAAAACATAATTTATGTAAGAACTTACCTGATAAATTAATTTCTTTCATATTGGCAAGAGTCCATGAGACCCACCCTTTTTATGGTGGTTATGATTTTTTGTATAAAGCACAATTATTCCCAAATTCCTTTTTTTGATGCTTTTTACTCCTTTCTTTTTCAACCCACTACTTGGCTATTCATTAAACTGAATTGTGGGTGTGGTGAGGGGTATATTTATAGGCATTTTGAGGTTTGGGAAACTTTGCCCCTCCTGGTAGGATTGTATATCCCATACGTCCCTAGCTCATGGACTCTTGCCATTATGAAAGAAATTAATTTATCAGGTAAGTTCTTACATAAATTATGTTTTTTCTTTAGTTAAAGGGAAACTAAACCCATTTTTTTTCTTTCCTGATTCAGATAGAGCAGGCAACTTTCTAATTTACTACTATTATCAATTTTTCTTCGTTCTCTTGCTATCTTTATTTAAAAAGCAGGAATGTTTAGCTTAGGAGCCCACCCATTTTTGGTTGAGAATCTGGGTTATCGTTGCTTATTGATGTAAGCAAGCGCTATCCATGGTGCTGAACTTAAAATGGATCAGCTGGTAAGCTTTACATTCCTGCGTTTTAAATAAAGATAGCAAGAGAACGAAGACAAATTGATAATAGGGGTAAATTAGAAAGTTGCTTAAACTTAGATGATCTATCTGAATCAGGAAAGAAAAATTTGGCTTTAGTGTCCCTTTAATAAACAAATTGATAACACAGAAAGAAAGCAGTTACATACACTGATAAAAAGAAAGACAAATAACAGATGTTATCAAGTTATCCTTTCTTATAATGACAGATCAAAACATGGTAAGTTTGAATCTAGGAGGAATACAGATCACAGATAGCAGTAGTCAGAAATCTCAAAGATAAAGGTAAGGTAAGAAGAAAATTATGCTTTGAAAAAATATGGATATAAGGTATGTAGAAAAACAATACTGTAACCCAGTCCCTATAATTCAGAGAAGATATTAAAGGGATACTAAACCCAAAAAATTATTTCATGATTAAGATAGAGCAGGCAATTTTAAGCAACTTTTCTAATTTACTCCTATTATCCTTTTTTCTTTGTTCTCTTGACAAGCATAAAGATACCAAGAGAATGAAGAAAATGTGATAATTGGAGTAAAATAGAAAGCTGCAGGAAATTGCATGCTCTATCTGAATCACAAAATAAAATTGAGTTCAGTGTCCCTTTAAGGCCAAAAGGTTAATTTAGTTAACCAGGTAGGCAGCTGGAATTTGAGATTTGTTTTCACCCCAAATAGTGTATGAAAATTAAAATATATATTTAATGTGGCTATTTTTTATGTGGATATTTGTGGTAGATTAATTAACCCTTTTTTTTACTGTTAATGCATCTTTTGGAAAAACATTTTTTTACCTGTTGTGTCATTGTGAATTGAGTTATGGACTTTGTTATTACAGAGACATAATGAAAATATCAGTGTAATTTGTTTTAAGCATTGTAATTCAAATACATTTGCACTATTTGTATATTACAAAATTCTAAGATTTAAGAATTTTAATAAAACTTTATAGTCTTCTGAAAAAAGAGTCATAGAATCAATACAGCACATGGTGTAGGCCTGATAAGGCTAAGTAATTAGATGCAAAACAATCAGCATATCTATGATAGGAACTAAAGAAGGGTTTGTTCATAGTAGAAATAATCTTTATGTGCTTTAGTACAAAGAGATACTAAGCAACAAATAATCAAACTAAGATTAATAACAATGTTGTAATAAATGACAAAAGAAGCGCATTGCAATACGGCGCCTAACTTGGATGTGTCTGTAGACTTGGAGCTTGACTACCCTACGTTTCTCGTACATTGGACTTTGAATAATTTGGAGTTTCTAGCAGGGGAGCTTATTTCATTGCAATCTAGGGATGATATTCCACCTTACCACAGATTACTTACCTTATGGGAGGATTATAAAGCATGATGGAGAGAGTATCTGTAAAAGAAAAAGGGGACCCCTGCTTAAGCCGTGAAAGAAGCCGAATCAACCCTAGATATCAATTGGGTGAGAGACAACACCCTATGAAAGGTGGAAAGAGTTCATTACATGAGCTTGTAGTCCACATACAACATTGTTATTTAATCTGTTCCAAATTTACATTTTGATACATTTTATTGTGAATAAAACTATGAAAAACAACGCTAAAAGGGATATGAAACCCAATTTTTATTTGTTTCATTGTTCAGATAGAGAAATTTTAAGAAACTTTCTAATTTATTCCTATTTAACATTTTGCTTCATTCTCTTGGTATCTTTATTTAAAAAGCAGAAATATAATCTTAGGAGCCGGCCCATTTTTGATTCATCACTTGGGTAGCGCTTGCTGATTGGTGGCTTAATGGAGCTACCAATCAGCAAGCACTACCTAGGGTGCTGAACCAGAAACGGGCCAGATCCTAAGATTACATTCCTGCTTTTTAAAATAAAGTTACCAAGAGAACGAAGAAAAATTGATAATAGGAGTAAATTAGAAGGTAGCTTAAAATTGCCTGCTCTGTCTGAATTATGAAAGAAAAAATTGGATTTCATATCCCTTTAAAAAATTCTAGCCATCAATACTTTGAGAAAAATAATTCATATTTTTCACAGAGAATATAATTATAATAATTTATAAATTATATATAAAAAAATACTTATTTTCCTATCCATTTTGACTTTTTATCAGATTTTTGATTGCCAATAGTACTGATATTATCTTGCATTTGATTAGTTAACGTCATCAGGCCTCTCCATGTGAAAATTGTTTTAAACTAAATATATGTTGACTCAAGTGAATTCTATTAGTGTTTGTAAATTAAGATGTAAGAATTTGGAATATAATGATATACATTTATTGCAACTGTTATAGATAGTTACATTTTCAAATCTATGAAATGCAGTCAAGTACATAAAAACATATTTATACAATATATAAAATATAAAATCAAATATTACCATTAGAATTTCCTCATTAAAAACTATTAATATTATATAACCGCTGCCAATATTAATTATAATTGTGTAACTGACAAATATATAAATATAACCTTAAGGAAATTAAGTAATACCAGGAGGGCAAAGCAGTGACCAATGAGAGCTGTCGCTCACACCTAAAATGTTTTCACTGGATGATTAAAAAGGAGGGAGGAGCTAAGTTAGAAGACAAAAAAGCACTTATTTGAAAAAGAAGGCATCTAAGCTAAGGAAGCAGCCATTTTTTGGTTCAGACTCTGGACCACACTTGTTTATTGGTGGGTTGAATTTATCCATCAATCAGCAAGAACAACCAAGGATGTTCACCAAAAATGGGACGGCATCTAAAGTTACATTCTTGCTTTTCAAATAAAGATACCAAGAGAATGAAGAACATTAGATAATAGGAGTAAATTAGAAAGTTATTTAAAATTGCATGCTCTATATGAATGACAAAGAAAGAAAATTGGGTTCAGTGTCCCTTTAAGGCCAAAAGGTTAATTTAGTTAACCAAGTAGGCAGCTGGAATGTGAGATTTGTCTTCACCCCAAATAGTGTTTGAAACTTAAAATATATATTTAATGTGGCTATTTTTAATGTCACTATTTGTGGTAGATTAATTAACCCTTTTTTTACTGTTAATGCATCTTTTGGAAAAAAATTGTTTTATCAGTTGAGTCATTGTGAATTGAGTTATGGACTTTGTTATTACAGAGACATAATGAAAATATCAGTGTAATTTGTTTTAAGTATTGTAATTCAAATACATTTGCACTATTTGTATATTACAAAATTCTAAGATTTAAGAATTTTAATAAAACTTTATAGTCTTCTGAAAAAAGTGTCATAGAATCAATACAGCACATGGTGTAGGCCTGATAAGGCTAAGTAATTAGATGCTAAACAATCAGCATATCTATGATAGGAACTAAAGAAGGTTTTGTTCATAGTAGAAATAATCTTTATGTGCTCTAGTACAAAGAGATACTAAGCAACAAATAATCAAACTAAGATTAATAAAAATGTTGTAATAAATGACAAAAGAAGCGCATTGCAATACGGCGCCTAACTTGGATGCGTCTGTAGACTTGGAGCTTGACTACACTACGTTTCTCGTACATTGGACTTTGAATAATTTGGAGTTTCTAGCAGGGGAGCTTATTTCATTGCAATCTAGGGATGATATTCCACCTTACCACGGATTACTTACCTTATAGGAGGATTATAAAGCATGATGGAGAGAGTATCTGTAAAAGAAAAAGGTGACCCCTGCTTAAGCCATGAAAGAAGCCGAATCAACCCTAGATATCAATTGGGTGATAGACAACACCCTATGAAAGGTGGAAAGAGTTCATTACATGAGCTTGTAGTCCACATACAACATTGTTATTTAATCTGTTCCAAATTTACATTTTGATACATTTTATTGTGAATAAAACTATGAAAAACAACGCTAAAAGGGATATGAAACCCAATTTTTATTTGTTTCATTGTTCAGATAGAGAAATTTTAAGAAACTTTCTAATTTATTCCTATTTTAAATTTTGCTTCATTATCTTGGTATCTTTATTTAAAAAGCAGAAATATAATCTTAGGAGCCGACCCATTTTTTATTCATCAATTGGGTAGAGCTTGCTGATTAGTGTCTTAATGGAGCTACCAATCAGCAAGCACTACCTAGGGTGCTGAACCAGAAACAGGCCAGATCCTAAGATTACATTCCTGCTTTTGAAAACAAAGTTACCAAGAGAGCGAAGAAAAATTGATAATAGGAGTAAATTAGAAGGTAGCTTAAAATTGCCTGCTCTTTCTGAATTATGAAAGAAAAAAATTGGATTTCATATCCCTTTAAAAAATTCTAGCCATCAATACTTTGAGAAAAATAATTCATATTTCTCTTGTTAAGTGTATCCAGTCCACGGATCATCCATTACTTATGGGATATTAACTCCTCCCCAACAGGAAGTGCAAGAGGATTCACCCAGCAGAGCTGCTATATAGCTCCTCCCCTAACTGCCATTACCAGTCATTCTCTTGCACCCAACGACTAGATAGGATGTGTGAGAGGACTATGGTGATTATATTTAGTTTTATACCTTCAATCAAAAGTTTGTTATTTTTTAATAGCACCGGAGTGTGTTATTCCTTCTCTGGTAGAATTTGAAGAAGAATCTACCTGAGTTTTTACTATGATTTTAGCCGGCGTAGTTAAGATCATATTGCTGTTTCTCAAACATCTGAGGAGAGGTAAACTTCAGATCAGGGGACAGCGGGCAGATTAATCTGCAAAGAGGTATGTAGCAGCTTATTATTTTCTGACAATGGAATTGATGAGAAAATTCTGCCATACCGATATAATGTAAACTCAGCCTTAAATGCAGTAGCAGCATCTGGTATCAGGCTGTCATGTATGTATATTTTACACTTCAGTATTCTGGGGAATGGCACTTCACTGGAATTATACTGTGTGCATAAGACTTTAGCCTAATTTGCAGGGACTGGCAACAGGCTCTTTAATAACACTTAATTTATGTTAAACGTTTTTTGCTGGCATGTAAAATCGTTTCATTTTCTGAGGTACTGGGTGAATAAAATGTTTTGGGCATTATTTTTTCCACTTGGCAGTTGTTTTATTTAATTTATGACAGTTTACTGATCTCTCTCACTGTTGTGTGTGAGGGGGAGGTCAAAAAATTCAGTCAGAAGCTCATTGTATTTCCTGCATGATCCGGTTCATCTCTACAGAACTCAGGGGTCTTCAAAACTTGTTTTGAGGGAGGTAATCATTCACAGCAGAGCTGTGAGATTGTAGTTGACTGTGATAAAAAACGTTTATTTCTGTAACTTTTTTTTTTTTTTTTTTCTGCTATCAGGGTTAGTTATCCTTCGCTAATGGGAACAAGCCTTTGCTAAAATTGTGTTTTTTACAAAGATTTGATGCTATAACCTTTCAGTTTATTAACTTTCAACTGTCATAACTCTTTCTGTGCTTCTTATAGGCACAGTACGTTTTCATATTATAGTAAATTACTTGAAAAGTATTTCCAAGTTGCTAGTTTATTTGCTAGTGTGTTAAACATGTCTGATTCAGAGGAAGACATCTGTGCTATATGTGCTAATGCCAAAGTGGAGCCCAATAGAAATTTATGTACTAACTGTATTGATGCTACTTTAAATAAAAGTCAATCTGTACAAATTGAACACATTTCACTAAACAACGAGGGGAGAGTTATGCCGACTAACTCGCCTCACGTGTCAGTACCTGCATCTCCCGCTCGGGGGGTGCGTGATATTGTGGCGCCGAGTACATCTGGGCGGCCATTATAAATCACATTACAGGATATGGCTACTGTTATGTCTGAAGTTTTGGCTAAATTACCAGAACTAAGAGGTAAGCGTGATCACTCTGGGGTGAGAACAGAGTGCGCTGATAATGTTAGGGCCATGTCAGATACTGCGTCACAACTTGCAGAACATGAGGACGGAGAGCTTCATTCTGCGGCTGACGGTTCTGATCCAAACAGATTGGATTCAGATATTTCAAATTTTAAATTTAAGCTGGAAAACCTCCGTGTATTACTAGGGGAGGTGTTAGCGGCTCTGAATGATTGTAACACAGTTGCAATACCAGAAAAAATGTGTAGGTTGGATAAATATTTTGCGGTACCGTCGAGTACTGACGTTTTTCCTATACCTAAGAGACTTACTGAAATTGTTACTAAGGAGTGGGATAGACCCGGTGTGCCGTTCTCACCCCCTCCGATATTTAGAAAGATGTTTCCAATAGACACCACCACACGGGACTTATGGCAAACGATCCCTAAGGTGGAGGGAGCAGTTTCTACTTTAGCTAAGCGTACCACTATCCCGGTGGAGGATAGCTGTGCCTTTTCAGATCCAATGGATAAAAAGTTAGAGGGTTACCTTAAGAAAATGTTTGTTCAACAAGGTTTTATATTGCAACCCCTTGCATGCATTGCGCCTGTCACGGCTGCAGCAGCATTTTGGTTTGAGTCTCTGGAAGGGACACTTGAATCAGCTCCATTAGATGAGATTACACACAGGCTTAAAGCTCTTAAGTTAGCTAACTCATTTATTTCAGATGCCGTAGTACTTTTAACTAAGCTTACGGCTAAGAATTCCGGATTCGCCATTCAGGCGCGCAGAGCACTGTGGCTAAAATCCTGGTCAGCTGACGTTACTTCTAAGTCTAAATTTCTTAATATACCTTTCAAAGGGCAGACCTTATTCGGGCCCGGATTGAAAGAAATTATCGCTGACATTACAGGAGGTAAAGGCCATGCCCTGCCTCAAGACAGAGCCAAACCTAAGGCTAGACAATCTAATTTTCGTTCCTTTCGGAATTTCAAAGCAGGAGCAGCATCAACTTCCTCTGCTCCAAAACAAGAAGGATCTGTTGCTCGCTACAGACAAGGCTGGAGACCTAACCAGTCCTGGAACAAGGGCAAGCAGGCCAGGAAACCTGCTGGTGCCCCTAAAACAGCATGAATTGAGGGCCCCCGATCCGGGAACGGATCTAGTGGGGGGCAGACTTTCTCTCTTCGCCCAGGCTTGGGCAAGAGATGTCCAGGATCCCTGGGCGCTAGAGATAATATCTCAGGGATACCTTCTGGACTTCAAATACTCTCCCCCAAGAGAGAGATTTCATCTGTCAAGGTTGTCAACAAACCAAATAAAGAAAGAGGCGTTTCTACGCTGCGTACAAGAGCTTTTATTAATGGGAGTAATCCATCCAGTTCCACGGTCGGAACAGGGACAAGGGTTTTACTCAAATCTGTTTGTGGTTCCCAAAAAAGAGGGAACTTTCAGGCCAATCCTGGATTTAAAGATCCTAAACAAATTCCTAAGAGTTCCATCGTTCAAAATGGAGACTATTCGGACAATTTTACCCATGATCCAAAAGGGTCAGTACATGACCACAGTGGATTTAAAGGATGCTTACCTTCACATACCGATTCACAAAGATCATTACCGGTATCTAAGGTTTGCCTTTCTAGACAGGCATTACCAGTTTGTATCTCTTCCATTCGGATTGGCTACGGCTCTGAGAATCTTCACAAAGGTTCTGGGTGCTCTTCTGGCGGTACTAAGACCGCGAGGAATTGCGGTAGCTCCGTACCTAGACGACATTCTGATACAAGCTTCAAGCTTTCAAACTGCCAAGTCTCATACAGAGTTAGTACTGGCATTTCTAAGGTCGCATGGATGGAAGGTGAACGAAAAGAAGAGTTCTCTCTTTCCACTCACAAGAGTTCCCTTCTTGGGGACTCTTATAGATTCTGTAGAAATGAAGATTTACCTGACAGAAGACAGGTTAACAAAGCTTCAAAATGCATGCCGTGTCCTTCATTCCATTCAACACCCGTCAGTAGCTCAATGCATGGAGGTGATCGGCTTAATGGTAGCAGCAATGGACATAGTACCCTTTGCACGCCTACATCTCAGACCGCTGCAATTGTGCATGCTAAGTCAGTGGAATGGGGATTACTCAGACTTGTCCCCTACTCTGAATCTGGATCAAGAGACCAGAAATTCTCTTCTATGGTGGCTTTCTCGGCCACATCTGTCCAGGGGGATGCCATTCAGCAGGCCGGACTGGACAATTGTAACAACAGACGCCAGCCTACTAGGTTGGGGCGCTGTCTGGAATTCTCTGAAGGCTCAGGGACAATGGAATCAGGAGGAGAGTCTCCTACCAATAAACATTCTGGAATTGAGAGCAGTTCTCAATGCCCTTCTGGCTTGGCCCCAGTTAACAACTCGGGGGTTCATCAGGTTTCAGTCGGACAACATCACGACTGTAGCTTACATCAACCATCAGGGAGGGACAAGAAGCTCCCTAGCAATGATGGAAGTATCAAAGATAATTCGCTGGGCAGAGACTCACTCTTGCCACCTGTCAGCAATCCACATCCCGGGAGTGGAGAACTGGGAGGCGGATTTCTTAAGTCGTCAGACTTTTCATCCGGGGGAGTGGGAACTTCATCCGGAGGTCTTTGCCCAAATACTTCGATGTTGGGGCAAACCAGAGATAGATCTCATGGCGTCTCGACAGAACGCCAAGCTTCCTCGTTACGGGTCCAGATCCAGGGATCCGGGAGCGGTTCTGATAGATGCTTTGACAGCACCTTGGACCTTCGGGATGGCTTATGTGTTTCCACCCTTCCCGATGCTTCCTCGATTGATTGCCAGAATCAAACAGGAGAGAGCATCAGTGATTCTAATAGCGCCTGCATGGCCACGCAGGACTTGGTATGCAGATCTAGTGGACATGTCATCCTGTCCACCTTGGTCGCTACCTCTGAAACAGGACTTTCTGATCCAGGGTCCCTTCAAACATCAAAATCTAATTTCTCTGAAGCTGACTGCTTGGAAATTGAACGCTTGATTTTATCAAAACGTGGTTTTTCTGAGTCAGTTATTGATACCTTAATACAGGCTAGGAAGCCTGTTACCAGAAAGATTTACCATAAGATATGGCGCAAATACTTATATTGGTGCGAATCCAAGAGTTACTCATGGAGTAAGGTTAGGATTCCGAGGATATTGTCTTTTCTACAAGAAGGTTTAGAAAAGGGTTTATCCGCTAGTTCCTTAAAGGGACAGATTTCAGCTCTGTCCATTCTTTTACACAAACGTCTGTCAGAAGTTCCGGACGTTCAAGCTTTTTGTCAGGCTTTAGCTAGGATCAAGCCTGTGTTTAAAACTGTTGCTCCACCATGGAGTTTGAACTTAGTTCTTAATGTTTTACAGGGGGTTCCGTTAGAACCCCTTCATTCCATTGATATCAAGTTGTTATCTTGGAAAGTTCTGTTTTTAATGGCGATTTCCTCGGCTCGAAGAGTCTCTGAGTTATCTGCCTTACATTGTGATTCTCCTTATCTGATTTTTCATTCAGACAAGGTAGTTCTGCGTACTAAACCTGGGTTCCTACCTAAGGTGGTCACTAACAGGAATATCAATCAAGAGATTGTGGTTCCATCTTTGTGTCCTAATCCTTCTTCGAAAAAGGAACGTCTGCTACACAATCTAGATGTAGTCCGTGCCCTGAAATTTTATCTACAGGCAACTAAGGATTTTCGACAAACGTCTTCCCTGTTTGTTGTTTATTCTGGTCAGAGGAGAGGTCAAAAAGCTTCGGCTACCTCTCTCTCCTTTTGGCTTCGTAGCATAATACGGTTAGCCTATGAGACTGCTGGACAGCAGCCTCCTGAAAGAATTACAGCACATTCTACTAGAGCTGTGGCTTCCACTTGGGCCTTTAAGAATGAGGCTTCTGTTGAACAGATTTGCAAGGCTGCAACTTGGTCTTCTCTTCATACTTTTTGCAAATTTTACAAATTTGACACTTTTGCTTCTTCGGAGGCTGTTTTTGGGAGAAAGGTTCTTCAGGCAGTGGTTCCTTCCGTATAAAGAGCCTGCCTGTCCCTCCCGTCATCCGTGTACTTTAGCTTTGGTATTGGTATCCCATAAGTAATGGATGATCCGTGGACTGGATACACTTAACAAGAGAAAACATAATTTATGCTTACCTGATAAATTTATTTCTCTTGTAGTGTATCCAGTCCACGGCCCGCCCTGTCACTTTAAGGCAGGTAATTTTTCCATTAAACTACAGTCACCACTGCACCCTATGGTTTTCCTTTCTCTGCATGTTTTCGGTCGAATGACTGGTAATGGCAGTTAGGGGAGGAGCTATATAGCAGCTCTGCTGGGTGAATCCTCTTGCACTTCCTGTTGGGGAGGAGTTAATATCCCATAAGTAATGGATGATCCGTGGACTGGATACACTACAAGAGAAATAAATTTATCAGGTAAGCATAAATTATGTTTTTTCACAGAGAATATAATTATAATAATTTATAAATTATATTTCTCTTGTAAGGTGTATCCAGTCCACGGATCATCCATTACTTGTGGGATATTCTCCTTCCCAACAGGAAGCTGCAAGAGGATTACCCACAGCAGAGCTGTCTATATAGCTCCTCCTCTAACTGCCACTACCATTCATTCTCTTGCAGCTCTCGACAAGAAAGGAAGTAGCTAGAGAGATGTGGTGTTTTTATTTAGTTTATCTTCAATCAAAAGTATGTTATTTTCAAATGGTACCAGAGTTGTACTATTTTAGCCTCAGGCAGAAAGTAGAAGAAGAGTCTGCCTGTGGTCTTTGATGATCTTAGCAAGTTGTAACTAAGATCCATTGCTGTTCTCACACATAACTGAAGAGAGAGGTAACTTCAGCTGGGGGAATGGCGTGCAGGGTCTCCTGCTATGAGGTATGTGCAGTTTAAATTTTTCTAGAGAAATGAATATGCTAGAAAATGCTGTTAATACCGGATTTATTTAAGGTAAGCCTGATTACAGTGATTTAATAACGACTAGTATCATGCTTGCTGTAAAAGGTAATATTCTTATTACTTTCTCACATTACTGAAAAATAAAACGTTTGCTGGAAGTGTTTAAACTTTTTTTATACATATTGGTGATAAAACTTTATTGGGGCCCAGTTTTTTCCACATGGCTGGCTAGATTTTGCCTAGGGATAGTTTTGTTAGGCCCTCTCACTGTGAATACAGGTTGGGAGGGGCCTATTTTCGCGCCTAAATGCGCATTAGATTTTGCAGCTTGAGACATCCAGTTTCCCTGAAGGAGTCCCCTGAACACTTAGGACCTCTCTAAAGGGTTTTTGTGCCTTTAAAAGTCGTTATATGGGGGGGGGGGGTGGAGCCAACCACCATACTGGCCGGTCGCACCTAGCTAGAGCTCTGAGTTCTAGTTAGCCAAAAAGCAAAATATACCAGATAAATTCCCTCAGTATTTAGCTATTTCCCACTAGTTATGATCCCAAATCCTTAGTAGGGACACAGAAATACCTTTTAGAAGTCTCAGCACGACGTCGGAGGAAGTTACTGAGTTACTGGCACTACCTCTGCTGCCGGAGGATCTGACCTGTCCCGGGCCGCCTTTCCTGTGTCCTATGCCCGTAACCCTAACAACATAGCAACCAGCAACCTACTGTGCTGCTCAGCCGCGATTGCAGGGGCTCCAGACCCAGCGGCACTGGAAGTTTGAACGACCCTCCATATTTGGCCTTGAAAGAGCTGTGCCGCAGCGGAACTCCCCGCATCTACTCACACTTTACAGAAGCGGTGCCGGACTGGAGCTCTGAACCGAGGAGGTCCACTGCCCTCCCCGGAGCCTGCTCTCCCTTGACACTCTGGGAAGCCGCCAAGGATACCGCACAACTTGCGACCCCATAGAGGAACAGCTTCCACGTGGCGCCCAGTCGATCTCCTCCCTGTAAGTACATGCAGCCCGATTGGCAGGGGATTACACTGCTTATTTAAAACTAAACTACCTACAAACACTCAAGCCTAAGGGGACCAGGAGACTAACAGTGACTTACCTAATCTGAGCTAACACACTAGCTGGGCGCCACTTCATGCCGATACTCCTTCCCCATATAGTGGCGCGAAAACGCCATCTTTAATCTTCAGCCACATAAGCACAGCAGCCTGCCAGCGCGGCCTTTCTCACAGTCACACTCAGAGTGTTAGAAGAAACCGCAGCACAGGCACTTACAAGGACTATTCCCAGTATATGTACTTTTCTCCTAACACAGGTACAACTGCAACCAGCTTACCAGTCACTTATTAACCTGTCGCAAGCCACGCGAAAATTTGAACTCTATAAAGGGGCCTGCAAATTTACTGTGCAGCAACTACTATTTGCTTTCCCATCACCAACAGCTCCCCTGCGAGGATAGTGATTACACAAGGAGATAAGCAGTTAACCCACAACAACTCAGGGGCTCCCAGGCCTACACCACAATATTACCCCTAGGCTATAAATGAAAGCAATCTGCATACCCACCAATTACAGCACTGGTTCTGACATAAAGTAGGACTGTGTTACACCAACTGCAGCAGCTTAGGAGCCGCAATATATCTTGCCTTTAATTTAAAGCTGAAGTACACTCTCCTGTCCCCTTTCCTGCTGCACTTTGATGCAGCAGGTCATATCCACCACCCCTTTTCCGGCCTGGCCCAGAGGTGGCAATTTCCCTAGGGAGAGTGCCCCAAACCCACTCTGAACACTTCCAGATTTTTCCACGCCAGTGACTTTCTCATTTTCTCTAAGGTACACATCTGTTTAAAATGGAATAGGCACGCATAGGCCATTTAAGCCTGTCTACCACACAGTGACCCTTCATTGTCCTGAAGTGGGGCCGCCCTGCCATACCTGACCTCTAACCTCTCAAAGTCTCCTTCTGCAAAAGACCCAGCCTTTTCTCCCCCCCACCATGTCACAATCAGCCAGAGGAAAAAAAAGCAAACAACCTTTTCTACCTAAAAAAACTGTGATGGATCACTTTGGGCCCCCTGGAGGGCTCTCACAAGGTGACATAGAACCCCCAGACTCCCCTGGGTCTGACACTTCGGATCTAACACTGGCGGCTATTCAGAACATTCAACAAGCCTCATCTGAGGCAGTTACTCCCTCATTCATCATGGACTCACTTAAGTCCCTACTGGACAAGCATCACGCTTCATTCACTGCCCAATTGGCGGCCTCAACAGCTGAGCTCAAGAAAGAGATCTCTTCAACAAATGAAAGAATTGACACTTTGGAAAGAAAGCAGGAGGATGCCGCTGTGGAACATTCTAACCTGCTTTCTTACACACAACGCCTTGCAGACTACCTGGATGTTGTCGACGACAAGATAGCGGACTTGGAAGATAGATCTCGGAGGAACAACCTCAGGATCCGGGGTATCCCTGAGTCCGTCTCTGCTGGCGATTTACAGCCGTACCTAAAAGAACTGTTTCATGTACTAGCTCCCCCCGCCACGGAGACTGAAGCCATGATGGACCGGGCACACCGGTCTCTTAAGCCCAAAGGACTCCCAGATGACCAACCTAGAGACACAATTGTCCGGCTACACTACTTCACTTACAAAGAGAGAATCCAAAGAGCCCATTTTCAGAAACCCTCCCTTCCAGAAAAATTTAAAAAACTACAAATTTTTCCTGACCTCTCCGCAAGAACTTTACAGAAGAGAAAAACTTTTACAGAAGTCACATCCATTTTACGGAAAAACGAGATCAGGTACAGGTGGGGCTACCCCATAAAGCTACTCATCTTCCGGAACAATCAGATGTTTACCATACAGACCCCTAACAGAGGGTATGAACTACTCAAGCTCTGGAATCTATACCCCTCACAAAAGGACAAACCGCACACCAGCCAAACCCAATTGAGAGGCACAGCAGCAGAATGGGGGGGCCCCTCCGCCCCTGAAGACCGACGGAACAACTTAGTTGCCTAAGAGGAGGGAGACTGGACTACCCCTACAACACGAAGGTTTGGCCTTCAGAAGCAACATGAGAGCCAGAAATGGCCGACCTTTACGCAGAGACATAGATCTGGATCACCAGTTCCCTAGGAAGTGCATCACAAACCCTAAGATGTAGCTTACTCTTCCTGGACATTTGCTATGTGAAGTTACTTTCTTTTTTCTTCTTTTAGCTCATTCGGATAACAGGTGGTCACACAACATTTGGACTCTAGTAGCTGGCATGCTGACTTTGATGACCTTTAGACGATAAGTATCTTTAACTTGTTTTGCTCCTTTACAATATACAGTACTCATACCATGGTGAACATTGTTTACATTTTTTAACAGAGGTTTTATCGCTTACCAATTGTTATCATTGCTTTTTCTCTGGAACATTAAAGTCTCATTCCTACCACAATTAGCTGTCAAACATCCATAGACCCCACACACAACTTTTACTGCCTCCAAACAAGGTTACTCTGATTTACAGGCATCATGTGCTCAGCGAGGGCCCGGCTGTAGCACACTCCCTGCACACAATCTTCCAGGGACTTAGACAGACACGCTAGAAAAGTAACCCCTAAGCATATAACACTCGAAGTACCCCTACAGCACACCTGCTCACATAGTGTTTTGGTCATTTAGATGTCAGTAGAACTCTTCACCCCATGCATCAGAGCGCTACACCATAGCAATACAACCTCAGCTGCCCATTACAAACTTACAGCAGCAAGTCTAGCGGATCACACGCCTAGAATAGACCACTCTGATCACTTAATTGTTAACAGAACACCTTACCCCATACATCTGAGTACTCTACCATAGTTCTACAATCTCAACTGCCCATTACATACTCACAGTAGCAAGTCCAGAGGCACACACATCTAGAATAGTTCATCAGCTGAACTCATTCCCTACATTAAGACACCACAATCTTGACTCCTCAACTTACTCTGTAAGGTCTACACCGAGAAATATACCTGATTATCTGTTACAGTATTGTTGTTTTAAATTGTTTGTTGTTCTGGTTCCTGTTTTATGTATTGCACTGTTGTTCTCTTATAAGTAAACTGAAAGTTCTCTACTGTCACTGTCATATAACTCCAATAGATACACCACCTTTTCATTAGACAGGCTACTAGGCCGTTATTCTACCCACTTCCCTCCCGCCACTTCTAACACTCCGCTGATAAACAGTGGCACGATTGGCAACCCCCATTGCCTGATTAGCTATTAACAGTTCATTACTCTATAGTTTCCAACAACCTCCTCCCCCCCCCCACAACAAACCCAAGCCCCCCTTTTTTTTTTCCTTCACCTAAATGTGCTTCCCCTATTAGGGAAGACGATTAACGCGGTTTCTCTCGAACATACCGCAATTTCTACTTGCCAATTTATCTGTACCAACATATATTTGACTGAATGTAATATTTTTCTGCACTCTACTAGAAGATTAAGAACAACCATTCTTCCCTGTCTTTTTTCTTTTCACACCTCTTTCTCACCTCCTTCTCCTCCTAGTCTTTTAGTGTTTTTTTTTTTTTCTCCTCCCCCTCTTCCCCTGCTTTCTCACTCCCCACCTCTCCTTAACACTACTTCATCATGTCCCTCATTTGCACCTTGCTTAACACTAGAGGGCTCAATACCCCTAACAAGAGAAGTAGATTAGTTAGTTACTTAACTCGCGCCAAAACTAAAATAGCCTTTCTCCAGGAGACCCATTGGGCAGAAGGAACCCCTATACCCTTTAGATGCAAGCAATACCCGATAATGGAGACAGCCTCATATCTGGGGAAATCGAGAGGCGTAGCTATTCTAATACATAAATCTGTTCTCTTTGAAAAAATAGAAACCTTCAAGGACCCAAAGGGTAGATTCCTAATACTGACCTGCAGGATAGACGATACTCCATATAACTACAGGGCAGCTAACGAGAACAGTAGCTGTAGGCCCCATACATCAACTAACTCCTCTTCCTTCCCCCCTCCTCTACCCACTCATCTCCCCACCACCCCCTCTTCTTTCCCTTTTTATCCTTTTTTTTTTTTTTTTTTTTTTTTTTTTTATCTCTATCTTCTTTTTCTTCTTCTCTCTAACTACTTTCTGGTTGGTCTTACTTGATAGATTGTTCAGTCTTACGATGGATATTAACATTTGCATTATTTTCAAAAATTTAGACTGTTCTTTTGTCCATTTTCATATGTCAGTATTTTTACACTTTATTCTGTTCTAAAGTTAAAAAAAAAAAAAAAAGAGGTTATGTTTATTTCTTATTTGACTGGATTATCCTGTGATGAAACAGAATAGACCCTATGTGTTTTTTTTATGTGCATAATGTGTTGTATTCATGCATATCTCGATGTATCACAGTTGTACTGTAACGTGAAGCTAACCTCAATAAAAAATTATTTAAAAAAAAAAAAAAAGTCGTTATATGGGCAGGTAGGGCCACAGCAGAGCTGTGGCAGTTTGTTGTGACTGTTGAAAATCGTTTTTTTGATCCGGTTTTGAAACTAAGGGGTTAATCATCCATTTGCAAGTGGGTGCAATGCTCTGTTAGTCTATTATACACACTGTAAAAATTTCGTAAGATTTACTGCTTTTTATCACTGTTTTTCAATTTCTGACAAAATTTGTTTCTCTTAAAGGCACAGTACCGTTTTTATTTTTTGCTTGTTTACATTTATCAAAGTGTTTTCCAAGCTTGCTGGTCTCATTGCTAGTCTGTTTAAACATGTCTGGCATAGAGGAAACTCCTTGTTCATTATGTTTAGAAGCCATTGTGGAACCCCCTCTTAGAATGTGTACCAAATGTACTGATTTCACTTTAAGTTATAAAGATCATATTCTGTCTTTAAAAGATTTATCACCAGAGGAAACTGACGAGGGGGAAGTTATGCCGACTAACTCGCCCCACGTGTCAGAACCTTTGACTCCCGCTCAAGGGACTCCCGCTCAAGAGGCGCCAAGTACATCTAACGAGCC
Source organism: Bombina bombina (assembly GCF_027579735.1). Classification (NCBI taxonomy): domain Eukaryota; kingdom Metazoa; phylum Chordata; class Amphibia; order Anura; family Bombinatoridae; genus Bombina; species Bombina bombina. Next base: position 777,305,371 of record NC_069504.1, read on the forward strand.
CATGGCGTTTACTTTACAAGACATGGCGGCAGTTATGGATCATACCCTTACAGCGGTATTGTCCAAACTACCAGGGTTACAAGGAAAGCGAGACAGCTCTGGGGCTAGAAAAAATACAGAGCACTCTGACGCTTTAGTAGCTATGTCTGAAATCCCCTCACAATATGCAGAAGCTGAGGCAGGAGAGCTTCTTTCTGTGGGTGATTTCTCTTGTTAAGTGTATCCAGTCCACGGATCATCCATTACTTATGGGATATTAACTCCTCCCCAACAGGAAGTGCAAGAGGATTCACCCAGCAGAGCTGCTATATAGCTCCTCCCCTAACTGCCATTACCAGTCATTCTCTTGCACCCAACGAATAGATAGGATGTGTGAGAGGACTGTGGTGATTATACTTAGTTTCATACCTTCAATCAAAAGTTTGTTATTTTATAATAGCACCGGAGTGTGTTATTCCTTCTCTGGTAGAATTTGAAGAAGAATCTACCTGAGTTTTTCTATGATTTTAGCCGGAGTAGTTAAGATCATATTGCTGTTTCTCGGCCATCTGAGGAGAGGTAAACTTCAGATCAGGGGACAGCGGGCAGATTAATCTGCAAAGAGGTATGTAGCAGCTTATTATTTTCTGACAATGGAATTGATGAGAAAATTCTGCCATACCGATATAATGTAAACTCAGCCTTAAATGCAGTAGCAGCAACTGGTATCAGGCTGTCATGTATGTATATTTTACACTTCAGTATTCTGGGGAATGGCACTTCACTGGAATTATACTGTATGCATAAAACTTTAGCCTAATTTGCAGGGACTAGCAACAGGCTTTTTAATAACACTCAATTTATTAATGTTAAACGTTTTTTGCTGGCATGTAAAATCGTTTAATTTTCTGAGGTACTGGGTGAAAAAATGTTTTGGGCACTATTTTTTTCCACTTGGCAGTCGTTTTATTTAATTTATGACAGTTTACTGATCTCTCTCACTGTTATGTGTGAGGGGGAGACATCAAAAAATTCAGTCAGAAGTTTATTGTCTTCCCTGCATGATCCGGTTCATCTCTACAGAACTCAGGGGTCTTCAAAACTTGTTTTGAGGGAGGTAATCACTCACAGCAGAGCTGTGAGATTGTAGTTGACTGTGATAAAAAAACGTTTATTTCTGTATTTTTTTTTTTTTTCTGCTATCAGGGTTAGTTATCCTTTGCTAATGGAGAGCAATCCTTTGCTAAAATTGTGTTTTTTACAAAGATTTGATGCTATAACTTTTCAGTTTATTAATTTTCAACTGTCATAACTTTTTCTGTGCTTCTTATAGGCACAGTACGTTTTCATATTATAGTAAATTACTTGAAAAGTATTTCCAAGTTGCTAGTTTATTTGCTAGTGTGTTAAACATGTCTGATTCAGAGGAAGATATCTGTGCTATATGTGCTAAAGCCAAAGTGGAGCCCAATAGAAATTTATGTACTAACTGTATTGATGCTACTTTAACTAAAAGTCAATCTGTACAAATTGAACATATTTCACCAAACAACGAGGGGAGAGTTATGCCGACTAACTCGCCTCACGTGTCAGTACCTGCATCTCCCGCTCGGGAGGTGCGTGATATTGTAGCGCCGAGTACATCTGGGCGGCCATTACAAATCACATTAAAGGATATGGCTACTGTTATGACTGAAGTTTTGGCTAAATTACCAGAACTAAGAGGTAAGCGTGATCACTCTGGGGTGAGAACAGAGTGCGCTGATAATATTAGGGCCATGTCAGACACTGCGTCACAATTTGCAGAACATGAGGACGGAGAGCTTCATTCTGCGGGTGACGGTTCTGATCCAAACAAACTGGATTCAGATATTTCAAATTTTAAATTTAAGCTGGAAAACCTCCGTGTATTACTAGGGGAGGTGTTAGCGGCTCTGAATGATTGTAACACAGTTGCAATACCAGAGAAAATGTGTAGGTTGGATAAATATTTTGCGGTACCGGCGAGTACTGACGTTTTTCCTATACCTAAGAGACTTACTGAAATTGTTACTAAGGAGTGGGATAGACCCGGTGTGCCGTTCTCACCCCCTCCGATATTTAGAAAGATGTTTCCAATAGACGCCACCACACGGGACTTATGGCAAACGGTCCCTAAGGTGGAGGGAGCAGTTTCTACTTTAGCTAAGCGTACCACTATCCCGGTGGAGGATAGCTGTGCCTTTTCAGATCCAATGGATAAAAAGTTAGAGGGTTACCTTAAGAAAATGTTTGTTCAACAAGGTTTTATATTGCAACCTCTTGCATGCATTGCGCCTGTCACGGCTGCAGCAGCATTTTGGTTTGAGTCTCTGGAAGAGACACTTGAATCAGCTCCATTAGATGAGATTACACACAAGCTTAAAGCCCTTAAGTTAGCTAACTCATTTATTTCAGATGCCGTAGTACATTTAACTAAACTTACGGCTAAGAATTCCGGATTCGCCATTCAGGCACGCAGAGCACTGTGGCTAAAATCCTGGTCAGCTGACGTTACTTCTAAATCTAAATTGCTTAATATACCTTTCAAAGGGCAGACCTTATTCGGGCCCGGGTTGAAAGAAATTATCACTGACATTACAGGAGGTAAAGGCCATGCCCTGCCTCAAGACAGAGCCAAACCTAAGGCTAGACAGTCTAATTTTCGTTCCTTTCGTAATTTCAAAGCAGGAGCAGCATCAACTTCCTCTGCACCAAAACAGGAAGGAGCTGTTGCTCGCTACAGACAAGGCTGGAGACCTAACCAGTCCTGGAACAAGGGCAAGCAGGCCAGGAAACCTGCTGCTGCCCCTAAGACAGCATGAATCGAGGGCCCCCGATCCGGGAACGGATCTAGTGGGGGGCAGACTTTCTCTCTTCGCCCAGGCTTGGGCAAGAGATGTCCAGGATCCCTGGGCGTTAGAGATCATATCTCAGGGATACCATCTAGACTTCAAATTCTCTCCCCCAAGAGGGAGATTTCATCTGTCAAGGTTGTCAACAAACCAAATAAAGAAAGAGGCGTTTCTACGCTGCGTACAAGATCTTTTATTAATGGGAGTGATCCATCCGGTTTCGCGGTCGGAACAAGGACAAGGGTTTTACTCAAATCTGTTTGTGGTTCCCAAAAAAGAGGGAACTTTCAGGCCAATCTTGGATTTAAAGATCCTAAACAAATTCCTAAGAGTTCCATCGTTCAAAATGGAAACTATTCGGACGATTTTACCCATGATCCAAAAGGGTCAGTACATGACCACAGTGGATTTAAAGGATGCTTACCTTCACATACCGATTCACAAAGATCATTACCGGTATCTAAGGTTTGCCTTTCTAGACAGGCATTACCAGTTTGTAGCTCTTCCATTCGGATTGGCTACGGCTCCGAGAATCTTCACAAAGGTTCTGGGTGCTCTTCTGGCGGTACTAAGACCGCGAGGAATTGCGGTAGCTCCGTACCTAGACGACATTCTGATACAAGCTTCAAGCTTTCAAACTGCCAAGTCTCATACAGAGTTAGTACTGGCATTTCTAAGGTCGCATGGATGGAAGGTGAACGAAAAGAAGAGTTCTCTCTTTCCACTCACAAGAGTTCCCTTCTTGGGGACTCTTATAGATTCTGTAGAAATGAAGATTTACCTGACAGAAGACAGGTTAACAAAGCTTCAAAATGCATGCCGTGTCCTTCATTCCATTCAACACCCGTCAGTAGCTCAATGCATGGTGGTGATCGGCTTAATGGTAGCAGCAATGGACATAGTACCCTTTGCACGCCTACATCTCAGACCGCTGCAATTGTGCATGCTAAGTCAGTGGAATGGGGATTACTCAGACTTGTCCCCTACTCTGAATCTGGATCAAGAGACCAGAAATTCTCTTCTATGGTGGCTTTCTCGGCCACATCTGTCCAGGGGGATGCCATTCAGCAGGCCGGACTGGACAATTGTAACAACAGACGCCAGCCTACTAGGTTAGGGCGCTGTCTGGAATTCTCTGAAGGCTCAGGGACAATGGAATCAGGAGGAGAGTCTCCTACCAATAAACATTCTGGAATTGAGAGCAGTTCTCAATGCCCTTCTGGCTTGGCCCCAGTTAACAACTCGGGGGTTCATCAGGTTTCAGTCGGACAACATCACGACTGTAGCTTACATCAACCATCAGGGAGGGACAAGAAGCTCCCTAGCATGATGGAAGTATCAAAGATAATTCGCTGGGCAGAGTCTCACTCTTGCCACCTGTCAGCAATCCACATCCCGGGAGTGGAGAACTGGGAGGCGTATTTCTTAAGTCGTCAGACTTTTCATCCGGGGGAGTGGGAACTTCATCCGGAGGTCTTTGCCCAAATACTTCGACGTTGGGGCAAACCAGAGATAGATCTCATGGCGTCTCGACAGAACGCCAAGCTTCCTCGTTACGGGTCCAGATGCAGGGATCCGGGAGCGGTTCTGATAGATGCTTTGACAGCACCTTGGACCTTCGGGATGGCTTATGTGTTTCCACCCTTCCCGATGCTTCCTCGATTGATTGCCAGAATCAAACAGGAGAGAGCATCAGTGATTCTAATAGCGCCTGCAGGGCCACGCAGGACTTGGTATGCAGATCTAGTGGACATGTCATCCTGTCCACCTTGGTCGCTACCTCTGAAACAGGACCTTCTGATCCAGGGTCCCTTCAAACATCAAAATCTAATTTCTCTGAAGCTGACTGCTTGGAAATTGAACGCTTGATTTTATCAAAACGTGGTTTTTCTGAGTCAGTTATTGATACCTTAATACAGGCTAGGAAGCCTGTTACCAGAAAGATTTACCATAAGATATGGCGCAAATACTTATATTGGTGCGAATCCAAGAGTTACTCATGGAGTAAGGTTAGGATTCCGAGGATATTGTCTTTTCTACAAGAAGGTTTAGAAAAGGGTTTATCCGCTAGTTCCTTAAAGGGACAGATTTCAGCTCTGTCCATTCTTTTACACAAACGTCTGTCAGAAGTTCCGGACGTTCAAGCTTTTTGTCAGGCTTTAGCTAGGATCAAGCCTGTGTTTAAAACTGTTGCTCCACCATGGAGTTTGAACTTAGTTCTTAATGTTTTACAGGGGGTTCCGTTTGAACCCCTTCATTCCATTGATATCAAGTTGTTATCTTGGAAAGTTCTGTTTTTAATGGCGATTTCCTCGGCTCGAAGAGTCTCTGAGTTATCTGCCTTACATTGTGATTCTCCTTATCTGATTTTTCATTCAGACAAGGTAGTTCTGCGTACTAAACCTGGGTTCCTACCTAAGGTGGTCACTAACAGGAATATCAATCAAGAGATTGTGGTTCCATCTTTGTGTCCTAATCCTTCTTCGAAAAAGGAACGTCTGCTACACAATCTAGATGTAGTCCGTGCCCTGAAATTTTATCTACAGGCAACTAAGGATTTTCGACAAACGTCTTCCCTGTTTGTCGTTTATTCTGGTCAGAGGAGAGGTCAAAAAGCTTCGGCTACCTCTCTCTCCTTTTGGCTTCGTAGCATAATACGGTTAGCCTATGAGACTGCTGGACAGCAGCCTCCTGAAAGAATTACAGCACATTCTACTAGAGCTGTGGCTTCCACTTGGGCCTTTAAGAATGAGGCTTCTGTTGAACAGATTTGCAAGGCTGCAACTTGGTCTTCTCTTCATACTTTTTCCAAATTTTACAAATTTGACACTTTTGCTTCTTCGGAGGCTGTTTTTGGGAGAAAGGTTCTTCAGGCAGTGGTTCCTTCCGTATAAAGAGCCTGCCTGTCCCTCCCGTCATCCGTGTACTTTAGCTTTGGTATTGGTATCCCATAAGTAATGGATGATCCGTGGACTGGATACACTTAACAAGAGAAAACATAATTTATGCTTACCTGATAAATTTATTTCTCTTGTAGTGTATCCAGTTCACGGCCCGCCCTGTCACTTTAAGGCAGGTAATTTTTCCATTAAACTACAGTCACCACTGCACCCTATGGTTTTCCTTTCTCTGCATGTTTTCGGTCGAATGACTGGTAATGGCAGTTAGGGGAGGAGCTATATAGCAGCTCTGCTGGGTGAATCCTCTTGCACTTCCTGTTGGGGAGGAGTTAATATCCCATAAGTAATGGATGATCCGTGGACTGGATACACTACAAGAGAAATAAATTTATCAGGTAAGCATAAATTATGTTTTTTCTGACTCAGGGAAGATGCTTCAACCTGATTCTGATATGTCAACATTTAAATTTAAGCTTGAACACCTCCGCGTGTTGCTCGTGGAGGTTTTAGCTACTCTGGATGACTGTGACACCATTATAGTGCCAGAGAAATTGTGTAGATTGGATAAATACTATGCAGTGCCTGTTTACACTGATGTTTTTCCAATACCTAAAAGGTTTTCAGAAATTATTACTAAGGAATGGGATAGACCAGGTGTACCGTTCTCTCCCCCTCCTATTTTTAAGAAAATGTTTCCAATAGATGCCGCTACACGGGACTTATGGCAAACGGTCCCTAAGGTGGAGGGTGCAGTTTCTACCCTAGCTAAGCGTATAACTATCCCCGTCGAGGACAGTTGTGCTTTCCTAGATCCAATGGATAAAAAGTTAGAGGGTTACCTTAAGAAAATGTTTATTCAACAAGGTTTTATTCTCCAGCCTCTTGCATGCATTGCCCCAGTCACTGCTGCTGTGGCCTTCTGGTTTGAGTCTCTGGAAGAGGCCTTACAGGTAGAAACTCCATTGGATGATATACTTGACAAGCTTAAAGCGCTTAAGCTAGCCAATTCATTTGTTTCTGACGCCGTTGTTTATTTAACTAAACTAACGGCTAAGAACTCAGGTTTTGCTATTCAGGCACGTAGGGCGCTATGGCTTAAATCCTGGTCAGCTGACGTTACTTCAAAGTCTAAGCTTCTCAATATTCCCTTCAAGGGGCAGACCCTTTTCGGGCCTGGACTGAAGGAGATCATTTCTGATATTACTGGAGGAAAAGGTCATGCCCTTCCTCAGGATAGGTCTAACAAATTAAGGACCAAACAAACTAATTTTCGTGCCTTTCGAAACTTTAAGACGAGATCGGTATCATCTTCCTCTAATACAAAACAAGAGGGAAATTTTGCCCAGTCCAAGCCGGTCTGGAGACCTAACCAGGCTTGGAACAAAGGTAAACAGGCCAAGAAGCCTGCTGCTGCCTCTAAGACAGCATGAAAGATTGGCCCCCGATCCGGTAACGGATCTAGTAGGGGGCAGACTTTCTCTCTTCGCCCAGGCTTGGGCAAGAGACGTCCAGGATCCCTGGGCGTTGGAAATTGTGTCCCAGGGATATCTTCTGGACTTCAAAGCTTCTTCCCCAAAAGGAAGATTTCACCTTTCACAATTATCTGCAGACCAGATAAAGAGAGAGGCATTCTTACATTGTGTTCAAGACCTCCTAGTTATGGGAGTGATCCACCCAGTTCCAAAGGAGGAACAGGGGCAAGGATTCTATTCAAATCTATTTGTGGTTCCCAAGAAAGAGGGAACCTTCAGACCAATCTTAGATCTCAAGATCCTAAACAAATTTCTCAGGGTCCCATCTTTCAAGATGGAGACTATTCGAACCATCCTACCTATGATCCAGGAGGGTCAATACATGACTACCGCGGACTTAAAGGATGCTTATCTTCACATTCCGATACACAAAGATCATCATCGGTTTCTCAGGTTCGCCTTCCTAGACAGGCATTACCAGTTTGTGGCTCTTTCCTTTGGGTTAGCTACGGCACCAAGAATCTTTACGAAGGTTCTGGGGTCACTTCTGGCAGTCCTAAGGCCGCGGGGCATAGCAGTAGCCCCTTACTTAGACGACATTCTGATACAGGCGTTGAATTTCCAAATTGCCAGGTCCCATACGGACATTGTTCTGGCATTCCTGAGGTCTCATGGGTGGAAAGTGAACGAAAAGAAGAGTTCTCTATCCCCTCTCACAAGAGTTTCCTTCCTGGGAACTCTGATAGATTCTGTAGAAATGAGGATTTACCTGACAGAGGCCAGGTTGTCAAAACTTCTAAATTCCTGCCGTGTTCTTTATTCTACTTCTCGCAATTCGGTGGCTCAGTGTATGGAAGTAATCGGCTTAATGGTAGCGGCAATGGACATAGTGCCGTTTGCCCGCCTACATCTCAGACCGCTGCAACTCTGCATGCTCAGTCAGTGGAATGGGGATTACACAGATTTGTCCCCTCTACTAAATCTGGATCAAGAGACCAGGGATTCTCTTCTCTGGTGGCTATCTCGAGTCCATCTGTCCAAAGGTATGACCTTCCGCAGGCCAGATTGGACAATAGTAACAACAGATGCCAGCCTTCTGGGCTGGGGGGCAGTCTGGAACTCTCTGAAGGCTCAGGGGTCATGGACTCAGGAGGAGGCTCTCCTTCCGATAAACATTCTGGAACTAAGTGCAATATTCAATGCTCTTCAGGCTTGGCCTCAGCTAGCGGCAGTGAGGTTCATCAGATTTCAGTCGGACAACATCACGACTGTAGCTTACATCAACCATCAACGAGGAACAAGGAGTTCCCTAGCGATGTTGGAGGTTTCAAAGATAATTCATTGGGCAGAGATTCACTCTTGCCACCTATCAGCTATACATATCCCAGGAGTAGAGAACTGGGAGCCTGAGGCGGATTTTCTAAGTCTACAGACTTTTCATCCGGGGGAGTGGGAGCTCCATCCGGAGGTGTTTGCACAGTTGATTCAACGTTGGGGCAAACCAGAACTGGATCTCATGGCGTCTCGCCAGAACACCAAGCTTCCTTGTTACGGATCCAGGTCCAGGGATCCCAAGGCAGCGCTGATAGATGCTCTAGCAGCGCCTTGGTCCTTCAACCTGGCTTATGTGTTTCCACCGTTTCCTCTGCTCCCTCGTCTGATTGCCAAGGTCAAGCAGGAGAGAGCATCTGTGATTTTGATAGCATCCGCGTGGCCACGCAGGACTTGGTATGCAGATCTGGTGGACATGTCATCCTTTCCACCATGGACTCTGCCTCTGAGGCAGGACCTTCTACTTCAGGGTCCTTTCAACCATCCAAATCTAAATTCTCTGCGGCTGACTGCTTGGAGATTGAACGCTTGATTTTATCAAAGCGTGGTTTCTCCGAGTCGGTCATTGATACCTTAATACAGGCGCGAAAGCCTGTCACCAGGAAAATCTATCATAAGATATGGTTTAAATATCTTCATTGGTGTGAATCCAAGGGTTACTCCTGGAGTAAGGTCAGGATTCCTAGAATATTATCTTTTCTCCAAGATGGATTGGATAAGGGTTTGTCAGCAAGTTCCTTAAAGGGACAGATTTCTGCTCTGTCTATTCTTTTGCACAAATGTCTGGCTGAGGTTCCAGACGTGCAGGCGTTTTGTCAGGCTTTAGTCAGAATTAAGCCTGTGTTTAAACCTGTTTCTCCGCCTTGGAGTTTAAATTTAGTTCTTAAGGTTCTTCAAGGGGTTCCGTTTGAACCTTTGTATTCCATAGATATTAAGCTCTTATCTTGGAAAGTTTTGTTTTTAGTAGCTATCTCCTCGGCTCGAAGAGTTTCGGAGTTATCTGCTTTACAATGTGATTCTCCTTATCTCATTTTTCATTTTGATAAGGTAGTGTTACGTACCAAACCTGGTTTTCTACCTAAGGTGGTATCTAATAAAAATATCAATCAGGAGATTGTTGTACCGTCACTGTGTCATAATCCTTCTTCAAAGAAGGAACGTCTTTTACACAATCTTGACGTGGTTTGTGCTTTAAAGTTTTATTTACAAGCTACTAAACCTTTTCGTCAAACATCTGCATTGTTTGTTGTCTACTCTGGACAGAGGAGAGGCCAAAAGGCTTCTGCAACTTCTCTTTCTTTTTGGCTAAGGAGTATAATACGCTTAGCTTATGAGACTGCTGGCCAGCAGCCTCCTGAAAGGATTACAGCTCATTCCACTAGAGTGGTAGCTTCAACATGGGCTTTTAAGAATGAGGCTTCTGTTGAACAGATTTGTAAGGCGGCGACTTGGTCTTCGCTTCATACTTTTTCAAAATTCTATAAATTTGATACTTTTGCTTCTTCGGAGGCTATTTTTGGGAGAAAAGTTTTGCAGGCAGTGGTGCCTTCCGTTTAAGCACCTGCCTTGTCCCTCCCTTCATCCGTGTCCTATAGCTTTGGTATTGGTATCGCACAAGTAATGGATGATCCGTGGACTGGATACACCTTACAAGAGAAAACAAAATTTATGCTTACCTGATAAATTTATTTCTCTGGTGGTGTATCCAGTCCACGGCCCGCCCTGTCATTTTAAGGCAGGTGTGTTTTATTTTTAAACTACAGTCACCACTGCACCCTATGGTTTCTCCTTTATCTTGCTTGTCTTCGGTCGAATGACTGGTAGTGGCAGTTAGGGGAGGAGCTATATAGACAGCTCTGCTGTGGGTGATCCTCTTGCAGCTTCCTGTTGGGAAGGAGAATATCCCACAAGTAATGGATGATCCGTGGACTGGATACACCACAAGAGAAATAAATTTATCAGGTAAGCATAAATTTTGTTATAAAAAAATACTTATTTTCCTATACATTTTGACTTTTTATCAGATTTTTGATTGCCAATAGTACTGATATTATCTTGCATTTGATTAGTTAACGTCATCAGGCCTCTCCATGTGAAAATTGTTTTAAACTAAATATATGTTGACTCAAGTGAATTCTATTAGTGTTTGTAAATTAAGATGTAAGAATTTGTAATATAATGATATACATTTATTGCAACTGTTATAGATGGTTACATTTTCAAATCTATGAAATGCAGTCAAGTACATAAAAACATATTTATACAATATATAAAATATAAAATCAAATATTACCATTAGAATGTCCTCATTAAAAACTATTAATATTATAGAACCGCTGCCAATATTAATTATAATTGTGTAACTGCCAAATATATAAATATAACCTTAAGGAAATTAAGTAACACCAGGAGGGCAAAGCAGTGACCAATGAGAGCTGTCGCTCACACCTAAAATGTTTTCACTGGATGATTAAAAAGGAGGGAGGAGCTAAGTGCTTATTTGATAAAGAAGGCATCTAAGCTAAGGAAGCAGCCAATTTTTGGTTCAGACTCTGGACCGCACTTGTTTATTAGTGGGTTGAATTTATCCATCAATCAGCAAGAACAACCCAGGATGTTCACCAAAAATGGGATGGCATCTAAAGTTACATTCTTGCTTTTCAAATAAAGATACCAAGAGAATGAAGAACATTTGATAATAGGAGTAAATTAGAAAGTTACTTAAAATTGCATGCTCTATCTGAATCACAAAGAAAAAAAAATGGGTTCAGTGTCCCTTTAAGGCCAAAAGGTTAATTTAGTTAACCAGGTAGGCAGCTGGAATTTGAGATTTGTCTTCACCCCAAATAGTGTTTGAAACTTAAAATATATATTTAATGTGGCTATTTTTAATGTCGCTATTTGTGGTAGATTAATTAACCCTTTTTTTACTATTAATGCATCTTTTGGAAAAAATTTTTTTATCTGTTGAGTCATTGTGAATTGAGTTATGGACTTTCTTATTACAGAGGCATAATGAAAATATCAGTGTAATTTGTTTTAAGTATTGTAATTCAAATACATTTGCACTATTTTTATATTACAAAATTCTAAGATTTAAGAATTTTAATAAAACTTTATAGTCTTCTGAAAAAAGAAAAAAGTGTCATAGAATCAATACAGCACATGGTGTAGGCCTGATAAGGCTAAGTAATTAGATGCAAAACAATCAGCATATCTATGATAGGAACTAAAGAAGGTTTTGTTCATAGTAGAAATAATCTTCATGTGCTCTAGTACAAAGAGATACTAAGCAACAAATAATCAAACTAAGATTAATAACAATGTTGTAATAAATGACAAAAGAAGCGCATTGCAATACGGCGCCTAACTTGGATGTGTCTGTAGACTTGGAGCTTGACTACCCTACGTTTCTCGTACATTGGACTTTGAATAATTTGGAGTTTCTAGCAGGGGAGCTTGCTGATTAGTGGCTTAATGGAGCTACCAATCAGCAAGCACTACCTAGGGTGCTGAACCAGAAACGGGCCAGATCCTAAGATTACATTCCTGCTTTTCAAAATAAAGTTACCAAGAGAACGAAGAAAAATTGATAATAGGAGTAAATTAGAAGGTAGCTTAAAATTGCCTGCTCTGTCTGAATTATGAAAGAAAAAAATTGGATTTCATATCCCTTTAAAAAATTCTAGCAATCAATACTTTGAGAAAAATAATTCATATTTTTCACAGAGAATATAATTATAATAATTTATAAATTATATATATAAAAAAAATACTTATTTTCCTATCCATTTTGACTTTTTATCAGATTTTTGATTGCCAATAGTACTGATATTATCTTGCATTTGATTAGTTAACGTCATCAGGCCTCTCCATGTGAATTTTTTTTAAACTAAATATATGTTGACTCAAGTGAATTCTATTAGTGTTTGTAAATTAAGATGTAAGAATTTGGAATATAATGATTTACATTTATTGCAACTGTTATTGATAGTTACATTTTCAAATCTATGAAATGCAGTCAAGTACATAAAAACATATTTATACAATATATAAAATATAAAATCAAATATTACCATTAGAATGTCCTCATTAAAAACTATTAATAGTATATACCCGCTGCCAATATTAATTATAATTGTGTAACTAACAAATATATAAATACAACCTTAAGGAAATTAAATAATACCAGGAGGGCAAAGCAGTGACCAATGAGAGCTGTCGCTCACACCTAAAATGTTTTCACTGGATGATTAAAAAGGAGGGAGGAGCTAAGTTAGAAGAAAAAATTCTAAGATTTAAGAATTTTAATAAAACTTTATAGTCTTCTGAAAAAAGAAAAAAGTGTCATAGAATCAATACAGCACATGGTGTAGGCCTGATAAGGCTAAGTAATTAGATGCTAAACAATCAGCATATTTATGATAGGAACTAAAGAAGGTTTTGTTCATAGTAGAAATAATCTTTATGTGCTCTAGTACAAAGAGATACTAAGCAACAAATAATCAAACTAAGATTAATAACAATGTTGTAATAAATGACAAAAGAAGCACATTGCAATACGGCGCCTAACTTGGATGTGTCTGTAGACTTGGAGCTTGACTACCCTACGTTTCTCGTACATTGGACTTTGAATAATTTGGAGTTTCTAGCAGGGGAGCTTATTCTATTGCAATCTAGGGATGATATTCCACCTTACCACAGATTACTTACCTTATAGGAGGATTATAAAGCATGATGGAGAAAGTATCTGTAAAAGAAAAAGGGGACCCCTGCTTAAGCCGTGAAAGAAGCCGAATCAACCCTAGATATGAATTGGGTGAGAGACAACACCCTATGAAAGGTGGAAAGAGTTCATTACATGAGCTTGTAGTCCACATACAACATTGTTATTTAATCTGTTCCAAATTTACATTTTGATACATTTTATTGTGAATAAAACTATGAAATCCAACGCTAAAAGGGATATGAAACCCAATTTTTATTTGTTTCATTGTTCAGATAGAGAAATTTTAAGAAACTTTCTAATTTATTCCTATTTTAAATTTTGCTTCATTCTCTTGGTATCTTTATTTAAAAAGCAGAAATATAATCTTAGGAGCCGGCCCATTTTTGATTCATCACTTGGGTAGCGCTTGCTGATTGGTGGCTTAATGAAGCTACCAATAAGCAAGCACTACCTAGGGTGCTGAACCAGAAACGGGCCAGATCCTAAGATTACATTCCTGCTTTTTAAAATAAAGTTACCAAGAGAACGAAGAAAAATTGATAATAGGAGTAAATTAGAAGGTAGCTTAAAATTGCCTGCTCTGTCTGAATTATGAAAGAAAAAATTGGATTTCATATCCCTTTAAAAAATTCTAGCCATCAATACTTTGAGAAAAATAATTCATATTTTTCACAGAGAATATAATTATAATAATTTATAAATTATATATAAAAAAAATACTTATTTTCCTATCCATTTTGCCTTTTTATCAGATTTTTGATTGCCAATAGTACTGATATTATTCTGCATTTGATTAGTTAACGTCATCAGGCCTCTCCATGTGAAAATTGTTTTAAACTAAATATATGTTGACTCAAGTGAATTCTATTAGTGTTTGTAAATTAAGATGTAAGAATTTGGAATATAATGATATACATTTATTACAACTGTTATAGATAGTTACATTTTCAAATCTATGAAATGCAGTCAAGTACATAAAAACATATTTATACAATATATAAAATATAAAATCAAATATTACCATTAGAATGTCCTCATTAAAAACTACTAATATTATATAACCGCTGCCAATATTAATTATAATCGTGTAACTGCCAAATATATAAATATAACCTTAAGGAAATTAAGTAATACCAGGAGGGCAAAGCAGTGACCAATGAGAGCTGTCTCTCACACCTAAAATGTTTTCACTGGATGATTAAAAAGGAGGGAGGAGCTAAGTTAGAAGACAAAAAAGCGCTTATTTGAAAAAGAAGGCGTCTAAGCTAAGGAAGCAGACAATTTCTCCAACATTGGTGTGTCCGGTCCACGGCGTCATCCTTACTTGTGGGATATTCTCTTCCCCAACAGGAAATGGCAAAGAGTCCCAGCAAAGCTGGTCACATGATCCCTCCTAGGCTCCGCCCACCCCAGTCATTCTCTTTGCCGTTGCACAGGCAACATCTCCACGGAGATGGTTAAGAGTTTTTTGGTGTTTAAAGGGCCAGTAACCCCACCAAATAAGGTTATATAATAATGCACACAGTGCAGAATTATATAACTTTAGCCTAGCGTCACGTTTCTTAAGCAGCGTATAGCAAAGATATTTAGCTACGATAATCTATTTTTCAGAACGCCGCTCCTGGTTCTACTGAGCGGGTCTGTTTTTTACCTAAGCGCATCGGGCACGCTGTCTAGTCACAGCACGCCCGATCGCGCCATTAAACTGAATGTGCTCGCTCCCGCTCGGGTATGGTAGCGAGAGCGAGCTACATTCAGTAGAACCAGGAGCGGCGTTCTGAAAAATAGATTATCGTAGCTAAATATCTTTGCTATACGCTGCTTAAGAAACGTGACGCTAGGCTAAAGTTATATAATTCTGCACTGTGTGCATTATTATATAACCTTATTTGGTGGGGTTACTGGCCCTTTAAATGTAGTTTTATTCTTCTATCAAGTGTTTGTTATTTTAAAATAGTGCTGGTATGTACTATTTACTCTGAAACAGAAAAGGATGAAGATTTCTGTTTGTAAGAGGAAGATGATTTTAGCAGACAGTAACTAAAATCGATTGCTGTTTCCACACAGGACTGTTGAGATGAAGTAACTTCAGTTGGGGGAAACAGTTAGCAGTCTTTTCTGCTTAAGGTATGACTAGCCATATTTCTAACAAGACCATGTAATGCTGGAAGGCTGTCATTTCCCCTCATGGGGACCGGTAAGCCATTTTCTTAGTTAAACATTAAAGAATAAAGGGCTTCAAAAAGGGCTTAAAAACTGGTAGACATTTTTCTGGGCTAAAACAATTGCTTTACTAGGCGCATATTATGCAGATTCTAACTAATTATTGGTATTATAATCTTGGGGAACGTTTAGAAAAACGGCAGGCACTTTTTCAGATGGGGGCCTTTCTAGTTATAGACAGAGCCTCATTCTGGGACTGTATAGGGGTTAAATGTAAAAACGGCTCCGGTTCCGTTAATTTAAGGGTTAAAGCTCTGAAATTTGGTGTGCAATACTTTTAATGCTTTAAGACACTGTGGTGAAATTTTGGTGCAATTCCTTCATACTTTTTCACATATTCAGTAATAAAGTGTTTTCAGTTTGAAATTTAAAGTGACAGTAACGGTTTTATTTTAAAACGTTTTTTGTGCTTTGTTGACAAGTTTAAGCCTGTTTAACATGTCTGTACCATCAGATAAGCTATGTTCTATATGTATGAAAGCCAATGTGTCTCCCCATTTAAATTTATGTGATAATTGTGCCATAGTGTCCAAACAAAGTAAGGACAGTAATGCAACAGATAATGATATTGCCCAAGATGATTCCTCAAATGAGGGGAGTAAACATGATACTACATCATCCCCTACTGTGTCTACACCAGTTATGCCCACACAGGAGGCCCCTAGTACATCTAGTGCGCCAATACTTATTACCATGCAACAATTAACGGCTGTAATGGACAACTCCATAGCAAATCTTTTATCCAAAATGCCTACTTATCAGAGAAAGCGCGATTGCTCTGTTTTAAACACTGAAGAGCAAGAGGACGCTGATGATAACTGTTCTGACATACCCTCACACCAATCTCAAGGGGCCATGAGGGAGGTTTTGTCTGATGGAGAAATTTCAGATTCAGGAAAAATTTCTCATCAAGCTGAACCTGATGTTGTGACATTTAAATTTAAATTAGAACATCTCCGCGCACTGCTTAAGGAGGTGTTATCTACTCTGGATGATTGTGACAATTTGGTCATTCCAGAGAAATTATGTAAGATGGACAAGTTCCTAGAGGTTCCGGTGCCCCCCAACGCTTTTCCTATACCCAAGCGGGTGGCGGACATAGTAAATAAAGAGTGGGAAAGGCCCGGCATACCTTTTGTTCCCCCCCTATATTTAAGATATTATTTCCTATAGTCGACCCCAGAAAGGACTTATGGCAGACAGTCCCCAAGGTCGAGGGGGCGGTTTCTACTCTAAACAAACGCACTACTATTCCTATCGAAGATAGTTGTGCTTTCAAAGATCCTATGGATAAGAAATAAGAGGGTTTGCTTAAAAAGATTTTTGTACAGCAAGGTTACCTTCTACAACCAATTTCATGCATTGTTCCTGTCACTACGGCAGCGTGTTTCTGGTTCGAGGAACTAGAAAAATCGCTCAGTAAAGAATCTTCGTATGAGGAGGTTATGGACAGAGTTCAAGCACTTAAATTGGCTAACTCTTTTGTTTTAGATGCCGCTTTGCAATTAGCTAGATTAGCGGCGAAAAATTCAGGGTTTGCTGTCGTGGCGCGCAGAGTGCTTTGGCTAAAGTCTTGGTCAGCGGATGTGTCTTCCAAGACAAAATTGCTTAACATTCCTTTCAAAGGTAAAACATTATTTGGACCTGATTTGAAAGAGATTATTTCAGACATCACTGGGGGAAAGGGCCACGCCCTCCCACAGGATAGGTCTTTTAAGGCTAATAATAAGCCTAATTTTCGTCCCTTTCGCAGAAACGGACCAGTCTCTAATTCTGTATCCTCTAAGCAAGAGGGTAATACTTCACAACCCAAACCAGCCTGGAAACCAATGCACGGCTGGAACAAGGGTAAGCAGGCCAAGAAGCCTACCACTGCTACCAAAACAGCATGAAGGGATAGCCCCTGATCCGGGACCGGATCTAGTGGGGGGCAGACTTTCTCTCTTTGCTCAGGCTTGGGCAAGAGATGTTCAGGATCCTTGGGCGCTAGAAATAGTTTCTCAAGGTTATCTCCTGGAATTCAAGGAACTACCCCCAAGGGGAAGGTTCCACAGGTCTCAATTATCTTCAAACCAAATAAAGAGACAGGCATTCTTACATTGTGTAGAAGACCTGTTAAAGATGGGAGTGATACATCCAGTTCCAATAAGAGAACAAGGAAGGGGATTTTATTCCAATCTGTTCATAGTTCCCAAAAAAGAGGGAACATTCAGACCAATTTTGGATCTAAAGATCCTAAACAAATTTCTCAGGGTACCATCGTTCAAAATGGAAACTATTCGAACGATCCTACCTACTATCCAGGAAAATCAATTTATGACTACCGTGGATTTAAAGGATGCATACCTACATATTCCTATCCACAAGGAACATCATCAGTTCCTAAGGTTCGCTTTTCTGGACAAGCATTACCAGTTTGTGGCACTTCCATTTGGATTAGCCACTGCTCCAAGGATTTTCACAAAGGTACTAGGGTCCCTTCTAGCGGTTCTAAGACCAAGGGGCATTGCAGTAGTACCTTACTTGGACGACATCCTGATTCAAGCGTCGTCCCTGTCAAAAGCAAAGGCTCATACGGACATCGTCCTAGCCTTTCTCAGATCTCACGGATGGAAGGTGAACAAAGAAAAAAGTTCTCTGTCCCCGTCAACAAGAGTTCCCTTCTTGGGAACAATAATAGATTCCTTAGAAATGAGGATTTTTCTGACAGAGTTCAGAAAATCAAAACTTCTAAGCTCTTGTCAAGTACTTCATTCTGTTCCTCGTCCTTCCATAGCGCAGTGCATGGAAGTAATAGGATTGATGGTTGCAACAATGGACATAGTTCCTTTTGCACGAATTCATCTAAGACCATTACAACTGTGCATGCTCAGACAGTGGAATGGGGATTATACAGACTTGTCTCCGACGATTCAAGTAGATCAAAAGACCAGAGATTCACTCCGTTGGTGGCTGACCCTGGACAATCTGTCACAGGGAATGAGCTTCCGCAGACCAGAGTGGGTCATTGTGACGACCGACGCCAGCCTAGTGGGCTGGGGCGCGGTCTGGAAATCCCTGAAAGCTCAGGGTCTATGGTCTCGGGAAGAGTCTCTTCTCCCGATAAACATTCTGGAACTGAGAGCGATATTCAATGCTCTCAGAGCTTGGCCTCAACTAGCAAAGGCCAAATTCATAAGGTTTCAGTCAGACAACATGACGACCGTTGCATATATCAATCATCAGGGGGGAACAAGGACTTCCCTGGCGATGAAAGAAGTGACCAAGATAATTCAATGGGCGGAGGATCACTCCTGCCACTTGTCTGCGATCCACATCCCAGGAGTGGAAAATTGGGAAGCGGATTTTCTGAGTCGTCAGACATTCCATCCGGGGGAGTGGGAACTCCATCCGGAAATCTTTGCCCAAATAACTCAATTATGGGGCATTCCAGACATGGATCTGATGGCGTCTCGTCAGAACTTCAAGGTTCCTTGCTACGGGTCCAGATCCAGGGATCCCAAGGCGACCCTAGTAGATGCACTAGTAGCACCTTGGACCTTCAACCTAGCTTATGTATTCCCACCGTTTCCTCTCATCCCCAGGCTGGTAGCCAGGATCAATCAGGAGAGGGCCTTGGTGATCTTGATAGCTCCTGCGTGGCCACGCAGGACTTGGTATGCAGACCTGGTGAATATGTCATCGGCTCCACCATGGAAGCTACCTTTGAGACAGGACCTTCTTGTTCAGGGTCCATTCGAACATCCGAATCTGGTTTCCCTCCAACTGACGGCTTGGAGATTGAACGCTTGATTTTATCAAAGCGTGCGTTTTCAGATTCTGTAATAGATACTCTGATTCAGGCTAGAAAGCCTGTAACTAGAAAAATTTACCATAAAATATGGAAAAAATATATCTGTTGGTGTGAATCTAAAGGATTCCCATGGAACAAGATAAAAATTCCTAAGATTCTATCCTTTCTACAAGAAGGTTTGGAGAAAGGATTATCTGCAAGTTCTCTGAAGGGACAGATCTCTGCTTTATCTGTTTTACTTCACAAAAGACTGGCAGCTGTGCCAGATGTTCAAGCATTTGTTCAGGCTCTGGTTAGGATCAAGTCTGTTTACAGACCTTTGACTCCTCCCTGGAGCCTAAATCTAGTTCTTTCAGTTCTTCAAGGGGTTCCGTTTGAACCCTTACATTCCGTAGATATTAAGTTATTATCTTGGAAAGTTTTGTTTTTGGTTGCAATTTCTTCTGCTAGAAGAGTTTCAGAGTTATCTGCTCTGCAGTGTTCTCCGCCCTATCTGGTGTTCCATGCAGATAAGGTGGTTTTGCGTACTAAGCCTGGTTTTCTTCCGAAAGTTGTTTCCAACAAAAATATTAACCAGGAGATAGTTGTACCTTCTTTGTGTCCAAATCCAGTTTCAAAGAAGGAACGTTTGTTACACAATTTGGACGTAGTCCGTGCTCTAAAATTCTATTTAGAGGCTACTAAAGATTTCAGACAAACATCTTCCTTGTTTGTTGTTTATTCTGGTAAAAGGAGAGGTCAAAAAGCGACTTCTACCTCTCTTTCCTTTTGGCTTAAAAGCATTATCCGATTGGCTTATGAGACTGCCGGACGGCAGCCTCCTGAAAGAATCACAGCTCACTCCACTAGGGCTGTGGCTTCCACATGGGCCTTCAAGAACGAGGCTTCTGTTGACCAGATATGTAAGGCAGCGACTTGGTCTTCACTGCACACTTTTGCCAAATTTTACAAATTTGATACTTTTGCTTCTTCGGAGGCTATTTTTGGGAGAAAGGTTTTGCAAGCCGTGGTGCCTTCCATTTAGGTGACCTGATTTGCTCCCTCCCTTCATCCGTGTCCTAAAGCTTTGGTATTGGTTCCCACAAGTAAGGATGACGCCGTGGACCGGACACACCAATGTTGGAGAAAACAGAATTTATGCTTACCTGATAAATTACTTTCTCCAACGGTGTGTCCGGTCCACGGCCCGCCCTGGTTTTTTAATCAGGTCTGATGAATTATTTTCTCTAACTACAGTCACCACGGTATCATATGGTTTCTCCTATATATATTTCCTCCTGTCCGTCGGTCGAATGACTGGGGTGGGCGGAGCCTAGGAGGGATCATGTGACCAGCTTTGCTGGGACTCTTTGCCATTTCCTGTTGGGGAAGAGAATATCCCACAAGTAAGGATGACGCCGTGGACCGGACACACCGTTGGAGAAAGTAATTTATCAGGTAAGCATAAATTCTGTTTTTTGGTTCAGACTCTGGACCACACTTGTTTATTGGTGGGTTGAATTTATCCATCAATCAGCAAGAACAACCAAGGATGTTCACCAAAAATGGGACGGCATCTAAAGTTACATTCTTGCTTTTCAAATAAAGATACCAAGAGAATGAAGAATATTTGATAATAGGAGTAAATTAGAAAGTTACTTAAAATTGCATGCTCTATCTGAATCAGAAAGAAAAAATAATTGGGTTCAGTGTCCCTTTAAGGCCAAAAGGTTAATTTAGTTAACCAGGTAGGCAGCTGGAATTTGAGATTTGTCTTCACCCCAAATAGTGTTTGAAACTTAAAATATATATTTAATGTGGCTATTTTTAATGTCGCTATTTGTGGTAGATTAATTATCCCTTTTTTTACTGTTAATGCATCTTTTGGAAAAAAATTGTTTTATCTGTTGAGTCATTGTGAATTGAGTTATGGACTTTGTTATTACAGAGACATAATGAAAATATCAGTGTAATTTGTTTTAAGTATTGTAATTCAAATACATTTGCACTATTTGTATATTACAAAATTCTAAGATTTAAGAATTTTAATAAAACTTTCTCCAACATTGGTGTGTCCGGTCCACGGCGTCATCCATTACTTGTGGGAATATTCTCTTCCCCAACAGGAAATGGCAAAGAGCACAGCAAAAGCTGTCCATATAGCCCCTCCTCAGGCTCCGCCACCCAGTCATTCTCTTTGCCGCTCTGAACAAGTAGCATCTCCACGGAGATGGTGAAGAGTATGTGGTGTTTAGTTGTAGTTTTTTATTCTTCTATCAAAAGTTTGTTATTTTGAAATAGTACTGGTTGTGCTATTTACTCTGAAACAGAAAGAGATGAAGAGTTCTGTTTAAAAGAGGAGTATGATTTTAGCAGCAGTAACTAAAATCAATTGCTGTTCCCACGCAGGACTGTTGAGCCCAGAGAACTTCAGTTGGGGGGAACAGTTTGCAGACTTTTCTGCTCAAGGTATGACTAGCCATTTATCTAACAAGACTGTGTAATGCTGGAAGGCTGTCATTTTCCCTCATGGGGATCGGTAAGCCATTTTCTTAGACTCAAAAAGAATAAAGGGCTTATTATGGGCTATTAACTGGTGGACACTCTTAAGGGCTAAATCGATTGCTTATTTAAGTATTATTTACAGTTTGAAGTGGATTTCACACTTTTTATTATTTGGGGAACGTTTTTAACGCCAGGCACTAGTTAAGGCACCTTCCCAGTCAGGAAGGGCCTTTCACTGTAGTAGGCAGAGCCTCATTTTCGCGCCATTATTGCGCAGTTTCTTTTGAGTGCAGTGCATGCAGCTGCATGTGAGAGGGTCTGGTATCCACTGAAAACGTTCCTAGAAGGCTTGAATTGGTATCGTATACCCCCTGGGATAGGTGAAGTCGCAACAAACCCTGTGGCTGGGACTGTAGTGGGGTTAAAATTGCAAACAACTCCGGTTTCCGCATTTTAAGGGTTAAAAGCTTGAAAATTGGGGTGTAATACTTTGAATGCATTAAGACACTGTGGTGAAAATTTGGTAAAGATTGGATAATTCCTTCATAGTTTTTCACATATTCAGTAAAAGTGTGCTCTGTTTAACATTTAAAGAGACAGTAACGGTTTTGTTTAAAAACGGTTTTTGTGCTTTATTAACCAGTTTAAGCCTGTCTAACATGTCTGTACCTTCAGATAGATCATGTTCTGTATGTATGGAGGCCAAGGTGGTTCCCCCGTCAAATGTATGTGATAATTGTGCCATGGCGTCCAAACAAAGTAAGGACAGTACTGTCACATTTAGTAAGGTTGCCCAGGATGATTCCTCAAATGAAGGAAGTAGGGATAGTTCTGCATCCTCTCCTTCTGTGTCTATACCAGTTATGCCCGCGCAGGCGACCCCTAGTACTTCTAGCGCGCCAATGCTTGTTACTATGCAACAATTGACGGCAGTAATGGATAACTCCATAGCTAATATTTTATCCAAAATGCCAGCATATCAGAGAAAGCGTGATTGCTCAGTTTTAAACACTGTAGAGCAGGAGGGCGCTGATGATAATTTATCTGTCATACCCTCACACCAGTCTGAAGTGGCAGTGAGGGAGGGTTTGTCAGATGGAGAAATTTCTGATACAGAAAGAATTTCTCAGCAGGCAGAACCTGATGTTGTGACATTTAAATTTAAATTAGAGCATCTCTGCGCATTACTTAAGGAGGTGCTATCTACTCTGGATGATTGTGACAATTTGGTCATCCCAGAAAAATTGTGCAAGATGGACAAATTCCTAGAGGTCCCGGTGCACCCTGATGCCTTTCCGATACCTAAGAGGGTGGCGGACATAGTGAATAAGGAGTGGGAGAAGCCAGGCACACCTTTTGTCCCTCCTCCTATATTTAAGAAATTGTTCCCCATGGTCGACCCCAGGAAGGACTCATGGCAAACAGTCCCTAAGGTCGAGGGGGCGGTTTCTACACTAGCCAAACGCACGACTATTCCCATTGAGGACAATTGTGCTTTCAAAGATCCTATGGATAAAAAAACAGAATTTATGTTTACCTGATAAATTTCTTTCTCCAACGGTGTGTCCGGTCCACGGCGTCATCCTTACTTGTGGGATATTCTCCTCCCCAACAGGAAATGGCAAAGAGCCCAGCAAAGCTGGTCACATGATCCCTCCTAGGCTCCGCCTTCCCCAGTCATTCGACCGACGTAAAGGAGGAATATTTGCATAGGAGAAACCATATGATACCGTGGTGACTGTAGTTAAAGAAAATAAATTATCAGACCTGATTAAAAAACCAGGGCGGGCCGTGGACCGGACACACCGTTGGAGAAAGTAATTTATCAGGTAAACATAAATTCTGTTTTCTCCAACATAGGTGTGTCCGGTCCACGGCGTCATCCTTACTTGTGGGAACCAATACCAAAGCTTTAGGACACGGATGAAGGGAGGGAGCAAATCAGGTCACCTAGATGGAAGGCACCACGGCTTGCAAAACCTTTCTCCCAAAAATAGCCTCAGAAGAAGCAAAAGTATCAAACTTGTAAAATTTAGTAAAAGTGTGCAGTGAAGACCAAGTCGCTGCCTTACATATCTGATCAACAGAAGCCTCGTTCTTGAAGGCCCATGTGGAAGCCACAGCCCTAGTGGAATGAGCTGTGATTCTTTCAGGAGGCTGCCGTCCGGCAGTCTCATAAGCCAATCTGATGATGCTTTTAATCCAAAAAGAGAGAGAGGTAGAAGTTGCTTTTTGACCTCTCCTTTTACCAGAATAAACAACAAACAAGGAAGATGTTTGTCTAAAATCCTTTGTAGCATCTAAATAGAATTTTAGAGCACGAACAACATCCAAATTGTGCAACAAACGTTCCTTCTTTGAAACTGGATTCGGACACAAAGAAGGCACGACTATCTCCTGGTTAATGTTTTTGTTAGAAACAACTTTCGGAAGAAAACCAGGTTTAGTACGTAAAACCACCTTATCTGCATGGAACACCAGATAAGGAGGAGAACACTGCAGAGCAGATAATTCTGAAACTCTTCTAGCAGAAGAAATTGCAACCAAAAACAAAACTTTCCAAGATAATAACTTAATATCAACGGAATGTAAGGGTTCAAACGGAACCCCCTGAAGAACTGAAAGAACTAAATTGAGACTCCAAGGAGGAGTCAAAGGTTTGTAAACAGGCTTGATTCTAACCAGAGCCTGAACAAAGGCTTGAACATCTGGCACAACTGCCAGCTTTTTGTGAAGTAACACAGACAAGGCAGAAATCTGTCCCTTCAAGGAACTTGCAGATAATCCTTTCTCCAAACCTTCTTGAAGAAAGGATAGAATCTTAGGAATTTTTACCTTGTCCCAAGGGAATCCTTTAGATTCACACCAACAGATATATTTTTTCCATATTTTGTGGTAAATTTTTCTAGTTACAGGCTTTCTGGCCTGAACAAGAGTATCGTCGGAGACAAGTCTGTATAGTCCCCATTCCACTGACTGAGCATGCACAGTTGTAATGGTCTTAGATGAATTCGCGCAAAAGGAACTATGTCCATTGCCGCTACCATCAAACCTATTACTTCCATGCACTGCGCTATGGAAGGAAGAGGAACAGAATGAAGTATTTGACAAGAGTTTAGAAGTTTTGATTTTCTGGCCTCTGTCAGAAAAATCCTCATTTCTAAGGAGTCTATTATTGTTCCCAAGAAGGGAACCCTTGTTGACGGAGATAGAGAACTTTTTTCTACGTTCACTTTCCACCCGTGAGATCTGAGAAAGGCCAGGACAATGTCCGTGTGAGCCTTTGCTTGAGGAAGGGACGACGCTTGAATCAGAATGTCGTCCAAGTAAGGTACTACTGCAATGCCCCTTGGTCTTAGCACCGCTAGAAGGGACCCTAGTACCTTTGTGAAAATCCTTGGAGCAGTGGCTAATCCGAACGGAAGTGCCACAAACTGGTAATGCTTGTCCAGGAATGCGAACCTTAGGAACCGATGATGTTCCTTGTGGATAGGAATATGTAGATACGCATCCTTTAAATCCACCGTGGTCATGAATTGACCTTCCTGGATGGAAGGAAGAATTGTTCGAATGGTTTCCATTTTGAACGATGGAACCTTGAGAAACTTGTTTAGGATCTTGAGATCTAAGATTGGTCTGAATGTTCCCTCTTTTTTGGGAACTACGAAACGTTTGGAGTAGAACCCCATCCCTTGTTCTCCTAAAGGAACAGGATGAATCACTCCCATTTTTAACAGGTCTTCTACACAATGTAAGAATGCCTGTCTTTTTATGTGGTCTGAAGACAATTGAGACCTGTGGAACCTCCCCCTTGGGGGAAGCCCCTTGAATTCCAGAAGATAACCTTGGGAGACTATTTCTAGTGCTAAAATCATTTTCCTCTTACAAACAGAAATCTTCATCTCTTTTCTGTTTCAGAGTAAATAGTACATACCAGCACTATTTTAAAATAACAAACTCTTGATTGAATAATAAAAACTACAGTTAAACACTAAAAAACTCTAAGCCATCTCCGTGGAGATGTTGCCTGTACAACGGCAAAGAGAATGACTGGGGAAGGCGGAGCCTAGGAGGGATCATGTGACCAGCTTTGCTGGGCTCTTTGCCATTTCCTGTTGGGGAGGAGAATATCCCACAAGTAAGGATGACGCCGTGGACCGGACACACCTATGTTGGAGAAATTGGAGGGTTTGCTTAAAAAGATTTTTGTACAGCAAGGTTACCTCCTTCAACCAATTTCGTGCATTATTCCTGTCACTACAGCAGCGTGTTTCTGGTTTGAGGAACTGGAAAAGTTGCTCAGTACGGAGACTCCATATGAGGAGGTCATGGACAGAATTCACGCACTTAAGTTAGCTATTTCCTTTATTTTAGATGCCGCTTTGCAGTTAGCGAGATTAGCGGCGAAAAATTCAGGGTTTGCAATTGTGGCGCGCAGAGCGCTCTGGCTAAAGTCTTGGTCGGCGGATGTATCTTCCAAGACAAAATTGCTTAATATCCCTTTCAAAGGTAAGACCCTTTTTGGGCCAGAATTGAAAGAAATTATTTCAGACATCACTGGGGGAAAGGGCCATGCCCTCCCACAAGATAGGCCTTTTAAGGCTAAGAATAAGTCCAATTTTCGTTCCTTTCGCAATTTCAGGAACGGACCGGCTTCTAACTCTGCAGCCTCTAGACAAGAGGGTAACGCTTCCCAGGTTAAACCAGCTTGGAAACCAATGCAAGGCTGGAACAAGGGTAAACAGGCCAAGAAGCCTGCTGCTGCTACCAAGACAGCATGAAGGGGTAGCCCCCGATCCGGCACCGGATCTAGTAGGGGGCAGACTCTCTCTCTCTTTGCTCAGGCTTGGGCAAGAGATGTTCCGGATCCCTGGGCACTAGAAATAGTCTCTCAGGGTTATCTTCTAGAATTCAAGGAACTGCCCCCAAGGGGAAGGTTCTACATGTCTCGCTTGTCTTCAGACCAAATAAAGAGACAGGCATTCTTACATTGTGTAGAAGACCTGTTAAAGATGGGAGTGATACACTCAGTTCCAACTGTGGAACAAGGTCAGGGGTTTTACTCAAACCTGTTTGCAGTTCCCAAAAAAGAGGGAACTTTCAGACCAATTCTGGATTTAAAAATTCTAAACAAATTTCTCAGAGTTCCATCGTTCAAAATGGAAACCATTCGAACAATTTTACCTACAATCCAGGAGGGTCAATATATGACTACCGTGGATTTAAAGGATGCGTAGCTACATATTCCTATCCACAAAGATCACAAACATTACCAGTTCGTGGCTCTTCCATTCGGTTTAGCCACTGCTCCCAGAATTTTCACAAAGGTGCTAGGGTCCCTTCTAACGGTTCTAAGACCGAGGGGCATTGCAGTGGCACCTTATCTAGACGACATTCTAATTCAAGCGTTGTCTCTTTCCAAGGCAAAGGCTCATACAGACATTGTTCTAGCCTTTCTCAGATCTCACGGGTGGAAGGTGAACGTAGAAAAGAGTTCCCTGTCTCCGTCAACAAGAGTTCCCTTTTTGGGAACAATAATAGATTCTTTAGAAATGAAGATCTTCCTGACAGAGGTCAGAAAGTCAAAGCTTCTAAACGCTTGTCAAGTTCTTCACTCTATTCTGCAGCCTTCCATAGCTCAGTGCATGGAAGTAGTAGGATTGATGGTTGCAGCAATGGACATAGTTCCTTTTGCTCGAATTCATCTAAGACCATTACAACTGTGCATGCTCAATCAGTGGAATGGGGACTATGCAGACTTGTCTCCCCAGATTCAAATAGACCAGGTAACCAGAGACTCATTCCCGTGGTAGTTGACTCAGGATCACCTGTCTCAGGGAATGAGTTTCCGCAGACCAGAGTGGGTCATTGTCACGACCGACGCCAGTCTATTAGGCTGGGGCGCGGTCTGGGACTCCCTGAAAGCTCAGGGTCTATGGTCTCGGGAAGAGTCCCTTTTCCCGATAAATATCCTGGAACTGAGAGCGATATTCAATGCGCTCCGGGCTTGGCCTCAACTAGCGAAGGCCGGATTCATAAGATTCCAGTCGGACAACATGACGACTGTAGCTTACATCAACCATCAGGGAGGAACAAAGAGTTCCTTGGCGATGAGAGAGGTATCCAAGATCATCAAATGGGCAGAGGATCACTCCTGCCACCTATCTGCAATTCACATCCCAAGAGTAGACAACTGGGAGGCGGATTATTTGAGTCGTCAGACTTTCCATCCGGGGGAGTGGGAACTCCATCCGGAGGTCTTTGCCCAGTTAACCCAATTATGGGGCATTCCAGACATGGATCTGATGGCGTCCCGTCAGAACTTCAAGGTTCCTTGCTACGGGTCCAGATCCAGGGATCCCAAGGCGACTCTAGTGGATGCATTAGTGGCGCCTTGGTCGTTCAACCTAGCTTATGTGTTTCCACCGTTTCCTCTCCTTCCCAGGCTCGTAGCCAGGATCAAACAGGAGAAGGCCTCTGTGATTCTGATAGCTCCTGCGTGGCCACGCAGGACTTGGTATGCAGACCTGGTGAATATGTCATCGGCTCCACCATGGAAGCTACCTTTGAGACAGGATCTTCTAGTACAAGGTCCATTCGAACATCCAAATCTAGTTTCTCTGCAGCTGACTGCTTGGAAATTGAACGCTTGATTTTATCCAAGTGTGGATTTTCAAATTCAGTGATAGATACTCTGGTCCAAGCCAGAAAACCTGAGACTAGAAAGATTTACCATAAAATATGGAAAAAATATATCTGTTGGTGTGAATCCAAGGGATTCTCCTGGAGTAAAATTAAAATTCCTAAGATTCTTTCCTTTCTCCAAGAGGGTTTGGATAAAGCGTTGTCAGCAAGTTCTCTAAAGGGACAGATTTCTGCTCTATCTGTCTTGTTACACAAACGACTGGCAGCTGTGCCAGATGTACAGGCTTTTGTACAGGCTTTGGTCAGAATCAAGCCTGTCTACAGACCCATGACTCCTCCTTGGAGTCTAAATTTAGTTCTTTCAGTTCTTCAAGGGGTTCCGTTTGAACCTTTACATTCCGTAGATATCAAGTTACTATCTTGGAAAGTTCTGTTTTTGGTTGCTATTTCTTCTGCTAGAAGAGTTTCTGAATTATCTGCTTTGCAGTGTGATCCACCCTATCTGGTGTTCCATTCAGATAAGGTTGTTTTGCGTACTAAGCCTGGTTTTCTTCCAAAAGTTGTTTCCAACAAGAATATTAACCAGGAAATAGTTGTTCCTTCTCTGTGTCCGAATCCAGTTTCAAAGAAGGAACGTTTGTTACACAATTTAGTGCTTTAAAGTTCTATTTAGAAGCAACAAAGGATTTTAGACAAACCTCATCTTTGTTTGTCGTTTACTCTGGTAAGAGGAGAGGACAAAAAGCTACTGCTACCTCTCTTTCTTTCTGGCTGAAAAGCATTATCCGATTGGCTTATGAGACTGCCGGACGGCAGCCTCCTGATGGGCCTTCAAGAACGAGGCTTCTATTGATCAGATATGTAAGGCAGCGACTTGGTCTTCTCTGCACACTTTTGCCAAATTCTACAAATTTGATACTTATGCTTCTTCGGAGGCTATTTTTGGGAGAAAGGTTTTGCAAGCCGTGGTGCCTTCCATTTAGGTGACCTGATTTGCTCCCTCCCTTCATCCGTGTCCTAAAGCTTTGGTATTGGTTCCCACAAGTAATGGATGACGCCGTGGACCGGACACACCAATGTTGGAGAAAACAGAATTTATGCTTACCTGATAAATTACTTTCTCCAACGGTGTGTCCGGTCCACGGCCCGCCCTGGTTTTTTAATCAGGTTTGAACAATTTTTTTTCTCTATACACTACAGTCACCACGGCACCCTATAGTTTCTCCTTTTTTTCTCCTAACCGTCGGTCGAATGACTGGGGGGCGGAGCCTGAGGAGGGGCTATATGGACAGCTTTTGCTGTGCTCTTTGCCATTTCCTGTTGGGGAAGAGAATATTCCCACAAGTAATGGATGACGCCGTGGACCGGACACACCGTTGGAGAAAGTAATTTATCAGGTAAGCATAAATTCTGTTTTATAGTCTTCTGAAAAAAGAAAAAAGTGTCATAGAATCAATACAGCACATGGTGTAGGCCTGATAAGGCTAAGTAATTAGATTCAAAACAATCAGCATATCTATGATAGGAACTAAAGAAGGTTTTGTTCATAGTAGAAATAATCTTTATGTGCTTTAGTACAAAGAGATACTAAGCAACAAATAATCAAACTAAGATTAATAACAATGTTGTAATAAATGACAAAAGAAGCGCATTGCAATATGGCGCCTAACTTGGATGTGTCTGTAGACTTGGAGCTTGACTACCCTACGTTTCTCGTACATTGGACTTTGAATAATTTGGAGTTTCTAGCAGGGGAGCTTATTTCATTGCAATCTAGGAATGATATTCCACCTTACCACGGATTACTTACCTTATAGGAGGATTATAAAGCATGATGGAGAAAGTATCTGTAAAAGAAAAAGGGGACCCCTGCTTAAGCCATGAAAGAAGCCGAATCAACCCTAGATATCAATTGGGTGATAGACAACACCCTATGAAAGGTGGAAAGAGTTCATTACATGAGCTTGTAGTCCACATACAACATTGTTATTTAATCTGTTCCAAATTTACATTTTGATACATTTTATTGTGAATAAAACTATGAAAAACAACGCTAAAAGGGATATGAAACCCAATTTTTATTTGTTTCATTGTTCAGATAGAGAAATTTTAAGAAACTTTCTAATTTATTCCTATTTTAAATTTTGCTTCATTATCTTGGTATCTTTATTTAAAAAGCAGAAATATATTCTTAGGAGCCGGCCCATTTTTTATTCATCACTTGGGTAGCGCTTGCTGATTGGTGGCTTAATGGAGCTACCAATCAGCAAGCACTACCTAGGGTGCTGAACCAGAAATGGGCCAGATCCTAAGATTACATTCCTGCTTTTGAAAACAAAGTTACCAAGAGAACAAAGAAAATTTGATAATAGGAGTAAATTAGAAGGTAGCTTTAAATTGCCTGCTCTGTCTGAATTATAAAAGCAAAAAATTGGATTTCATATACCTTTAAAAAATTCTAGCCATCAATACTTTGAGAAAAATAATTTATATTTTTCACAGAGAATATAATTATAATAATTTACAAATTATATATAAAAAAATACTTATTTTCCTATCCATTTTGACTTTTTATCAGATTTTTGACTGCTAATAGTACTGATATTATCTTGCATTTGATTAGTTAACGTCATCAGGCCTCTCCATGTGAAAATTGTTTTAAACTAAATATATGTTGACTCAAGTGAATTCTATTAGTGTTTGTAAATTAAGATGTAAGAATTTGGAATATAATGATATACATTTATTGCAACTGTTATAGATAGTTACATTTTCAAATCTATGAAATGCAGTTAAGTACATAAAACATATTTATACAATATATAAAATATAAAATCAAATATTACCATTAGAATGTCCTCATTAAAAACTATTAATATTATATAACCGCTGACAATATGAATTATAATTGTGTAACTGCCAAATATTTAAATATAACCTTAAGGAAATTAAGTAACACCAGGAGGGCAAAGCAGTGACCAATGAGAGCTGTCGCTCACACCTAAAATGTTTTCACTGGATGATTAAAAAGGAGGGAGGAGCTAAGTTAGAAGACAAAAAAGCACTTATTTGAAAAAGAAGGCATCTAAGCTAAGGAAGCAGACAATTTTTGGTTCAGACTCTGGACCGCACTTGTTTATTGGTGGGTTGAATTTATCCATCAATCAGCAAGAACAACCAAGGATGTTCACCAAAAATGGGACGGCATCTAAAGTTACATTCTTGCTTTTCAAATAAAGATACCAAGAGAATGAAGAATATTTGATAATAGGAGTAAATTAGAAAGTTACTTAAAATTGCATGCTCTATCTGAATCACAAAGAAAAAAAATTGGGTTCAGTGTCCCTTTAAGGCCAAAAGGTTAATTTAGTTAACCAGGTAGGCAGCTGGAATTTGAGATTTGTCTTCATCCCAAACAGTGTTTGAAAATTAAAATATATATTTAATGTGGCTATTTTTAATGTCGCTATTTGTGGTAGATTAATTATCCCTTTTTTTACTGTTAATGCATCTTTTGGAAAAAAATAGTTTTATCTGTTGAGTCATTGTGAATTGAGTTATGGACTTTGTTATTACAGAGGCATAATGAAAATATCAGTGTAATTTGTTTTAAGTATTGTAATTCAAATACATTTGCACTATTTGTATATTACAAAATTCTAAGATTTAAGAATTTTAATAAAACTTTATAGTCTTCTGAAAAAAGAAAAAAGTGTCATAGAATCAATACAGCGCATGGTGTAGGCCTGATAAGGCTAAGTAATTAGATGCTAAACAATCAGCATATCTATGATAGGAACTAAAGAAGATTTTGTTCATAGTAGAAATAATCTTTATGTGCTTTAGTACAAAGAGATACTAAGCAACAAATAATCAAACTAAGATTAATAACAATGTTGTAATAAATGACAAAAGAAGCGCATTGCAATATGGCGCCTAACTTGGATGTGTCTGTAGACTTGGAGCTTGACTACCCTACGTTTCTCGTACATTGGACTTTGAATAATTTGGAGTTTCTAGCAGGGGAGCTTATTCTATTGCAATCTAGGGATGATATTCCACCTTACCACGGATTACTTACCTTATGGGAGGATTATAAAGCATGATGGAGAAAGTATCTGTAAAAGAAAAAGGGGACACCTGCTTAAGCCATGAAAGAAGCCGAATCAATCCTAGATATCAATTGGGTGATAGACAACACCCTATGAAAGGTGGAAAGAGTTCATTACATGAGCTTGTAGTCCACATACAACATTGTTATTTAATCTGTTCCAAATTTACATTTTGATACATTTTATTGTGAATAAAACTATGAAAAACAACGCTAAAAGGGATATGAAACCCAATTTTTATTTGTTTCATTGTTCAGATAGAGAAATTTTAAGAAACTTTCTAATTTATTCCTATTTTAAATTTTGCTTCATTATCTTGGTATCTTTATTTAAAAAGCAGAAATATAATCTTAGGAGCCGGCCCATTTTTTATTCATCACTTGGGTAGCGCTTGCTGATTGGTGGCTTAATGGAGCTACCAATCAGCAAGCACTACCTAGGGTGCTGAACCAGAAACTGGGCCAGATCCTAAGATTACATTCCTGCTTTTGAAAACAAAGTTACCAAGAGAACGAAGAAAAATTGATAATAGGAGTAAATTAGAAGGTAGCTTAAAATTGCCTGCTCTGTCTGAATTATAAAAGAAAAAAATTGGATTTCATATCCCTTTAAAAAATTCTAGCCATCAATACTTTGAGAAAAATAATTCATATTTCTCTTACTTGGTGTATTCAGTCCACGGATTCATCCTTACTTGTGGGATATTCTCAATCCCTACAGGAAGTGGCAAAGAGAGCACACAGCAAAGCTGTCCATATAGCTCCCCTCAGGCTCCGCCCCCCCAGTCATTCTCTTTGCCGCTCTAACAAGTAGCATCTCCACGGGGGTGGTAAAGAGTATGTGGTGTTAGATTTGTAGTTTTATTTCTTCAATCAAGAGTTTGTTATTTTAAAATAGTGCCGGTTTGTACTATTTACTCTGAGGCAGAAAGTGATGAAGATTTCTGCTGAGAGGAAAAAGATTTTAGCATATTGTAACTAAAATCCATTGCTGTTCCCACACAGGACTGTTGAGTAACGGAGAACTTCAGTTGGGGGGAACAGTTTGCAGGCTTAACTGCTTAAGGTATGCTCAGTCATTTTTTTCTAACAAGACCTGGTAATGCTAGAAGACTGATAGAAATCCCCATGTGGGAAAGTAAGCCATTTTCTGAGACTCAGTATAGAAGGATGGCTTAGTTTATATGTCTTTAATCACTGGTGGACACTGTTATGGGGGAAATCGATTATTTCTCCAACATTGGTGTGTCCGGTCCACGGCGTCATCCATAACTTGTGGGAATATTCTCTTCCCCAACAGGAAATGGCAAAGAGCACAGCAAAAGCTGTCCATATAGTCCCTCCTAGGCTCTGCCCACCCCAGTCATTCTCTTTGCCGCTGAACAAGCAGCATCTCCACGGAGATGGTGAAGAGTATGTGGTGATTAGTTGTAGTTTTTTATTCTACTATCAAGAGTTTGTTATTTTAAAATAGTGCTGGTATGTACTATTTACTCTGAAACAGAAAAAGATGAAGAGTTCTGTTTGTGAGATGAATATGATTTTAGCAGCAGTAACTAAAATCGTTTGCTGTTTCCACATAGGACTGTTGAGATGAGATAACTTCAGTTGGGGGAAACAGTTGGCAGACTTTTCTGCTTAAGGTATGACTAGCCATATTTCTAACAAGACTGTGTAATGCTGGAAGGCTGACATTTTCCCCATCATGGGGACCGGTAAGCCATTTTCTTAGTCTCAAACAGAATAAAGGGCTTAATATGGGCTATAAAACTGGTAGACACTTTTATGGGCTAGATCGATTGCTTTATTTGGGCATTTTATACAGCTTGATGTTGAAATTCACACTTTATAACTTTGGGGAACGTTTTTTTACGTCAGGCACTGGTTTAGACACATTCCCAGTCAGGAAGGGCCTTCTATGTAGTAGGCAGAGCCTCATTTTCGCGCCATTACTGCGCAGTTACTTTTGAGAGCAGGACATGCAGCTGCATGTGTGTGGGTCTGGAAATAGTTGAAAAGGTTCCTGAAAGGCTTCATTTGGTATCGTATACCCCCCTGGGTTTGGTAAAGTCGCAGCAAAGGCTGTAGCTGGGACTGTAGAGGGCTTAAAACTGTAAACATTTTAAGGGTTACAAGTCTGGAATTTGGGGTGCAATACTTTGAATGCTTTAAGACACTGTGGTGAAAATTTGGTTAAAATTGAACAATTCCTTCATAGTTTTTCACATATTCAGTAAAAAAGTGTGCCCTGTTTAAAATTTAAAGAGACAGTAACGGTTTTGTTTTAAAACGTTTTTTGTATTTTATTGACAAGTTTAAGCCTGTTTAACATGTCTGTGCCTTCAGATAAACTATGTTCTGTATGTATGGAAGCCAATGTGTCTCCCCCTTCAAAAATGTGTGATAATTGTGCCATAGCGTCCAAACAAAGTAAGGACAGTACTGCCACAGATAGTAAAGTTGCCCAAGATGATTCATCAGATGAAGGGAGTAGACATAGTTCTACATCATCTCCTTCTGTGTCTACACCAGTTTTGCCCACGCAGGAGACCCCTAGTACTTCTAGCGCGCCAATGCTTGTTACTATGCAACAATTGACGGCAGTAATGGATAACTCCATAGCAAATATTTTATCCAAAATGCCTGCATTTCAGAGAAAGCGCGATTGCTCTGTTTTAAACACTGTAGAGCAGGAGGGCGCTGATGATAATTGCTCTGTTATACCCTCACACCAATCTGAAGGGGCCATGAGGGAGGTTTTGTCAGATGGGGAAATTTCTGATTCAGGTAGAATTTCTCAACAGGCAGAACCTGATGTTGTGACATTTAAATTTAAGTTAGAGCATCTCCGCGCACTGCTTAAGGAGGTGCTATCTACTCTGGATGATTGTGACAACCTGGTCATTCCAGAAAAATTGTGCAAGATGGACAAGTTCCTAGAGGTTCCGGTGCACCCCGACGCTTTTCCTATACCCAAGCGGGTGGCGGACATAGTGAATAAGGAGTGGGAGAAGCCCGGCATACCTTTTGTCCCCCCTCCCATATTTAAGAAATTATTTCCTATGGTCGACCCCAGAAAGGACTTATGGCAGACAGTCCCTAAGGTTGAGGGGGCAGTTTCTACACTAGCCAAGCGCACTACTATTCCTATCGAGGATAATTGTGCTTTCAAAGATCCTATGGATAAAAAAAGATTTTTGTACAGCAAGGTTACCTCCTGCAACCTATTTCGTGCATTATTCCTGTCACTACAGCAGCGTGGTTCTGGTTCGAGGAACTAGAAAAGTCGCTCAGTAGAGAGACTCCGTATGAGGAGGTTATGGACAGAATTCACGCACTTAAGTTAGCTAATTCCTTTATTTTAGATGCCGCTTTGCAGTTAGCTAGATTAGCGGCGAAAAATTCAGGGTTTGCAATTGTGGCACGCAGAGCGCTCTGGCTAAAGTCTTGGTCTGCGGATGTATCTTCCAAGACAAAATTGCTTAATATCCCTTTCAAGGGTAAAACCCTTTTTGGGCCAGAATTGAAAGAGATTATCTCAGACATCACTGGGGGTAAGGGCCACGCCCTCCCACAAGATAGGCCTTTCAAGGCCAAGAATAAGTCTAATTTTCGTTCCTTTCGCAATTTCAGGAACGGACTGGCCTCCAATTCTGCAGCCTCTAGACAAGAGGGTAATGCTTTGCAAACCAAACCAGCTTGGAAACCGATGCAAGGCTGGAACAAGGGTAAGCAGGCCAAGAAGCCTGCTGCTGCTACCAAAACAGCATGAAGGAGTAGCCCCCGATCCGGGACCGGATCTAGTAGGGGGCAGACTCTCTCTCTTTGCTCAGGCTTGGGCAAGAGATGTTCAGGATCCCTGGGCACTAGAAATAGTCTCTCAGGGTTATCTTCTGGAATTCAAGGAACTACCCCCAAGGGGAAGGTTCCACATGTCTCACTTATCTTCAAACCAAATAAAGAGACAGGCATTCTTACATTGTGTAGAAGACCTGTTAAAAATGGGAGTGATATACCCAGTTCCAACTGTAGAACAAGGACTGGGGTTTTACTCAAATCTGTTTGTAGTTCCCAAGAAAGAGGGAACTTTCAGACCAATTCTGGATTTAAAGATTCTAAACAAATTTCTCAGAGTGCCATCGTTCAAAATGGAAACTATTCGAACGATTTTGCCTACAATCCAGGAGGGTCAATTTATGACTACCGTGGATTTAAAGGATGCGTATCTACATATTCCTATCCACAAAGATCATCATCAGTTCCTAAGGTTCGCCTTTCTGGACAAACATTACCAGTTTGTGGCTCTCCCATTCGGGCTAGCCACTGCTCCAAGGATTTTCACAAAGGTACTCGGGTCCCTTCTAGCGGTTCTAAGACCAAGGGGCATTGCAGTGCCACCTTACTTGGACGACATTCTGATACAAGCGTCGTCTCTTTCAAAGGCAAAGGCTCACACAGACATCGTTCTGGCCTTTCTCAGATCTCACGGATGGAAGGTGAACATAGAAAAAAGTTCCCTGTCTCCGTCGACAAGAGTTCCCTTCTTGGGGACAATAATAGATTCTTTAGAAATGAAGATTTTCCTGACAGATGTCAGAAAGTCAAAACTTCTAAACGCTTGTCAAGTTCTTCACTCTGTTCCACGACCTTCCATAGCTCAGTGCATGGAAGTAGTAGGGTTGATGGTTGCAGCAATGGACATAGTTCCTTTTGCGCGAATTCATCTAAGACCATTACAACTGTGCATGCTGAAACAGTGGAATGGGGACTATACAGACTTGTCTCCAGTGATTCAAGTAGATCAGAAGACCAGAGACTCACTCCGTTGGTGGCTAACCCAGGATCACCTGTCCCAGGGAATGAGCTTCCGCAGACCAGAGTGGGTCATCGTCACGACCGACGCCAGTCTAGTGGGCTGGGGCGCGGTCTGGGACTCCCTGAAAGCTCAGGGTCTATGGTCTCGGGAAGAGTCTCTTCTCCCGATAAACATTCTGGAACTGAGAGCGATATTCAATACTCTCAGGGCTTGGCCTCAACTAGCAAAGGCCAGATTCATAAGATTCCAATCAGACAACATGACGACTGTTGCTTACATCAACCATCAGGGGGGAACAAGGAGTTCCTTGGCGATGAGAGAAGTGACCAAAATCATAAAATGGGCGGAGGATCACTCCTGCCACCTATCTGCGATCCACATCCCAGGAGTGGAAAACTGGGAGGCGGATTATCTGAGTCGTCAGACATTCCATCCGGGAGAGTGGGAACTCCACCTGGAGATATTTGCCCAGTTGACTCAATTATGGGGCATTCCAGACATGGATCTGATGGCGTCTCGTTAGAACTTCAAGGTTCCTTGCTACGGGTCCAGATCCAGGGATCCCAAGGCGACTCTAGTGGATGCATTAGTAGCGCCTTGGGCCTTCAACCTAGCTTATGTGTTTCCACCATTTCCTCTCATTCCCAGGCTGGTAGCCAGGATCAAACAGGAGAGGGCCTCGGTGATCTTGATAGCTCCTGCGTGGCCACACAGGACTTGGTATGCAGACCTGGTGAATATGTCATCGGCTCCACCATGGAAGCTACCTTTGAGGCAGGATCTTCTTGTACAGGGTCCATCCGAACATCCAAATCTAGTTTCCCTCCAGCTGACGGCTTGGAAATTGAACGCTTGATTTTATCTAAGCGTGGGTTTTCGGATTCTGTGATAGATACTCTGGTACAAGCCAGAAAACCTGTAACTAGAAAAATTAACCATAAAATATGGAAAAGATATATCTGTTGGTGTGAATCCAAGGGATTCTCATGGAGTAAGATCCTTTCTTTTCTTCAAGAAGGTTTGGATAAGGGATTATCAGCGAGTTCTCTAAAGGGACAGATTTCTGCTTTATCTGTCTTGTTACACAAACGACTGGCAGCTGTGCCAGATGTTCAAGCTTTTGTTCAGGCTTTGGTCAGGATCAAGCCTGTTTACAGACCTCTGACTCCTCCATGGAGTCTGAATTTAGTTCTTTCAGTTCTTCAAGGGGTTCCGTTTGAACCTCTACATTCCATAGATATCAAGATGTTATCTTGGAAAGTTCTGTTTTTGGTTGCTATTTCTTCTGCTAGAAGAGTTTCTGAGTTATCTGCTCTGCAGTGTAATCCGCCCTATCTGGTGTTCCATTCAGATAAGGTTGTTTTGCGTACTAAACCTGGTTTCCTTCCAAAGGTTGTTTCCAACAAGAATATTAACCAGGAAATAGTTGTGCCTTCTTTGTGTCCAAATCCAGTTTCAAAGAAGGAACGTTTGTTACACAATTTAGATGTAGTTCGTGCTTTAAAGTTCTATTTAGAAGCAACAAAGGATTTCAGACAAACGTCTTCTCTGTTTGTCGTTTATTCTGGCAAGAGGAGAGGTCAAAAAGCTACTGCTACCTCTCTTTCCTTTTGGCTGAAAAGCATCATCCGATTGGCTTATGAGACTGCCGGACGGCAGCCTCCTGAACGCATCACAGCTCACTCTACTAGGGCTGTGGCTTCCACATGGGCCTTCAAGAACGAGGCTTCTGTTGATCAGATATGTAAGGCAGCGACTTGGTCTTCCCTGCACACTTTTGCCAATTTCTACAAATTTGATACTTTTGCTTCTTCGGAGGCTATTTTTGTGAGAAAGGTTTTGCAAGCCGTGGTGCCTTCCGTTTAGGTAACCTGATTGGCTCCCTCCCTTCATCCGTGTCCTAAAGCTTTGGTATTGGTTCCCACAAGTTATGGATGACGCCGTGGACCGGAAACACCAATGTTGGAGAAAACAGAATTTATGCTTACCTGATAAATTACTTTCTCCAACGGTGTGTCCGGTCCACGGCCCGCCCTGGTTTTTTAATCAGGTTGGATGAATTTCTTTCTTTAACTACAGTCACCACGGCACCCTATGGTTTCTCCTGTTTTTCTCCTGTCCGTCGGTCGAATGACTGGGGTGGGCGGAGCCTAGGAGGGACTATATGGACAGCTTTTGCTGTGCTCTTTGCCATTTCCTGTTGGGGAAGAGAATATTCCCACAAGTTATGGATGACGCCGTGGACCGGACACACCGTTGGAGAAAGTAATTTATCAGGTAAGCATAAATTCTGTTTTTTTAATATAATCTGATGTTTGCACAAGTGTTTATCATGTTTGGAACACTTTTTAGGGGTTTTATACGCCTGGCATAATTTTAGACACCTAATTTGGCTTAGGAAGGCCAGTGAAGAGGGAGAGGGCCTAATTTTCGCGCCTCAGTTGCGCAGTTCTTTTACAAGATAGCTTCATGCAGCTTCACATGTAGAGTCCAGAGATTGCAGGAGGACTACAGGGAGGCTTATTTTTGTTCCACATCTAATCCCCAAGGAAGGTAGTGTGTTAAACTGGTGGCCAGCTTCAATTTGCTCCGGTTTGGACAATAAGGGGTTAATTGGCTTGAAACTTGGTGTGCAAACTTTTCAAAGCATTAGGATCATATGGTGTAAATTTCATAAAGATCGGATGTTTTTTTGAGATTTGGTAAAAAAGTGTGTGCTTTTTATTATTTAAAGGCACAGTAACGTTTTTTCGAAAAGTGTATTTTTCTGTATTTGAGTGCTATCTAAGTCTGTCTAACATGTCTGAGCCTACTGATAGACCTTGTTCTATGTGTTTAAAAGCCATGGCGGTACCCCCATTGCATTAGTGTTTAAAGTGTGCTAAGGTATTTAAACATTTTAATGACCATGCATTGACACTTAAAAATGTATCCCAAGATGATTCTTTGACGGAAGGTAATGAGGATAGTCCTCCTTCCTCTCCCCATGTGTCGACACCAGTTACGCCCTCGCAAGCGTTGCCTAGTACCTCTAGCGCATTGGCCCCTATTACTTTACAACAATTAGCAGCAGTAATGGATAATTCCCTTGCAGCATTTTTATCCAAACTGCCTGTTTTTCCAAAAAAGCGCGATAGCTCAGTTTTAAATACAGAGGATGAGCAATCTGAAGCTTTGGATAATTTATCTGTAGTACCCTCACAAAACTCAGAAGTAGCAGTGAGGGACGGTCTGTCTGAGGGAGAAATTTCTGACACAGGAAAAGTTTCTCAGCAGGCAGAGTCAGATTCCTTAGCGTTTAAATTTAAGCTGGAACACCTCCGCATCCTGCTCAAGGAGGTTTTAGCTACGCTGGATGATTGTGACCCCATGGTGGTCCCTGAAAAATTGTGTAAAATGGACAGGTTTTTAGAGGTCCCTGTATACACTGAGGCATTTCCGATCCCAAAGAGGGTGGCGGATATTGTGACTAAGGAGTGGGAGAGACCAGGTGTACTCTTTGTTCCCCCACCTATCTTTAAGAAAATGTTCCCCATAAATGACCCCAGGCAGGACGCGTGGCAGACGGTCCCCAAGGTAGAGGGGCTGTTTCAACACTTGCTAAGCGTACAACTATACCAATAGAGGACAGTTGTGCTTTCAAAGATCCTATGGATAAAAAATTGGAAGGTTTGCTGAAGAAAATTTTTGTTCAGCAAGGTTTTCTGCTTCAACCAATTGCCTGTATTATTCCAGTAACTACTGCAGCAGCTTTTTGGTTCGAGGCCCTGGAGGAGTCGCTCCAGAGGGAGACTTCATATGATGAGGTCATGGATAGAATTTATGCTCTAAAGCTGGCTAATTCTTTTATCACTGATGCCGCACTCCAATTAGCTAAGCTAGCGGCGAAAAACTCAGGTTTCTCCAACATAGGTGTGTCCGGTCCACGGCGTCATCCTTACTTGTGGGATATTCTCTTCCCCAACAGGAAATGGCAAAGAGCCCAGCAAAGCTGGTCACATGATCCCTCCTAGGCTCCGCCTACCCCAGTCATTCTCTTTGCCGTTGCACAGGCAACATCTCCACGGAGATGGCTAAGAGTTTTTTGGTGTTTAAATGTAGTTTTATTCTTCAATCAAGAGTTTGTTATTTTAAAATAGTGCTGGTATGTACTATTTACTCTGAAACAGAAAAGAGATGAAGATTTCTGTTTGTAAGAGGAAAATGATTTTAGCAACCGTTACTAAAATCGATGGCTGTTTCCACACAGGACTGTTGAGATGAATTAACTTCAGTTGGGGGAAACAGTGGGCAGACTTTTGCTGCTTGAGGTATGACACATTTCTAACAAGACTTGGTAATGCTGGAAGCTGTCATTTTCCCTATGGGAACCGGTAAGCCATTTTCTTAGTTTAGTATAAGAATAAAGGGCTTCACAAGGGCTTTAAAGACTGGTAGACATTTTTCTGGGCTAAAACGATTACTTTATAAGTATATTTAGTGGATTATAACTATAAATAGTTCTTTTAATCTTGGGGATGTATTAAAAAAACGGCAGGCACTGTATTGGACACCTTTTTCACTGGGGGCCTTTTCTAGTCATAGGCAGAGCCTCATTTTCGCGCCACTAATGCGCAGTTGTTTTTGGAAAGCAAGGCATGCAGATGCATGTGTGAGGAGCTAAGAACCACTGAAAAAGCTTATTGAAGGCGTCATTTGGTATCGTATTCCCCTCTGGGCTTGGTTGGGTCTCAGCAAAGCAGATACCAGGGACTGTATAGGGGTTAAATGTAAAAACGGCTCCGGTTCCGTTATTTTAAGAGTTAAAGCTTTCAAATTTGGTGTGCAATACTTTTAAGGCTTTAAGACACTGTGGTGAAATTTTGGTTTAAAATTTAAAGTGACAGTAACGGTTTTATTTTAAAACGTTTTTTGTGCTTTGTTATCAAGTTTATGCCTGTTAACATGTCTGAACCATCAGATAGACGATGTTCTGTATGTTTGGAAGCCAAGGTTCCTCCCCATTTAAATATATGTGATGAATGTGACATAGTGTCCAAACAAAGTAGGGACAATGATGCCACTGATTATGATGTTGCCCAAAATGATTCCTCAAGCGAGGGGAGTAAGCATGGTACTGCATCTTCCCCTTCTGTGTCTACACCAGTCTTGCCCACACAAGAGGCCCCTAGTACATCTAGTGCGCCAGTCCTTCTTACTATGCAACAATTAACGGCTGTAATGGATAATTCTATTAAAAACATTTTGTCCAAAATGCCCACTTATCAGAGAAAGCGCGATTGCTCTGTTTTAGATACTGAAGAGCATGAGGACGCTGATGATAATGGTTCTGACATACCCTCACACCAATCTGAAGGGGCCAGGAGGGAGGTTTTGTCTGAGGGAGAAATTTCAGATTCAGGAAAAATTTCTCAACAAGCTGAACCTGATGTTATTACTTTTAAATTTAAATTAGAACATCTCCGCGCTCTGCTTAAGGAGGTGTTATCTACTCTGGATGATTGTGACAATTTGGTCATTCCAGAGAAGTTATGTAAGATGGACAAGTTCCTAGAGGTCCCGGTGCCCCCTGATGCTTTTCCTATACCCAAGCGGGTGGCGGACATTGTAAATAAGGAATGGGAAAGGCCCGGCATACCTTTTGTTCCTCCCCCTATATTTAAAAAAATATTTCCTATGGTCGACCCCAGAAAGGACTTATGGCAGACAGTCCCCAAGGTCGAGGGGGCGGTTTCTACTCTAAACAAACGCACTACTATCCCTATAGAAGATAGTTGTGCTTTCAAAGATCCTATGGATAAAAAATTAGAGGGTTTGCTTAAAAAGATGTTTGTTCAGCAAGGTTACCTTTTACAACCAATTTCATGCATTGTTCCTGTCACTACAGCAGCGTGTTTCTGGTTCGAAGAACTAGAAAAGTCGCTCAATAAAGACTCTTCGTATGAGGAGGTTATGGACAGAGTTCAAGCACTTAAATTGGCTAACTCTTTTATCTTAGACGCCACTTTGCAATTAGCTAGATTAGCGGCGAAAAATTCAGGTTTTGCTATTGTGGCGCGCAGAGCGCTTTGGCTAAAGTCTTGGTCAGCGGATGTGTCCTCCAAGAACAAATTGCTTAACATCCCTTTCAAAGGTAAAACGCTGTTTGGCCCTGACTTGAAAGAGATTATTTCAGACATCACTGGGGGAAAGGGCCACGCCCTTCCTCAGGATAGGTCTTTTAAGGCTAAAAATAAGCCAAATTTTCGTCCCTTTCGCAGAAACGGACCAGCCTCAAATTCTACACCCTCTAAGCAAGAGGGTAATAGTTCTCAAACCAAA
The DNA here is from genome assembly GCF_027579735.1 of Bombina bombina. Lineage (NCBI taxonomy): Eukaryota > Metazoa > Chordata > Amphibia > Anura > Bombinatoridae > Bombina > Bombina bombina. Next base: position 777,349,049 of record NC_069504.1, read on the forward strand.
CCAGCCTGGAGACCGATGCAAGGCTGGAACAAGGGTAAGCAGGCCAAGAAACCTGCCACTGCTACTAAAACAGCATGAAGTGTTGGCCCCCGATCCGGGACCGGATCTGGTGGGGGGCAGACTCTCTCTCTTTGCTCAGGCTTGGGCAAGAGATGTTCAGGATCCTTGGGCGCTAGAAATAGTTTCTCAAGGTTATCTCCTGGAATTCAAGGAACTACCCCCAAGGGGGAGGTTCCACAGGTCTCAATTGTCTTCAAACCAAATAAAAAGACAGGCATTCTTACATTGTGTAGAAGACCTGTTAAGAATGGGAGTGATTCATCCTGTTCCATTAGGAGAACAAGGGATGGGGTTTTACTCCAATCTGTTCATAATTCCCAAAAAAGAAGGAACATTCAGACCAATTTTAGATCTCAAGATTCTAAACAAATTTCTCAGGGTTCCATCGTTCAAGATGGAAACCATTCGAACAATTCTTCCTACCATCCAGGAAGGTCAATTCATGACCACGGTGGATTTAAAGGATGCGTATCTACATATTCCTATCCACAAGGAACATCATCGGTTCCTAAGGTTCGCCTTTCTGGACAAGCATTACCAGTTTGTGGCACTTCCATTCGGATTAGCCACTGCTCCAAGGATTTTCACAAAGGTACTAGGGTCCCTTCTAGCGGTGCTAAGACCAAGGGGCATTGCAGTAGTACCTTACTTGGACGACATACTGATTCAAGCGTCGTCTCTGTCAAAAGCAAAGGCTCATACGGACATTGTCCTAGCCTTTCTCAGATCTCACGGGTGGAAAGTGAACATAGAAAAAAGTTCTCTGTCCCCGTCAACAAGAGTTCCTTTCTTGGGAACAATAATAGACTCCTTAGAAATGAAGATTTTTCTGACAAAGGCCAGAAAATCAAAACTTCTAAGCTCTTGTCAAGTACTTCATTCTGTTCTTCTTCCTTCCATAGCGCAGTGCATGGAAGTAATAGGTTTGATGTTTCCGCAATGGACATAGTTCCTTTTGCACGAATTCATCTAAGACCATTACAACTGTGCATGCTCAGACAGTGGAATGGGGATTATACAGACTTGTCTCCGACGATCCAAGTAGATCAAAGAACCAGAGATTCACTCCGTTGGTGGCTGAACCTGGACAACCTGTCACAGGGAATGAGCTTCCGCAGACCAGAGTGGGTCATTGTCACGACCGACGCCAGTCTGGTGGGCTGGGGCGCGGTCTGGGAACCCCTGATAGCTCAGGGTCTATGGTCTCGGGAAGAATCTCTTCTCCCGATAAACATTCTGGAACTGCGAGCGATATTCAATGCTCTCAAAGCTTGGCCTCAACTAGCAAAGGCCAAATTCATAAGGTTTCAATCAGACAACATGACGACTGTTGCATATATCAACCATCAGGGGGGAACAAGGAGTTCCCTGGCGATGGAGGAAGTGACCAAAATAATTCAATGGGCGGAGAATCACTCCTGCCACTTGTCTGCAATCCACATCCCAGGAGTGGAAAATTGGGAAGCGGATTTTCTGAGTCGTCAGACTTTCCATCCTGGGGAGTGGGAACTCCATCCGGAAATCTTTGCCCAAATAACTCAATTATGGGGCATTCCTGACATGGACCTGATGGCGTCTCGTCAGAACTTCAAGGTTCCTTGCTACGGGTCCAGATCCAGGGATCCCAGGGCGACTCTAGTAGATGCACTGATAGCGCCTTGGACCTTCAACCTAGCTTATGTATTCCCACCGTTCCCTCTCATTCCCAGGCTGGTAGCCAGGATCAATCAGGAGAGGGCTTCGGTGATCTTGATGGCTCCTGCGTGGCCACGCAGAACTTGGTATGCAGACCTGGTGAATATGTCATTGGCTCCACCATGGAAGCTACCTTTGAGACAGGACCTTCTTGTTCAAGGTCCATTCGAACATCCGAATCTGGCTTCACTCCAACTGACTGCTTGGAGATTGAACGCTTGATTTTATCAAAGCGTGGGTTTTCAGATTCTGTCATTGATACTCTTGTTCAGGCTAGAAAGCCTGTAACTAGGAAAATTTACCTTAAATATGGAAAAAATATATTTGTTGGTGTGAATCTAAAGGATTCCCATGGAACAAGATAAAAATTCCTAAGATTCTATCCTTTCTACAGGAGGGTTTGGAGAAAGGATTATCTGCAAGTTCTTTGAAAGGACAGATTTCTGCTTTATCTGTTTTACTTCACAAAAAACTGGCGGCTGTGCCAGATGTTCAAGCTTTTGTTCAGGCTCTGGTTAGAATCAAGCCTGTTTACAAACCTTTGACTCCTCCTTGGAGTCTCAATTTAGTTCTTTCAGTTCTTCAAGGGGTTCCGTTTGAACCCTTACATTCCGTAGATATTAAGTTACTATCTTGGAAAATTTTGTTTTTGGTTGCAATTTCTTCTGCTAGAAGAGTTTCAGAGTTATCTGCTCTGCAGTGTTCTCCTCCTTATCTGGTGTTCCATGCAGATAAGGTGGTTTTGCGTACTAAACCTGGTTTTCTTCCGAAAGTTGTTTCTAACAAAAACATTAACCAGGAGATAGTTGTGCCTTCTTTGTGTCCGAATCCAGTTTCAAAGAAGGAACGTTTGTTACACAATTTGAATGTAGTTCGTGCTCTAAAATTCTATTTAGAGGCTACAAAGGATTTCAGACAAACATCTTCTTTGTTTGTTGTTTATTCTGGTAAAAGGAGAGGTCAAAAAGCAACTTCTACCTCTCTCTCTTTTTGGCTTAAAAGCATCATCCGATTGGCTTATGAGACTGCCGGACGGCAGCCTCCTGAAATAATCACAGCTCACTCCACTAGGGCTGTGGCTTCCACATGGGCCTTCAAGAACGAGGCTTCTGTTGATCAGATATGTAAGGCAGCGACTTGGTCTTCACTGCACACTTTTACCAAATTTTACAAATTTGATACTTTTGCTTCTTCTGAGGCTATTTTTGGGAGAAAGGTTTTGCAAGCCGTGGTGCCTTCCATTTAGGTGACCTGATTTGCTCCCTCCCATCATCAGTGTCCTAAAGCTTTGGTATTGGTTCCCACAAGTAAGGATGACGCCGTGGACCGGACACACCTATGTTGGAGAAAACAGAATTTATGCTTACCTGATAAATTACTTTCTCCAACGGTGTGTCCGGTCCACGGCCCGCCCTGGTTTTTTTAATCAGGTCTGATGAATTATTTTCTCTAACTACAGTCACCACGGTATCATATGATTTCTCCTATGCATATTCCTCCTTTACGTCGGTCGAATGACTGGGGTAGGCGGAGCCTAGGAGGGATCATGTGACCAGCTTTGCTGGGCTCTTTGCCATTTCCTGTTGGGGAAGAGAATATCCCACAAGTAAGGATGACGCCGTGGACCGGACACACCGTTGGAGAAAGTAATTTATCAGGTAAGCATAAATTCTGTTTTTGCCATCATGGCGCGAAGAGCGCTTTGGCTCAAATAGTGGTCGGCTGATGTGTCGTCCAAAACGAAACTGTTAAATATTCCCTTCAAGGGGAAAACCCTATTTGGCCCAGAGCTGAAAGAAATTATTTCAGATATCACTGGGGGCAAGGGCCATGCCCTGCCACAAGATAGGCCGTTTAAGGCCAAAAACAAGGATAATTTTCGCTCCTTTCGCAACTTCAGGAGCGGACCTGCCACAACCTCTGCTGCCGCAAAGCAAGATAACGCTTCCCAGCCCAAAGCAACTTGGAAACCCCTGCAGGGCTGGAATAAGGGTAAACAGGCCAAGAAGCCTGCTCCTGCTACCAAGACAGCATGAAGGGGTAGCCCCCGATCCGGGATCGGATTGAGTAGGGGGAAGACTTTCTCTCTTCGCTCAGGCTTGGGCAAGAGATGTTCCAGATCCCTGGGCATTAGAAATAGTTGCTTAGGGGTACCTTCTAGAATTCAAGGATTCTCCCCCAAGCGGAAGGTTCCACATTTCTCATTTGTCTTCAGACCAAATAAAGAAACAGGCGTTCTTACACTGTGTAGAAGATCTGCTAAAGATGGGAGTGATACACCCAGTTCCAATTGTAGAACAAGGACTGGGCTTTTACTCAAACCTGTTTGTAGTTCCCAAAAAGGAGGGAACTTTCAGGCCAATCCTGGATCTAAAAATTCTAAACAAATTCCTCAGAGTTCCGTCCTTCAAGATGGAAACCATTCGGACAATCTTGCCGATGATCCAGGAGGGTCAATATATGACTACCGTGGATCTAAAGGATGCGTATCTACATATTCCTATCCACAAAGATCACCATCAGTTCCTTACCTAGACGACATATTAATACAGGCGTCGTCCTTTCACAGAGCCAAGGCTCATACGGACATCGTTCTGGCCTTTCTAAGGTCTCACGGGTGGAAGGTGAACGTAGAAAAGAGTTCTCTGTCCCCGCTCACAAGGGTTCCTTTCCTGGGAACACTAATAGACTCGGTAGAAATTAAAATCTTTCTGACAGAGGTCAGGAAGTCAAAACTGCTGAATACTTGCCGAGTTCTTCATTCCATTCCTCGGCCTTCCGTGGCTCAGTGCATGGAAGTAATTGGTTTAATGGTTGCGGCAATGGACGTAGTCCCTTTTGCCCGAATTCATCTCAGACCACTGCAGCTGTGCATGCTCAAACAGTGGAATGGAGATTACGCAGATTTATCTCCTCAAGTACAAATGGACCAGAAAACCAGAGACTCTCTTCTCTGGTGGTTGTCTCAAGATCACCTGTCTCAGGGAATGAGTTTCCGCAGACCGGAGTGGATCATTGTCACGACCGATGCCAGTCTGTTAGGCTGGGGTGCGGTCTGGAACTCCCTGAAGGCTCAGGGACTATGGTCTCGGGAAGAATCTCTTCTTCCGATAAACATTTTGGAGTTGAGAGCGATATTCAATACGCTCCAGGTGTGGCCTCAACTAGCGGAGGCCAAATTTATCAGATTTCAGTCGGACAACATCACGACTGTAGCGTACATCAATCATCAGGGAGGAACAAAAAGTTCCCTAGCGATGAAGGAAGTATCCAAGATCATCAAAGGGCGGAGGATCACTCCTGCCATCTATCTGCAATTCACATCCCAGGGGTAGACAACTGGGAGGCGGATTTTCTAAGTCGTCAGACTTTCCATCCGGGGGAGTGGGAACTCCACTCGGAGGTTTTTGCTCAGCTGACTCAGCTATGGGGCATTCCAGAATTGGATCTGAGGGCGTCCCGTCAGAACACCAAACTTCCCCTTTATGGATCCAGATCCAGGGATCCTAAGGCGGCATTGATAGATGCATTAATAGCGCCTTGGTCGTTCAGTCTAGCTTATGTCTTTCCACCGTTTCCTCTTCTCCCTCGGCTAGTAGCCAGAATCAAACAGGAGAAGGCTTCGGTAATTCTGATAGCGCCTGCGTGGCCACGCAGGACTTGGTATGCAGACCTAGTGGACATGTCATCGGTTCCACCATGGAAACTGCCATCGAGGCAGGATCTTCTAATTCAAGGTCCTTTCAAGCATCCAAATCTAGTTTCTCTGCAACTGACTGCTTGGAGATTGAACGCTTAATTCTAGCTAAGCGTGGTTTCTCTGAATCATTTATAGACACTCTGATACAGGCCAGAAAGCCTGTCACCAGGAAAATGTACCATAAGATATGGCGGAAATATCTTTGTTGGTGTGAATCCAAGGGTTACTCGTGGAGTAAGATTAGGATTCCAAGGATATTGTCTTTTCTCCAAGAAGGTTTGGAGAAAGGTCTGTCAGCTAGTTCCTTAAAGGGACAGATATCTGCTCTGTCTATTCTGTTACATAAGCATCTGGCTGCTGTACCAGACGTTCAGGTGTTTGCACAGGCCCTAGTCAGAATCAAGCCTGTTTACAAGCCTGTGGCTCCTCCATGGAGTCTAAATTTAGTTCTTTTAGTTCTTCAAGGGGTTCAGTTTGAACCTTTGCATTCCATAGATATTAAGTTTTTATCTTGGAAAGTTTTGTTTTTAGTAGCCATTTCTTCTGCTCGAAGAGTTTCTGAATTGTCTGCTTTGCAGTGTAATTCACCCTATCTGGTGTTCCATGCAGATAAGGTTGTTTTGCGCACCAAACCTGGCTTCCTTCCAAAAGTGGTTTCTAATAAGAATATTAACCAGGAAATTATTGTTCCTTCTCTGTGTCCTAATCCAGTTTCTAAGAAGGAACGACTTTTACACAATCTTGACGTGGTTTGTGCTTTAAAATTCTATTTAAAAGCAACTGAAGATTTCAGTCAAACATCATCCTTGTTTGTTGTCTATTCTGGTAAGAGGAGAGGTCAGAAAGCGACTGCTACCTCTCTTTCCTTTTGGCTGAAAAGCATCATCCGTTTGGCTTATGAGACTGCGGGACAGCAGCCTCCTGAATGAATTACAGCTCATTCCACTAGAGCTGTGGCTTCCACATGGGTTTTCAAGAATGAGGCTTCTGTTGAACAGATTTGTAAGGCAGCGACTTGGTCTCACTGCATACATTTGCCAAATTTTACAAATTCAATACTTTTGCTTCTTCGGAGGCTATTTCTGGGAGAAAGGTTTTGCAAGCAGTGGTGCCTTCCGTTTAGGTTACCTGACTTGTTCCCTCCCTTCATCCGTGTCCTATTGCTTTGGTATTGGTATCCCACAAGTAAGGATGAATCCGTGGAGTGAATACACCAAGTAAGAGAAAACAGAATTTATGCTTACCTGATAAATTACTTTCTCTTACGGTGTATTCAGTCCATGGCCCGCCCTGACATTTAAGTCAGGTCCAAATTTAATATTTAATAACTACAGTCACCACTGCACCCTATGGTTCTCCTTTTTCTCCAAACCGTCGGTCGAATGACTGGGGGGGCGGAGCCTGAGGGGAGCTATATGGACAGCTTTGCTGTGTGCTCTCTTTGCCACTTCCTGTAGGGATTGAGAATATCCCACAAGTAAGGATGAATCCGTGGACTGAATACACCGTAAGAGAAAGTAATTTATCAGGTAAGCATAAATTCTGTTTTTTCACAGAGAATATAATTATAATAATTTACAAATTATATATAAAAAAATACTTATTTTCCTATCCATTTTGACTTTTTATCAGATTTTTGACTGCTAATAGTACTGATATTATCTTGCATTTGATTAGTTAACGTCATCTGGCCTCTCCATGTGAAAATTGTTTTAAACTAAATATATGTTGACTCAAGTGAATTCTATTAGTGTTTGTAAATTAAGATGTAAGAATTTGGAATATAATGATCTACATTTATTGCAACTGTTATAGATAGTTAAATTTTCAAATCTATGAAATGCAGTCAAGTACATAAAAACATATTTATACAATATATAAAATATAAAATCAAATATTACCATCAGAATGTCCTCATTAAAAACTATTAATATTATATAACCGCTGCCAATATGAATTATAATTGTGTAACTGCCAAATATATAAATATAACCTTAAGGAAATTAAGTAACACCAGGAGGGCAAAGCATTGACCAATGAGAGCTGTCGCTCACACCTAAAATGTTTTCACTGGATGATTAAAAAGGAGGGAGGAGCTAAGTTAGAAGACAAAAAAGCACTTATTTGAAAAAGAAGGCATCTAAGCTAAGGAAGCAGCCAATTTTTGGTTCAGACTCTGGACCGCACTTGTTTATTGGTGGGTTGAATTTATCCATCAATCAGCAAGAACAACCCAGGATGTTCACCAAAAATGGGATGGCATCTAAAGTTACATTCTTGCTTTTCAAATAAAGATACCAAGAGAATGAAGAACATTTGATAATAGGAGTAAATTAGAAAGTTACTTAAAATTGCATGCTCTATCTGAATCACAAAGAAAAAAAAAATGGGTTCAGTGTCCCTTTAAGGCCAAAAGGTTAATTTAGTTAACCAGGTAGGCAGCTGGAATTTGAGATTTGTCTTCACCCCAAATACTGTTTGAAACTTAAAATATATATTTAATGTGGCTATTTTTAATGTTGCTATTTGTGGTAGATTAATTAACCCTTTTTTTACTATTAATGCATCTTTTGGAAAAAAATTGTTTTATCTGTTGAGTCATTGTGAATTGAGTTATGGACTTTGTTATTACAGAGGCATAATGAAAATATCAGTGTAATTTGTTTTAAGTATTGTAATTCAAATACATTTGCACTATTTGTATATTACAAAATTCTAAGATTTAAGAATTTTAATAAAACTTTATAGTCTTCTGAAAAAAGAAAAAAGTGTCATAGAATCAATACAGCACATGGTGTAGGCCTGATAAGGCTAAGTAATTAGATGCAAAACAATCAGCATATCTATGATAGGAACTAAAGAAGGTTTTGTTCATAGTAGAAATAATCTTTATGTGCTCTAGTACAAAGAGATACTAAGCAACAAATAATCAAACTAAGATTAATAACAATGTTGTAATAAATGACAAAAGAAGCGCATTGCAATACGGCGCCTAACTTCGATGTGTCTGTAGACTTGGAGCTTGACTACACTACGTTTCTCGTACATTGGACTTTGAATAATTTGGAGTTTCTAGCAGGGGAGCTTATTTCATTGCAATCTAGGAATGATATTCCACCTTACCACGGATTACTTACCTTATAGGAGGATTATAAAGTATGATGGAGAGAGTATCTGTAAAAGAAAAAGGGGGCACCTGCTTAAGCCGTGAAAGAAGCCGAATCAACCCTAGATATCAATTGGGTGAGAGACAACACCCTATGAAAGGTGGAAAGAGTTCATTACATGAGCTTGTAGTCCACATACAACATTGTTATTTAATCTGTTCCAAATTTACATTTTGATACATTTTATTGTGAATAAAACTATGAAAAACAACGCTAAAAGGGATATGAAACCCAATTTTTATTTGTTTCATTGTTCAGATAGACAAATTTTAAGAAACTTTCTAATTTATTCCTATTTTAAATTTTGCTTCATTCTCTTGGTATTTTTATTTAAAAAGCAGAAATATAATCTTAGGAGCCGGCCCATTTTTGATTCATCACTTGGGTAGCGCTTGCTGATTGGTGGCTTAATGGAGCTACCAATCAGCAAGCACTACCTAGGGTGCTGAACCAGAAACGGGCCAGATCCTAAGATTACATTCCTGCTTTTTAAAATAAAGTTACCAAGAGAACGAAGAAAAATTGATAATAGGAGTAAATTGGAAGGTAGCTTAAAATTGCCTGCTCTGTCTGAATTATGAAAGAAAAAAATTGGATTTCATATCCCTTTAAAAATTCTAGCCATCAATACTTTGAGAAAAATAATTCATATTTTTCACAGAGAATATAATTATAATAATTTATAAATTATATATAAAAAAAAATACTTATTTTCCTATCCATTTTGAATTTTTATCAGATTTTTGATTGCCAATAGTACTGATATCATCTTGCATTTGATTAGTTAACGTCATCTGGCCTCTCCATGTGAAAATTGTTTTAAACTAAATATATGTTGACTCAAGTGAATTCTATTAGTGTTTGTAAATTAAGATGTAAGAATTTGGAATATAATGATATACATTTATTGCAACTGTTATAGATAGTTACATTTTCAATTCTATGAAATGCAGTCAAGTACATAAAAACATATTTATACAATATATAAAATATAAAATCAAATATTACCATTAGAATGTCCTCATTAAAAACTATTAATATTATATAACCGCTGCCAATATTAATTATAATTGTGTAACTGCCAAATATATAAATATAACCTTAAGGAAATTAAGTAATACCAGGAGGGCAAAGCAGTGACCAATGAGAGCTGTCGCTCACACCTAAACTGTTTTCACTGGATGATTAAAAAGGAGGGAGGAGCTAAGTTAGAAAACAAAAAAGCGCTTATTTGAAAAAGAAGGCATCTAAGCTAAGGAAGCAGCCATTTTTTGGTTCAGACTCTGGACCGCACTTGTTTGATGGATAAATTCAACCCACCAATAATCAGCAAGAACAACCCAGGATTTTCACCAAAAATGGGACGGCATCTAAAGTTACATTCTTGCTTTTCAAATAAAGATAGCAAGAGAATGAAGAACATTAGATAATAGGAGTAAATTAGAAAGTTACTTAAAATTGCATGCTCTATATGAATCACAAAGAAAAAAAAATTGGGTTCAGTGTCCCTTTAAGGCCAAAAGGTTAATTTAGTTAACCAAGTAGGCAGCTGGAATGTGAGATTTGTCTTCACCCCAAATAGTGTTTGAAACTTAAAATCTATATTTAATGTGGCTATTTTTAATGTCGCTATTTGTGGTAGATTAATTAACCCTTTTTTTACTGTTAATGCATCTTTTGGAAAAAATTTTTTTATCTGTTGTCATTGTGAATTGAGTTATGGACTTTGTTATTACAGAGACATAATGAAAATATCAGTGTAATTTGTTTTAAGTATTGTAATTCAAATACATTTGCACTATTTGTATATTACAAAATTCTAAGATTTAAGAATTTTAATAAAACTTTATAGTCTTCTGAAAAAAGAAAAAAGTGTCATAGAATCAATACAGCACATGGTGTAGGCCTGATAAGGCTAAGTAATTAGATGCAAAACAATCAGCATATCTATGATAGGAACTAAAGACGGTTTTGTTCATAGTAGAAATAATCTTTATGTGCTCTAGTACAAAGAGATACTAAGCAACAAATAATCAAACTAAGATTAATAAAAATGTTGTAATAAATGACATAAGAAGCGCATTGCAATACGGCGCCTAACTTGGATGTGTCTGTAGACTTGGAGCTTGACTACCCTACGTTTCACGTACATTGGACTTTGAATAATTTGGAGTTTTTAGCAGGGGAGCTTATTTCATTGCAATCTAGGAATGATATTCCACTTTACCACGGATTACTTACCTTATAGGAGGATTATAAAGCATGATGGAGAGAGTATCTGTAAAAGAAAAAGGGGACCCCTGCTTAAGCCGTGAAAGAAGCCGAATCAACCCTAGATATCAATTGGGTGAGAGACAACACCCTATGAAAGGTGGAAAGAGTTCATTACATGAGCTTGTAGTCCACATACAACATTGTTATTTAATCTGTTCCAAATTTACATTTTGATACATTTTATTGTGAATAAAACTATAAAAAACAACGCTAAAAGGGATATGAAACCCAATTTTTATTTGTTTCATTGTTCAGATAGAGAAATTTTAAGAAACTTTCTAATTTATTCCTATTTTAAATTTTGCTTCATTATCTTGGTATCTTAATTTAAAAAGCAGAAATATAATCTTAGGAGCCGGACCATTTTTTTATTCATCACTTGGGTAGCGCTTGCTGATTAGTGGCTTAATGGAGCTACCAATCAGCAAGCACTACCTAGTGTGCTGAACCAGAAACGGGCCAGATCCTAAGATTACATTCCTGCTTTTCAAAATAAAGTTACCAAGAGAACGATGAAAAATTGATAATAGGAGTAAATTAGAAGGTAGCTTAAAATTGCCTGCTCTGTCTGAATTATGAAAGAAAAAAATTGGATTTCATATCCCTTTAAAAAATTCTAGCCATCAATACTTTGAGAAAAATAATTCATATTTTTCACAGAGAATATAATTATAATAATTTATAAATTATATATAAAAAAATACTTATTTTCCTATCCATTTTGACTTTTTATCAGATTTTTGATTGCCAATAGTACTAATATTATTTTGCATTTGATTAGTTAACGTCATCAGGCCTCTCCATGTGAAAATTGTTTTAAACTAAATATATGTTGACTCAAGTGAATTCTATTAGTGTTTGTAAATTAAGATGTAAGAATTTGGAATATAATGATATACATTTATTGCAACTGTTATAGATAGTTACATTTTCAAATCTATGAAATGCAGTCAAGTACATAAAAACATATTTATACAATATATAAAATATAAAATCAAATATTACCATTAGAATGTCCTCATTAAAAACTATTAATATTATATAACCGCTGCCAATATTAATTATAATTGTGTAACTGCCAAATATATAAATATAACCTTAAGGAAATTAAGTTACACCAGGAGGGCAAAGCAGTGACCAATGAGAGCTGTCGCTCACACCTAAAATGTTTTCACTGGATGATTAAAAAGGAGGGAGGAGCTAAGTTAGAAGACAAAAAAGCGCTTATTTGAAAAAGAAGGCATCTAAGCTAAGGAAGCAGCCAATTTTTGGTTCAGACTCTGGACCGCACTTGTTTATTGGTGGGTTGAATTTTTCCATCAATCAGCAAGAACAACCCAGGATGTTCACCAAAAATGGGACGGCATCTAAAGTTACATTCTTGCTTTTCAAATAAAGATACCAAGAGAATGAAGAACATTTGATAATAGGAGTAATTTAGAAAGTTACTTAAAATTGCATGCTCTATCTGAATCACAAAGAAAAAAAATGGGTTCAGTGTCCCTTTAAGGCCAAAAGGTTAATTTAGTTAACCAGGTAGGCAGCTGGAATTTGAGATTTGTCTTCACCCCAAATAGTGTTTGAAACTTAAAATATATATTTAATGTGGCTATTTTTAATGTCGCTATTTGTGGTAGATTAATTAACCCTTTTTTTACTATTAATGCATCTTTTGGAAAAAAATTGTTTTATCTGTTGAGTCATTGTGAATTGAGTTATGGACTTTTTCTCCAACATTGGTGTGTCCGGTCCACGGCGTCATCCTTACTTGTGGGAATATTCTCTTCCCCAACAGGAAATGGCAAAGAGCACAGCAAAAGCTATCCATATAGCCCCTCCTCAGGCTCCACCCCCCAGTCATTCTCTTTGCCGCTCTGAACAAGTAGCATCTCCACGGAGATGGTGAAGAGTATGTGGTGTTTAGTTGTAGTTTTTTATTCTTCTATCAAGAGTTTGTTATTTTAAAATAGTGCCGGTTTGTACTATTTACTCTAAAACAGAAAGGGACAGGAAGGGCCTTTCACTATAGTAGGCAGAGCCTCATTTTCGCGCCATAATTGCGCAGTTTCTTTTGGATGCAGTGCATGCAGCTGCATGTGAGAGGGTCTGGTGATCATTGAAAACGTTCCTGGAAGGCTTAATTTGGTATCGTATATCCCCCAAGGACAGGTGAAGTCGCAGCAAACGCTGTGGCTGGGACTGTAGTGGGGTTAAAATTGCTAATTGAAGGTAACCAGAGACTCACTCCGTTGGTGGTTGACTCAGGATCACCTATCTCAGGGAATGAGTTTCCGCAGACCAAAGTGGGTCATTGTCACGACCGACGCCAGTCTACTAGGCTGGGGCGCGGTCTGGAACTCCCTGAAAGCTCAGGGTCTATGGTCTCGGGAAGAGTCCCTTCACCCGATAAACATCCTGGAATGTATCTTCCAAGACAAAATTGCTTAATATTCCTTTCAAAGGTAAGACCCTTTTTGGGCCAGAATTGAAGGAAATTATTTCAGACATCACTGGGGGAAAGGGCCATGCCCTCCCACAGGATAGGCCTTTTAAGGCTAAGAATAAGTCCAATTTTGGTTCCTTTCGTAACTTCAGGAACGGACCGTCTTCTAACTCTGCAGCCTCTAGACAAGAGGGTAACGCTTCCCAGGCTAAGCCAGCTTGGAAACCAATGCAAGGCTGGAACAAGGGTAAACAGGCCAAGAAGCCTGCTGCTGCTACCAAGACAGCATGAAGGGGTAGACCCCGATCCGGGACCGGATCTAGTAGGGGGCAGACTGTCTCTCTTTGCTCAGGTTTGGGCAAGAGATGTTCCGGATCCCTGGGCACTAGAAATAGTCTCTCAGGGTTATCTTCTAGAATTCAAGGAACTTCCTCCAAGGGGAAGGTTCCACATGTCTCGCTTATCTTCAGACCAGATAAAGAGACAGGCATTCTTACATTGCGTAGGAGACCTGTTAAAGATGGGAGTGATACACCCAGTTCCAACAGAGGAACAAGGTCAGGGGTTTTACTCAAACCTGTTTGTAATTCCCAAAAAAGAGGGAACTTTCAGACCAATTCTGGATTTAAAAATTCTAAACAAATTCCTCAGAGTTCCATCATTCAAAATGGAAACCATTCGAACAATTCTACCTACAATCCAGGAGGGTCAATATATGACTACCGTGGATTTAAAGGATGCGTACCTACACATTCCTATCCACAAAGATCATCATCAGTTCCTAAGGTTCGCCTTTCTAAACAAACATTACCAGTTCGTGGCTCTTCCGTTCGGTTTAGCCACTGCTCCCAGAATTTTCACAAAGGTGATAGGGTCCCTTCTAGCGGTTCTAAGACCGAGGGGCACTGCAGTGGCACCTTATTTAGACGACATTCTAATTCAAGCGTTGTCTCTTTCCAAGGCAAAGGCTCATACAGACATTGTTCTAGCCTTTCTCAGATCTCACGGGTGGAAGGTGAACGTAGAAAAGAGTTCCCTGTCCCCGTCAACAAGAGTTCCCTTTTTGGGAACAATAATAGATTCTTTAGAAATGAAGATCTTCCTGACAGAGGTCAGAAAGTCAAAGCTTCTAAACGCTTGTCAAGTTCTTCACTCTATTCTGCAGCCTTCCATAGCTCAGTGCATGGAAGTAATAGGATTGATGGTTGCAGCAATGGACATAGTTCCTTTTTGCTCGAAGACCATTACAACTGTGCATGCTCAATCAAACTAAAATCAATTGCTGTTCCCACGCAGGACTGTTGAGCCCAGAGAACTTCAGTTGGGGGGAACAGTTTGCAGACTTTTCTGCTCAAGGTATGACTAGTCCATTTTCTAACAAGACTGTGTAATGCTAGAAGACTGTCATTTTCCCTCTTGGGGATCGGTAAGCCATTTTCTTAGACTCTTAACAGAATGAAGGCTTATTATGGGCTATACACTGGTTGACACTCTTGTGGGCTAAATCGTTTGCTTTATTTAAGTTTTTTATGAAGTTTGAAGTGATTTTCTAAACTTTTAGTGTTTGGGAACGTTTTTAGGCGCCAGGCAGTCATTTAGACACCTTCCCAGTTTCACATCCCAGGAGTAGACAACTGGGAGGCGGATTATTTGAGTCGTCAGACTTTCCATCCGGGGGAGTGGGAACTCCACCCGGAGGTCTTTGCCCAGTTAACTCAATTATGGGGCATTCCAGACATGGATCTGATGGCGTCTCGACAGAACTTCAAGGTTCCTCGCTACGGGTCCAGATCCAGGGATCCCAAGGCGACTCTAGTGGATGCATTAGTGACGTCTTGGTCGTTCAACCTAGCTTATGTGTTTCCACCGTTTCCTCTCCTTTCCAGGCTCGTAGCCAGGATCAAACAGGAGAAGGCCTCAGTGATTCTGATAGCTCCTGCGTGGCCACGCAGGACTTGGTATGCAGACCTGGTAAATATGTCATCAGTTCCACCATGGAAGCTACCTTTGAGACAGGATCTTCTAGTACAAGGTCCATTCAAACATCCAAATCTAGTTTCCTGACTGCTTGGAAATTGAACGCTTGATTTTATCCAAGCGTGGATTTTCAAATACAGTGATAGATACTCTGGTCCAAGCCAGAAAACCTGTGACTAGAAAGATTTACCATAAAATATGGAAAAAATATATCTGTTGGTGTGAATCCAAGGGATTCTCCTGGAGTAAAATTAAAATTCCTAAGATTCTTTCCTTTCTCCAAGAGGGTTTGGATAAAGGGTTGTCAGCGAGTTCTCTAAAAGGACAGATTTCTGCCTTATCTGTTTTGTTACACAAACGCCTGGCAGCTGTGCCAGATGTACAAGCTTTTGTACAGGCTTTGGTCAGAATCAAGCCTGTTTACAGACCCATGACTCCTCCTTGGAGTCTAAATTTAGTTCTTTCAGTTCTTCAAGGGGTTCCGTTTGAACCTTTACATTCCATAGATATCAAGTTACTATCTTGGAAAGTTCTGTTTTTGGTTGCTATTTCTTCTGCTAGAAGAGTTTCTGAATTATCTGCTTTGCAGTGTGATCCACCCTATCTTGTGTTCCATTCAGATAAGGTCATTTTGCGTACCAAGCCTGGTTTTCTTCCGAAAGTTGTTTCCAACAAGAATATTAACCAGGAAATAGTTGTTCCTTCTCTGTGTCCGAATCCAGTTTTAAGGAAGGAACGTTTGTTACACAATTTAGATGTAGTCCGTGCTTTAAAGTTCTATTTAGAAGCAACAAAGGATTTTAGACAAACCTCATCTTTGTTTGTCGTTTACTCTAGTAAGAGGAGAGGACAAAAAGCTACTGCTACCTCTCTTTCTTTCTGGCTGAAAAGCATTATCCGATTGGCTTATGAGACTGCCGGACGGCAGCCTCCTGAACGAATCACAGCTCACTCCACTAGGGCTGTGGCTTCCACATGGGCCTTCAAGAACGAGGCTTCTGTTGATCAGATATGTAAGGCAGCGACTTGGTCTTCTCTGCACACTTTTGCCAAATTTTACAAATTTGATACTTTTGCTTCTTCGGAGGCTGTTTTTGGGAGAAAGGTTTTGCAAGCCGTGGTGCCTTCTGTTTAGGTAACCTGATTTGCTCCCTCCCATCATCCGTGTCCTAAAGCTTTGGTATTGGTTCCCACAAGTAAGAATGACGCCGTGGACCAGACACACCAATGTTGGAGAAAACAGAATTTATGCTTACCTGATAAATTTCTTTCTCCAACGGTGTGTCCGGTCCACGGCCCGCCCTGGTTTTTTAATCAGGTTTGAAAAATTTCTTTCTCTATACACTACAGTCACCACGGCACCCTATAGTTTCTCCTTTTTTTCTCCTAACCGTCGGTCGAATGACTGGGGGGTGGAGCCTGAGGAGGGGCTATATGGACAGCTTTTGCTGTGCTCTTTACCATTTCCTGTTGGGGAAGAGAATATTCCCACAAGTAAAGATGACGCCGTGGACCGGACACACCGTTGGAGAAAGAAATTTATCAGGTAAGCATAAATTCTGTTGTTATTACAGAGGCATAATGAAAATATCAGTGTAATTTGTTTTAAGTATTGTAATTCAAATACATTTGCACTATTTGTATATTACAAAATTCTAAGATTTAAGAATTTTAATAAAACTTTATAGTCTTCTGAAAAAAGAAAAAAGTGTCATAGAATCAATACAGCACATGGTGTAGGCCTGATAAGGCTAAGTAATTAGATGCAAAACAATCAGCATATCTATGATAGGAACTAAAGAAGGTTTTGTTCATAGTAGAAATAATCTTTATGTGCTCTAGTACAAAGAGATACTAAGCAACAAATAATCAAACTAAGATTAATAACAATGTTGTAATAAATGACAAAAGAAGCGCATTGCAATACGGCGCCTAACTTGGATGTGTCTGTAGACTTGGAGCTTGACTACCCTACGTTTCTCGTACATTGGACTTTGAATAATTTGGAGTTTCTAGCAGGGGAGCTTATTTCATTGCAATCTAGGAATGATATTCCACCTTACCACGGATTACTTACCTTATAGGAGGATTATAAAACATGATGGAGAGAGTATCTGTAAAAGAAAAAGGGGACCCCTGCTTAAGCCATGAAAGAAGCCGAATCAACCCTAGATATCAATTGGGTGATAGACAACACCCTATGAAAGGTGGAAAGAGTTCATTACATGAGCTTGTAGTCCACATACAACATTGTTATTTAATCTGTTCCAAATTTACATTTTGATACATTTTATTGTGAATAAAACTATGAAAAACAACGCTAAAAGGGATATGAAACCCAATTTTTATTTGTTTCATTGTTCAGATAGAGAAATTTTAAGAAACTTTCTAATTTATTCCTATTTTAAATTTTGCTTCATTATCTTGGTATCTTTATTTAAAAAGCAGAAATATAATCTTAGGAGCCGGACCATTTTTTTATTCATCACTTGGGTAGCGCTTGCTGATTAGTGGCTTAATGGAGCTACCAATCAGCAAGCACTACCTAGGGTGCTGAACCAGAAACGGGCCAGATCCTAAGATTACATTCCTGCTTTTCAAAATAAAGTTACCAAGAGAACGAAGAAAAATTAATAATAGGAGTAAATTAGAAGTAGCTTAAAATTGCCTTCTCTGTCTGAATTATGAAAGAAAAAAATTGGATTTCATATCCCTTTAAAAAATTCTAGCCATCAATACTTTGAGAAAAATAATTCATATTTTTCACAGAGAATATAATTATAATAATTTATAAATTATATATAAAAAAATACTTATTTTCCTATCCATTTTGACTTTTTATCAGATTTTTGATTGCCAATAGTACTGATATTATCTTGCATTTGATTAGTTATCGTCATCAGGCCTCTCCATGTGAAAATTGTTTTAAACTAAATATATGTTGACTCAAGTGAATTCTATTAGTGTTTGTAAATTAAGATGTAAGAATTTGGAATATAATGATATACATTTATTGCAACTGTTATAGATAGTTACATTTTCAAATCTATGAAATGCAGTCAAGTACATAAAAACATATTTATACAATATATAAAATATAAAATCAAATATTACCATTAGAATGTCCTCATTAAAAACTATTAATATTATATAACCGCTGCCAATATTAATTATAATTGTGTAACTGCCAAATATATAAATATAACCTTAAGGAAATTAAGTAACACCAGGAGGGCAAAGCAGTGACCAATGAGAGCTGTTGCTCACACCTAAAATGTTTTCACTGGATGATTAAAAAGGAGGGAGGAGCTAAGTCAGAAGACAAAAAAGCGCTTATTTGAAAAAGAAGGCATCTAAGCTAAGGAAGCAGCCAATTTTTGGTTCAGACTCTGGACCGCACTTGTTTATTGGTGGGTTGAATTTATCCATCAATCAGCAAGAACAACCCAGGATGTTCACCAAAAATGGGACGGCATCTAAAGTTACATTCTTGCTTTTCAAATAAAGATACCAAGAGAATGAAGAACATTTGATAATAGGAGTAATTTAGAAAGTTACTTAAAATTGCATGCTCTATCTGAATCACAAAGAAAAAAAATGGGTTCAGTGTCCCTTTAAGGCCAAAAGGTTAATTTAGTTAACCAGGTAGGCAGCTGGAATATGAGATTTGTCTTCACCCCAAATACTGTTTGAAACTTAAAATATATATTTAATGTGGCTATTTTTAATGTCGCTATTTGTGGTAGATTAATTAACCCTTTTTTTACTATTAATGCATCTTTTGGAAAAAAATTGTTTTATCTGTTGAGTCATTGTGAATTGAGTTATGGACTTTGTTATTACAGAGGCATAATGAAAATATCAGTGTAATTTGTTTTAAGTATTGTAATTCAAATACATTTGCACTATTTGTATATTACAAAATTCTAAGATTTAAGAATTTTAATAAAACTTTATAGTCTTCTGAAAAAAGAAAAAAGTGTCATAGAATCAATACAGCACATGGTGTAGGCCTGATAAACAATCAGCATATCTATGATAGGAACTAAAGAAGGATTTGTTCATAGTAGAAATAATCTTTATGTGCTCTAGTACAAAGAGATACTAAGCAACAAATAATCAAACTAAGATTAATAACAATGTTGTAATAAATGACAAAAGAAGCGCATTGCAATATGGCGCCTAACTTGGATGTGTCTGTAGACTTGGAGCTTGACTACCCTACGTTTCTCGTACATTGGACTTTGAATAATTTGGAGTTTCTAGCAGGGGAGCTTATTTCATTGCAAACTAGGGATGATATTCCACCTTACCACGTATTACTTACCTCATAGGAGGATTATAAAGCATGATGGAGAAAGTATCTGTAAAAGAAAAAGGGGACACCTGCTTAAGCCATGAAAGAAGCCGAATCAACCCTAGATATCAATTGGGTGATAGACAACACCCCATGAAAGGTGGAAAGAGTTCATTACATGAGCTTGTAGTCCACATACAACATTGTTATTTAATCTGCTCCACATTCACTGTTTTAATACATTTTACTATAACCAAAGCCACAAAAGACAATTCTCAATAAACTTTAGCTATTGATACTTTGATAAAGAAGAATTCATTTTTTTAAAATAGAATGTAATTATAAAATTTTAAAATATATATATATATATATATATATATATATATATATATACTGTATATAATTAATACTTCAATGTTCTTATCCAGTGTTGTTTAGAACATTTGAACTTTTAATCAGTTTTTTTTATTGCCAATAGCATTGAAATGTTCGTGCATCTGATTAGTTAACCTCATCAGGCCTCTCAGTGTGAAAATTTGTTTAAAATTCTTCAAAAAATTTCAATGCTTTACATTGAAAATATATCTTTAATAAAGTGAATTCTATTTGTCTTTGCAAATTAAGATGAAAACATTTGGAATATTATGATATACATTTATTGCAACTGTTGTAGGTAGTTAGAAGTTGGTAGTTTTCTTTTTACTTTTTCTCAGTTTACATTTCCATATTTAAAACTCGAACATGCAGATCTCATTAAATACAGAAGTAATATTTTATTGGGATTACGATTTAACAATGGGGTTTAATATATATTGTATATTTAATATTAATTACAACGTATACTGCGCATGTAGCCCTTAACCATTGTAAGTGTGTGTCCGGTAATATATTGCTTGGCCGTGCTACATTGTTCCAGAAATGAGATTTTCTTTTATTTTTATAACAGTTAGAATGTATGTTAACTATCTTGATGCTGTAGCCTGAATTTAAAATGTTTTTTAATTTCAATTTATTATAAATGCCCTCTAATTTTGTTGGATAAAAATGTAGCTTTATGGGGGGACTTCTGGCGGCAGTCAAGTACGGCCACAATACCTCACAAAATGCAATGTGCACAGTAATGGAGGAGCATTTTGCTGGACTGCACCGACTAGTGTATCAATGCTTTTCCACACCACAAGGTCAATGCGAGTACAGTTTTGATGAATAGTCGGATAGTGTGAGGAGATCACATGCTGCTTCACTGCAGACACAACAAGAGGTCGGTATAAAAGTGATTTCCCCTGCCGTGGAATATACAGCGCAAGATTATTGAATACAGGAAATTGTGGCCCCAAAAACGGATCGATCGGATTATAAGAACACGAGCAGGAAGATTGTAGTACTAGGGAGTTGTCTGGGGACTGGTCCACCTAGTGTTCCTCACTGTGTGTCTGTCTGCAACACTGACATGGGATTAAAGAAGAAAGCACTTTTTGAGATGCATAATGTGTACTTGATCAATCTTTTGGATTTATATAAGAAAATTTAATGCAGCTTTCACTTCCTTCTACTTTAGTGTTGGTGCCCAGGTTATCATCAGGTCTCCTAACGCAGTGATAAGCTTTCTATTCCAAGATGAAGATATCACATTACGGTCTGTACCATCTATTCTGTTTATGAGACCCTTCTGCCTAGATGTGAGACACGGACTTAATGTCACGCCGTGCCGCTCTAGCCATTGCTAGGGAGTGCGGCGTCTCCTTCCCTGCTCATTGCCAGGGGCTGTTTTGCGTCCGGATGCGCACGGCGCTGACGTCATCGCCGCATGTTCCTCTCTCTCTGATGCCTTGCCGGTCCTGACATCTCTGGCGCGAATCATGTTTAAAATACACTTGAATCCCGCATCGTATTTGTCGCAAGATTGATCAGCCGTAGTTATCAAAGCATCAAGATCGTCAAATGTTGAAATTTGTGACATAATATATGCTCCCGCGATCTCAATCCGATGCAGATCGATGCTTGCGTCATTAGAGATGTTTCGAATTCAGATTCAAATCTATTTGACCCTTTTCCAAATGTATCAAACATTTAACAGGTACGCTCGCGTCTATTCTGACGCAGCGTACCTAGTTTTCAATCCGCCCTCCTTGAGGCCGCTGATGCCATAGAACTCAATGGGAGTCTGAAAACACAGAAAGCTTATGTTCGATGCTGCAAGAGAATGAAGCATATTACATAATAAAAGTAAATTGGAAACGTTTGGACCATAAAAAGATACACGAGGAAGACCAGTATAAGCTTGCATTCTCCATCCAAAAAGGTCCAATATGGGTTACACTAGGGCATGAAGCAGGCACTGTAGCATGTGTGAGACTAACATTTAAACTTTTTTTAAAAGAAAGAGTAAAATGTTTTTATTAGGCTTTATTTTCTGACACATATTTACTTGATAAAACAATACAAGTTTAAACTGAAAGTAAGGCTGAATGTTTTATTTCAGCAGCTTGTTCATTTCCCCTTTGCTTTAAAATAAAACGATGCAACATTTTAAACTGTCAGGTTTGAAAGAACTGTTATTTCTGGTATTCAGTGTACCAGGAAGCTATTTTTAGTGCCTCTCGATTCCATATGAGAGCTCTTTGGTTGTGCATGCTTAGACAATGGAATGGCGACCATGTGGATCTATCTCAGAGAATAGAGTTAGATCAGTCATCAAGGGATTCTCTCCCGTAGCGGATTTCTCAGGAACATCTGTCTCAGGGCACATGCTTTCGGAGACCTTTTTTGGGTGATTGTGACCACGGACCCAGCCTGCTGGGCTGGGGAGCAGTCTGGAACTTGTTAAAAGCTCAGGGCATTTGGACTCGGGAGGAGTCTGCTCTTCCCATCAACATCTTGGAGTTGAGGGTGATTTACAATGCTCTATTGGCTTGGCCTCAGTTGTCCTCAGAAATTTTTTTTCCAACACCTCTGAGTGAAAAAATAAAGCCCAATAGTCGAAAAAACAGTAAGGCTGATGAAATAAGTGTTAAAACTTCACCTTTTATTGAAATTCCGTGAGTAAAAAGACAAAGGCACAGCACACAGACTAGACTACCGCTGACGCGTTTCCTGCCCTATTGGGCACTTCATTCTTGCGAATGTAAGGGGTTAACGGTTCTTGTAATCAATTGCCACAGTTCAACACAGGTTTACCATAATTGTTTCACAATTGGATAAAGCGATACATTGTTTTAGCTAGCACATATAGATACATTGTGCTGCTTACTTAACATCATTCTGTGCTTTTGATCCTCATACTGAATTGCACAGCCCGAGCTGTTTGTTTGCATTTCTCAGTTGTCCTCAGCCCAGTTTATCAGGTTCCAGTCAAACAACATAACCTCTTTGGCTTACATGAATCACCAGGGAGGAACTTGGAGTTCCTTAGCCATGAAGGAGGATACTCGGATTCTTCAGTGGGCTGAGACCCACAATTGCTGTCTATCTGCCATCCACATTCCAGGAGTAGACAACTGGGAAGCGGATTTTCTGAGCAGACAGACTTTTCATCCCGGGGAGTAGGAACTCCATCCGGAGGTGTTTTCCAGCTTAGTCCTCAAATAGGGGGTGCCGGAATTAGATCTGATGGCATCCCATCAGAACACCAAGCTTCCAAGATATGGTTCAAGGTCAAGAGATCCGCAGGCCATTCTGATAGATGCTCTGGAGGTTCCTTGGGTTTTCAGGTTGACATACCTGTTTCCTCTGCTTGCTCTCTTTCCACGAGTCATTGCTCGTATCAAACAGGAGAGGGTGTCAGTGATTCTAATAGCCCCTGCATGGCCTCGCATAGATGTCATCTCTCCCACCTTGGAGACTACCTCTGAGGAAGGACCTCCTGATTTAGGGTCCCTTCCTTCATCCAAATCACCTGCACATCAGGCGTATCCTCTGAGTCCAGCAACCTCCAATTGTTGAAATTATAGCTCTATATGAGCAATTTATAGCGGTTCTTTGGTCACCACTCGGACTTTTGCTTGCTTTTGTGGCTGCATCATCTTTAGATTAATTTGTTGTGAGGTCAATCCTCTTTTTTTAGGTAATTGTTCCTGTGTGCATCAGTCTTTGTGGTTCCCAAATTTGATTGGTATAACAAGTGACGGCTTGTGGTTGCTGGTTCTCAATATTTTCCATTTTTAATGCATACACTACACCTTACACTTTTTAATAGTATCTATTAAATGTTATGTTTTACTCATTTTCCTGAGTAGATGTTTTCCCCTGCCCCTATGTAATGGACTGATGATTATATACTGTTTGAGTGCTCTAGATTTGTCCATTTTTTCATTTCTCTGTTTTTGCCTCAACTTCAAGAGTGTGATTGATACTCTCATTCAAGCCAGGAAGTCGGTCACCCGACGCATCTATCATAAGGTGTGGAGGGCCTACTTACTCTGGTGTGAGACTCGTGGATATCCCTGGCATAAAGTCGTTACCTTCGTCCAGGAAGGTTTGGAGAAGGGACTTGCCGCCAGTTCCTTAAAGGGACAGATTTCGTCTCTATCTGTGTTGTTACACAAGAAGCTCGCTGAGCTTCCTGATATACAGTCTTTTGTTCAGGCTCTATCCAGGATCAGGCTGTATTTAGACATTCTGCTCCTCCTTGGAGTTTGAATCTAGTTCTTGCAGACGGCTCCGTTTGGGCCTATGCTTTCTCTTGACATTAAAGTAATGTCTTGGAAGGTTCTTTTTCTACTGGCTATTTCTTTGGCACACAGAGTCTCTGAGTTGGCGACCTTGCAATGTGAGCCTCCTTACCTGGTTTTTCATTGCCGATAAGGCTGTCCTTCGCACTGGGTTGGGATTTTTCCCTAAGGTTGGGTCTGATTGCAACATCAATCAGGAGATTGTAGTTCCTTCCTTGTGTCCTAAACCTTCTTCTTTGAAGGAACGGTTACTTCATAACTTGGATGTGGTTCGAGCTTTGAAATTCTATCTTCAGGCTACAAAGGATTTCATAAAAACCAAAAAATCCCAGCACTCAAAAGAGGAGATGCTGTCACTTCTATTGCTTGAATTTGATACAAAGGATTTCAGACAGACTTCAGCATTGTTTGTTGTCTATTCGGGGGAAGTACAAAGGGCAAAAGGCTTCTTCCACTTCCCTATCATTTTGGCTGAGGAGCATGATTCGCTTGTCTTATGAGACAGCAGACATAAGCCTCCTCAGAGGATTACGGCTCACTCAAATAGAGCTGTGGCTTCTTCTTCGTCCTTCAAGAATGAGGCTTCTATGGAGCAGATTTGTAAGGTGGCTACCTGGTCCTCCTTACATACTTTTTCAAAGTTTTACAAATTTGACGTTTTTGCTTCGGCTGAAGCAGCTTTTGGGAGAAAGGTTTTGCAGACTGTGGTATTTGTTTCCCACAAGTAATGAATGAAGACGTGGACTCTCCTCGTATTAAGATAGAAAACATAAATTATTCTTACCTGATAATTTCATTTCCATCTGTATGTGGAGAGTCCACAGCTCACGCCCAGTTCTCCATTGGGCAGACCTAAATTTCTTTTGTTTTTCTTCTGGCACCATTTATACCCTGATATTTCTCCTACTGTTCCTTGTTCCCTCAGCAGAATGACTGGGGGATGAGGGGGTGGGGGAGGTGTTTAAGCCTTTGGCTGGGGTGTCTTTGCCTCCTCCTGGTGGCCAGGTTCTGTATTTCCCACAAGTAATGAATGAAGCCGTGGACTCTCCTCGTACAGATGGAAATTAAATTATCAGGTAAGCATAATTTATATTATAGTGATAGTTGAGTGCCGTTGGGCTAGCACAGCTATTGGATAAGAGGTAGAAATATCACATCATGGAAAAAAATTGTTTTGCAATGGGCAACCAGAGGGAGGTATTGTAAATGAACGACGTAGGAAATAAAAATAGGTTATAGCGCATATTCACATTTACTATCACTCTAAAGTTACATTTGGATGAATATACTGTATAACAGAATTTATGTTTACCTGATAAATTACTTTCTCCAACGGTGTGTCCGGTCCACGGCGTCATCCTTACTTGTGGGATATTCTCTTCCCCAACAGGAAATGGCAAAGAGCCCAGCAAAGCTGGTCACATGATCCCTCCTAGGCTCCGCCTACCCCAGTCATTCGACCGACGTTAAGGAGGAATATTTGCATAGGAGAAACCATATGATACCGTGGTGACTGTAGTTAAAGAAAATAAATTATCAGACCTGATTAAAAACCAGGGCGGGCCGTGGACCGGACACACCGTTGGAGAAAGTAATTTATCAGGTAAACATAAATTCTGTTTTCTCCAACATAGGTGTGTCCGGTCCACGGCGTCATCCTTACTTGTGGGAACCAATACCAAAGCTTTAGGACACGGATGATGGGAGGGAGCAAATCAGGTCACCTAGATGGAAGGCACCACGGCTTGCAAAACCTTTCTCCCAAAAATAGCCTCAGAAGAAGCAAAAGTATCAAACTTGTAAAATTTGGTAAAAGTGTGCAGTGAAGACCAAGTCGCTGCCCTACATATCTGATCAACAGAAGCCTCGTTCTTGAAGGCCCATGTGGAAGCCACAGCCCTAGTGGAATGAGCTGTGATTCTTTCGGGAGGCTGCCGTCCGGCAGTCTCGTAAACCAATCTGATGATGCTTTTAATCCAAAAAGAGAGAGAGGTAGAAGTTGCTTTTTGACCTCTCCTTTTACCGGAATAAACAACAAACAAGGAAGATGTTTGTCTAAAATCCTTTGTAGCGTCTAAATAGAATTTTAGAGCGCGAACAACATCCAAATTGTGCAACAAACGTTCCTTCTTTGAAACTGGTTTCGGGCACAGAGAAGGTACGATAATCTCCTGGTTAATGTTTTTGTTAGAAACAACTTTTGGAAGAAAACCAGGTTTAGTACGTAAAACCACCTTATCTGCATGGAACACCAGATAAGGAGGAGAACACTGCAGAGCAGATAATTCTGAAACTCTTCTAGCAGAAGAAATTGCAACCAAAAACAAAACTTTCCAAGATAATAACTTAATATCAACGGAATGTAAGGGTTCAAACGGAACCCCCTGAAGAACTGAAAGAACTAAGTTGAGACTCCAAGGAGGAGTCAAAGGTTTGTAAACAGGCTTGATTCTAACCAGAGCCTGAACAAAGGCTTGAACATCTGGCACAGCTGTCAGCTTTTTGTGAAGTAACACAGACAAGGCAGAAATCTGTCCCTTCAGGGAACTTGCAGATAATCCTTTTTCCAATCCTTCTTGAAGGAAGGATAGAATCTTAGGAATCTTAACCTTGTCCCAAGGGAATCCTTTAGATTCACACCAACAGATATATTTTTTCCAAATTTTGTGGTAAATCTTTCTAGTTACAGGCTTTCTGGCCTGAACAAGAGTATCGATAACAGAATCTGAGAACCCTCGCTTCGATAAGATCAAGCGTTCAATCTCCAAGCAGTCAGCTGGAGTGAGACCAGATTCGGATGTTCGAACGGACCTTGAACAAGAAGGTCTCGTCTCAAAGGTAGCTTCCATGGTGGAGCCGATGACATATTCACCAGATCTGCATACCAAGTCCTGCGTGGCCACGCAGGAGCTATCAAGATCACCGACGCCCTCTCCTGATTGATCCTGGCTACCAGCCTGGGGATGAGAGGAAACGGCGGGAATACATAAGCTAGTTTGAAGGTCCAAGGTGCTACTAGTGCATCCACTAGAGCCGCCTTGGGATCCCTGGATCTGGACCCGTAGCAAGGAACTTTGAAGTTCTGACGAGAGGCCATCAGATCCATGTCTGGAATGCCCCACAGTTGAGTGATTTGGACAAAGATTTCCGGATGGAGTTCCCACTCCCCCGGATGCAATGTCTGACGACTCAGAAAATCCGCTTCCCAATTTTCCACTCCTGGGATGTGGATTGCAGACAGGTGGCAGGAGTGAGACTCCGCCCATTGAATGATTTTGGTCACTTCTTCCATCGCCAGGGAACTCCTTGTTCCCCCCTGATGGTTGATGTACGCAACAGTTGTCATGTTGTCTGATTGAAACCGTATGAACTTGGCCCTCGCTAGCTGAGGCCAAGCCTTGAGAGCATTGAATATCGCTCTCAGTTCCAGAATATTTATCGGTAGAAGAGATTCTTCCCGAGACCAAAGACCCTGAGCTTTCAGGGATCCCCAGACCGCGCCCCAGCCCATCAGACTGGCGTCGGTCGTGACAATGACCCACTCTGGTCTGCGGAAGGTCATCCCTTGTGACAGGTTGTCCAGGGACAGCCACCAACGGAGTGAGTCTCTGGTCCTCTGATTTACTTGTATCCTCGGAGACAAGTCTGTATAGTCCCCATTCCACTGACTGAGCATGCACAGTTGTAATGGTCTTAGATGAATGCGCGCAAAAGGAACTATGTCCATTGCCGCTACCATCAAACCTATCACTTCCATGCACTGCGCTATGGAAGGAAGAGGAACGGAATGAAGTATCCGACAAGAGTCTAGAAGTCTTGTTTTTCTGGCCTCTGTCAGAAAAATCCTCATTTCTAAGGAGTCTATTATTGTTCCCAAGAAGGGAACCCTTGTCGACGGAGATAGAGAACTCTTTTCCACGTTCACTTTCCATCCGTGAGATCTGAGAAAGGCCAGGACGATGTCCGTGTGAGCCTTTGCTTGAGGAAGGGACGACGCTTGAATCAGAATGTCGTCCAAGTAAGGTACTACAGCAATGCCCCTTGGTCTTAGCACAGCTAGAAGGGACCCTAGTACCTTTGTGAAAATCCTTGGAGCAGTGGCTAATCCGAAAGGAAGCGCCACGAACTGGTAATGCTTGTCCAGGAATGCGAACCTTAGGAACCGATGATGTTCCTTGTGGATAGGAATATGTAGATACGCATCCTTTAAATCCACCGTGGTCATGAATTGACCTTCCTGGATGGAAGGAAGAATTGTTCGAATGGTTTCCATCTTGAACGATGGAACCTTGAGAAACTTGTTTAAGATCTTGAGATCTAAGATTGGTCTGAACGTTCCCTCTTTTTTGGGAACTATGAACAGATTGGAGTAGAACCCCATCCCTTGTTCTCCTAATGGAACAGGATGAATCACTCCCATTGTTAACAGGTCTTCTACACAATGTAAGAATGCCTGTCTTTTTATGTGGTCTGAAGACAACTGAGACCTGTGGAACCTCTCCCTTGGGGGAAGCCCCTTGAATTCCAGAAGATAACCTTGGGAGACTATTTCTAGTGTCCAAGGATCCAGAACATCTCTCGCCCAAGCCTGAGCGAAGAGAGAGAGTCTGCCCCCCACCAGATCCGGTCCCGGATCGGGGGCCAACCTTTCATGCTGTCTTGGTAGCAGTGGCAGGTTTCTTGGCCTGCTTTCCCTTGTTCCAGCCTTGCATTGGTCTCCAAGCTTGCTTGGCTTGAGAAGTATTACCCTCTTGCTTAGAGGACGTAGCACTTTGGGCTGGTCCGTTTCTACGAAAGGGACGAAAATTAGGTTTATTTTTGGCCTTGAAAGGCCGATCCTGAGGAAGGGCATGGCCCTTACCCCCAGTGAGATCAGAGATAATCTCTTTCAAGTCAGGGCCAAACAGCGTTTTCCCCTTGAAAGGAATGTTAAGTAGCTTGTTCTTGGAAGACGCATCAGCTGACCAAGATTTCAACCAAAGCGCTCTGCGCGCCACAATAGCAAACCCAGAATTCTTAGCCGCTAACCTAGCCAATTGCAAAGTGGCGTCTAGGGTGAAAGAATTAGCCAATTTGAGAGCATTGATTCTGTCCATAATCTCCTCATAAGGAGGAGAATCACTATCGACCGCCTTTACCAGCTCATCGAACCAGAAACATGCGGCTGTAGCGACAGGGACAATGCATGAAATTGGTTGTAGAAGGTAACCCTGCTGAACAAACATCTTTTTAAGTAAACCTTCTAATTTTTTATCCATAGGATCTTTGAAAGCACAACTATCTTCTATGGGTATAGTGGTGCGTTTGTTTAAAGTGGAAACCGCTCCCTCGACCTTGGGGACTGTCTGCCATAAGTCCTTTCTGGGGTCGACCATAGGAAACAATTTTTTAAATATGGGGGGAGGGACGAAAGGAATACCGGGCCTTTCCCATTCTTTATTTACAATGTCCGCCACCCGCTTGGGTATAGGAAAAGCTTCTGGGAGCCCTGGGACCTCTAGGAACTTGTCCATTTTACATAGCTTCTCTGGGATGACCAAATTGTCACAATCATCCAGAGTGGATAATACCTCCTTAAGCAGAGCGCGGAGATGTTCCAACTTAAATTTAAACGTAATCACATCAGGTTCAGCTTGTTGAGAAATGTTCCCTGAATCTGTAATTTCTCCCTCAGACAAAACCTCCCTGGCCCCATCAGACTGGTTTAGGGGCCCTTCAGAACCATTATTATCAGCGTCGTCATGCTCTTCAGTATCTAAAACAGAGCAGTCGCGCTTACGCTGATAAGTGTGCATTTTGGCTAAAATGTTTTTGACAGAATTATCCATTACAGCCGTTAATTGTTGCATAGTAAGGAGTATTGGCGCGCTAGATGTACTAGGGGCCTCCTGAGTGGGCAAGACTCGTGTAGACGAAGGAGGGAATGATGCAGTACCATGCTTACTCCCCTCACTTGAGGAATCATCTTGGGCATCATTGTCATTGTCACATAAATCACATTTATTTAAATGAGAAGGAACTCTGGCTTCCCCACATTCAGAACACAGTCTATCTGGTAGTTCAGACATGTTAAACAGGCATAAACTTGATAACAAAGTACAAAAAACGTTTTAAAATAAAACCGTTACTGTCACTTTAAATTTTAAACTGAACACACTTTATTACTGCAATTGCGAAAAAATATGAAGGAATTGTTCAAAATTCACCAAAATTTCACCACAGTGTCTTAAAGCCTTAAAAGTATTGCACACCAAATTTGGAAGCTTTAACCCTTAACATAACGGAACCGGAGCCGTTTTTAACTTTAACCCCTTTACAGTCCCTGGTATCTGCTTTGCTGAGACCCAACCAAGCCCAAAGGGGAATACGATACCAAATGACGCCTTCAGAAAGTCTTTTCTATGTATCAGAGCTCCTCACACATGCGACTGCATGTCATGCCTCTCAAAAACAAGTGCGCAACACCGGCGCGAAAATGAGGCTCTGCCTATGATTTGGGAAAGCCCCTAAAGAATAAGGTGTCTAAAAAAGTGCCTGCCGATATAATCTTATCAAAATACCCAGATTAAATGATTCCTCAAGGCTAAATATGTGTTAATAATGAATCGATTTAGCCCAGAAAAAGTCTACAGTCTTAATAAGCCCTTGTGAAGCCCTTATTTACTATCTTAATAAACATGGCTTACCGGATCCCATAGGGAAAATGACAGCTTCCAGCATTACATCGTCTTGTTAGAATGTGTCATACCTCAAGCAGCAAGAGACTGCTCACTGTTCCCCCAACTGAAGTTAATTCCTCTCAACAGTCCTGTGTGGAACAGCCATGGATTTTAGTAACGGTTGCTAAAATCATTTTCCTCATACAAACAGAAATCTTCATCTCTTTTCTGTTTCTGAGTAAATAGTACATACCAGCACTATTTTAAAATAACAAACTCTTGATTGAATAATAAAAACTACAGTTAAACACTAAAAAACTCTAAGCCATCTCCGTGGAGATGTTGCCTGTACAACGGCAAAGAGAATGACTGGGGTAGGCGGAGCCTAGGGGGGATCATGTGACCAGCTTTGCTGGGCTCTTTGCCATTTCCTGTTGGGGAAGAGAATATCCCACAAGTAAGGATGACGCCGTGGACCGGACACACCTATGTTGGAGAAATCTTAGTAGAAGATTCACTGAAAATTATTTGATACATACTTGTCTTAAAAATAATTGGAAAATGTTAAGTTGATATATTTTAAACTGATATATTTTATAATTTATCACAATGGTAAGTACTAGTTTCTCCTCTAAATATGTGATATATATAACTTTTAGAATTATGGGAAAGCAAAAAGTGAGATTAAAATCCTCCACTAGGAACAAAATGTAGAGAGAATAACTAATTGTGTAGTGTTTTGAATCACTGTATTAATCCTAGCTAAGTTTAAAAGCTGTGTACAAAGCAATGGTATGGCTAAAGGGGAATCTGCCTTTAAGCAGATTTAAGTAAAAAGGTGGACCTTATTTGCATATATTACCCAGAATCCTTTGCTGCATTGGAAACAATGTATCTAGAGGTTTTCTCTGGGAAGAACAAGTTTTTAGATTTGTTAATGGGCTATATGTAGATAGATAGATAAATAGATCAATAGATAGATATATAGATAGATATGTGTACTGAACAAATTATGGGATGCTACAATGTTCTTCTTTGGTGTATTTACATGTTTAATGTGCACATACTAATAGGCATTTTCACTGTGACATGGAGTAATATAATGTATATACAGTATATATATATATATATATATATATTCATGTTTAATTGTTTGCACTAACTTCTGTGCTTTTGTAGTTTTGTTCTCTGCTTCTCTATTTCACAGATTACCAGTCTCCAAAATGGATTTAAACACTACTGAATATAATTGCAGTCATCTGTATGGCCAGCGCCAGCTTTACACTTCACTTCCCAACCCATGACCACTGAATTGTATATTGGCCTCTGATATATCCCTTTAAGATGGTAAGTGCTATATGACACACATATTTCCATATTGCTTGTTCATGTCATATATAAAAAAATTATTTTACTCGATTTTGTAAATGTTTAATACTAAATGTTTCTATTTTTGACAATGGAAAGAAATATGTTTAATATCCAGGAGCACTTCTTGACAATTTCCTTTTCACAGCTCCCCTGGACTCTTATTCAAAGACATTGGGGTAGATTTATTAAATGTCGAGCGGACATGATTATGTCCGCTCAAAATCGCTAAATGTGGACAGTATACACTGTCTTCATTTAGCATTGCACAAAGGTGGTAGACAGGTTAAGGAGCAGTGGTCTTATGACCGCTGCTTCTTAACTTACATTTCAGGCAAGCCTGAAACGATGGGCCTCCGAAGAAGTATCCGCTGCTTAATAAAAGGAGCCCGTTAGGTGCATATAATCAGTGTTATTAAGGTCTATTTGTCCAATTTTCATTGTAATAATTAATTACATCTTCAAAAAAACTTTAAAAAAAATTAAAGATGGATTTTTACAAATATAGTATCATAATAAAAACTGGTGCTGTGTCTCATAAATATTGTACAAAAAAGAAATAAAACGCAAACACACTTATAAGAAATCTTGTATAACTTCAAGAAGAGAATCTACATATATAAACCATGGGTAACTTGATTAAATAGGAAAATAGGGGCTCTACATTTGAACTACATACAAAAGCATAAAAACAATGATATGGAGAGTCCACAACGTCATTCAATTACTAATGGGAATATCACTCCTGGCCAGCAGGAGGAGGCAAAGAGTACCACAGCAAAGCTGTCATTCTATTTGCCTCTGTCAATGGAGGAGGTAAAGTTTGGTGTCTGAAGAAATTAATTCCTTTTTCAGGTACTTTCCCTGCAAGCAAGGATTTGGGTTTAGGTGAGTCCACGTCAATCTCTTCAGTAGAGTAGTGGTGGCTTTTAAGCAGTTAGGAAGTTGTGAGGTAGTCCTTGCTTTGTTTCCTAATACATGTCTGCCCATGGTACAGAAAGCCAAAGTTGGTTACTCTGTTCTTTCTTTTTCTACAGGTCTCTGTAAGGAGTATGTGTCCTTTCATGCATTGTGAGCTGTCTTCCTGCCAGATAGTTAGACTGTAGGTAAGTGCTTATGTCTTCTAGGTCTTGGAGACTTGCACTTCATAAAAATATTGCATATACTTTGGCAGTGGGCAGGCACATTATGTTTGTTGTGCGGATGGATATGATACAATGTAGCGTATCATGTCCGCCGCACTTCGATAAATCCCGCTAGCATCAGGCTGATTGCTGTCTGCCACTTCAGAGGTGGCTGAAGAGTTAAGGAGCAGTGGTCTTAGGACTGCTGCTTCTTAACTTCCGCCTCAGACGGAACTGAAGCGGAGTGGGTCGGAAGCAGCATCATAAATGCTTCATAAATCGACTCCTAGGAGGTCTATTTATTATAGTGGAGACGGACATGATACGATTCTAGTGAACTGCTGGTGCAATGCCGCTCCCTGCAGATTCGTGGCCAATTGGCCGCTAACAGGGGGTGTCAATCAACCTGATCGTATTCGATCTGGTTGATTTCTATCCGCCGCCTCAGAGTAGGCGGACAGGTTATGGAGCTAAAGACCGCTGCTTTATAACTTCTGTTTCCGGCGAGCCAACACGGGGCATCAAGCTCCGTACGGAGCTTGATAAATTGACCCCTATGGGTTAATCTTCCATTTATTGGGAAGGTTTTCCTCTTTGGGCTAATTTTGTTGAAATACTTTATTAGTATGGGTGTGGCTTATGGTTTTTTTTACAGGGAATTATGTATAAACTTAAAATTTGGCAGTTGGTTTTCTTTGCTTGCTTAGCTAGAACAGGCTAACTGACAAAGTTTGAAACCAGCTGCAGCTACTTGCAACTTATGTTATAGGCCGAGGGAAACGCACGGCTTTTACTTGTTGCATAGTTTCCTCTCTCTGCCGGTCATGTGACTTCTCTCTGATGTCGGATATTCACTGAGCGGAGCAGAGTAATTGAATTTCAGTCTCTTCAGTGTCAATCTACTATAGAATGGTTTTAGATACTTCTGGCAGCCAAGTTGTGGTATTAAAATTTTTTAAAGTGACAGTGTATTTAAAAAATTTCTACAATTTGGGGAATTTTTTATTTAGTATTATGGACATGGACCAAGACTGTGTTTTTTGACAAATGCTTGTTATGCCTAGAGGCACAAATTGTATTGCCTATGCAATTCTGTGCTGCATGCTTAGCTAGAACAATTCAATTTAAAGATAAATTGTTGGTTCTCTGAGGCCAATGTTTCTCAGGATGATGCTGTTAAGAAAATGCCACAGCTTTCTCCTCAAACGTCCCAAGCCTCTATGGTGTCACATACAGTGCCCTGCAGTTCACATCAGCCTCCTGGAGGAGGTTATTTGCCTGCAGATTTTGCTGCACAGGTATCTTCTGCAGTATCTGTGGCATTATCATCTTTTCTTAAGAGGAAAATTAGAACAGCCAATAGGATTACAGAAGCTCGCCTCCTATTGGCTGATTTGAATTTAACACTCAAATATGCCAATAGGAATGCAAAGGAACGCCATCTTGAATCGTGTCCCTTGCATTGAAGCTTCAGTTTACTGCGGCGACCTTAAGAAGAGGAGCTCCACATCAGATGTCTTCAGGATGGACCCGCTCCACCCTGGCTGGATGAAAATAGAAGAGGCCGTCTGGATGAAGAATTCGCCGGCTGGATAATATCCCCCCATGTCAGCATGAAGGGTCAGCCGCCGGTCTGGGTTTGGATCAAGTGGGGGGGCAGACTTTCCCTGTTTTGTCTAGTGTTGGGACGAGATGTCCCAGATCCTTGGGCTGTGGACATAGTATGTCAGGGTTACAAAAAAGAATGCAAAACTTTCCCTCCCAGGGGCAGATTCCACCTCTCAAAATTACCTGCAGACCAGGTAAAAGAGAGGCATTCTTGAACTGCGTTCAGGACCTTTCCTCCCTGGGAGTGATTGTTCCAGTTACAGTAAGGGAACAGGGTCTAGGATTCTATTCAAATATGTTTGTGGTTCCAAAAAAAGAGGGAACTTTTTGACCAATTTTAGACCTAAATTGCCTCTACAAGTTTCTCAGGGTACCGTCCTTCAAAATGGAAACCATTCGTTCCATTCTTCCTTTGGTCCAAGAGGGTCAGTTCATGACAACCATAGACCTTAAGGACGCGTATCTTCATGTTCCCATCCACAGGGATCATCACAAATTCCTGAGATTCACTTTTCTAGACAAACACTTTCAGTTTGTGGCTCTTCCGTTTGGCCTTGCTACAGCTCCCAGAATTTTCTCATAGGTTCTGGGGGCTCTCTTTGCAGTGATCAGGTCTCAGGGAATTGCAGTGGCGCCATACCTGGACGACATATTGGTTCAGGCCCCATCTTTTCAACAAGCAAACTCTCATACAGAGATCTTGTTGTCTTTTCTATGTTCCCACAGTTGGAAAGTGAATCTAGAAAAGAGTTCCCTTGTTCCAGCTACAAGGGTGGTTTTCTTAGGGACCATAAAAGATTCCCTAAAATTTTTCTGACAGAGGTAAAAAAATCCAAAATTCTCTCCTCTTCCCTCTCTCTTCAGTCTACTGTTCAGCCATCAGTGGCTCAATGTATGGAGGTAATTGGTCTGATGGTCGCTTCCATGGACATCATTCCCTGTGCTCGATTCCATTAGAGAGCTCTTCAATTATGCATACTCAGACAATGGAATGGAGACCATTCGAATCTGTCTCAGAGGATAGATCTAGACCAGTCGACAAGAGACTCTCTCCCATGGTGGCTTTCTCAGGACCATTTGTCTCATGGCACATGCTTCCATAGATCTTCCTGAGTTATTGTGACCTTGGACGCCAGCCTGCTAGGCTGGGGAGCAGTCTGGGACTCGTTAAAGGCGCAGGGACTATGGACTCGGGAGGAGTCTGCTCTCCCCATAAACATCTTGAGTTGAGAGCAATTTACAATGCTCTGATAGCTTGGCCTCAATTGTCTTTACCCTAGTTTATCAGGTTTCAGTCGGAACAACATCACCTCAGTGGCTTACATCAAACACCAGGAAGGAACTCGGAGTTCCATAGCCATGAAGGAAGTGGCACGGATTATTCAGTGGGTGGAAGCTCACAATTGTTGTCTATCTGCCATCCACATTCCTGGAGTGGACAACTGGGAAGCGGATTTCCTGAGCAGACAGACATTTCATCCTGGGGAGTGGGCTCTCCATCCACATTTCATCCCGGGGAGTGGACTCTCCATCCAGAGGTGTTCTCCAGGTTAACCCTCAAATGGGGGGTGCCGGTGTTGGATCTGATGGCATCTCGGCAGAACGTCAACCTTCCAAGGTACGGTTCAAGGTCAAGAGATCCTCAGGCTGCTCTGATAGATGTTCTGGCGGTTCCTTGGGATTTCAGTCTAGCATACCTGTTTCCTCCATGTGTGCTCCTTCCACAAGTTATTGTTCGTATCAAACAAGAGTAGGGTCAGGATTCCTAGAATGTTGTCTTTTCTCCAGGACGGTCTAGAGAAAGGGTTGTCAGTCATTTCTCTGAAAAACAGAATTTATGCTTACCTGATAAATTACTTTCTCCAACGGTGTGTCCGGTCCACGGCGTCATCCTTACTTGTGGGATATTCTCCTCCCCAACAGGAAATGGCAAAGAGCCCAGCAAAGCTGGCCATATAGTCCCTCCCAGGCTCCGCCTACCCCAGTCATTCGACCGACGGACAGGAGGAAATATATATAGGAGAAACCATATGGTAACCTGGTGACTGTAGTTAGAGAAAATAATTCCTCAGACCTGATTAAAAAACCAGGGCGGGCCGTGGACCGGACACACCGTTGGAGAAAGTAATTTATCAGGTAATCATAAATTCTGTTTTCTCCAACATAGGTGTGTCCGGTCCACGGCGTCATCCTTACTTGTGGGAACCAATACCAAAGCTTTAGGACACGGATGAAGGGAGGGAGCAAATCAGGTCACCTAAACGGAAGGCACCACGGCTTGCAAAACCTTTCTCCCAAAAATAGCCTCCGAAGAAGCAAAAGTATAAAATTTGTAAAATTTGGCAAAAGAGTGCAGTGAAGACCAAGTCACTGCCTTACATATCTGGTCAACAGGAGCCTCGTTCTTGAAGGCCCATGTGGAAGCCACAGCCCTAGTGGAGTGAGCTGTGATACTTTCAGGAGGCTGCCGTCCGGCAGTCTCAAAAGCCAATCTGATAATGCTTTTAAGCCAAAAGGAAAAGAGAGGTAGAAGTTGCTTTTTTACCTCTCCTTTTACCAGAATAAACAACAAACAAGGAAGATGTTTGTCTGAAATCTTTTGTAGCCTCTAAATAGAATTTTAGAGCACGGACTACGTCCAAATTGTGTAACAAACGTTCCTTCTTTGAAACTGGTTAATATTTTTGTTGGAAACAACCTTCGGAAAAAAACCAGGCTCAGTACGCAAAACCACCTTATCTGCATGGACCAGATAGGGTGGAGAACACTGCAGAGCAGATAACTCAGAAACTCTTCTAGCAGAAGAAATTGCAACCAAAAACAAAACTTTCCACGATAATAACTTAATATCTACGGAATGTAAGGGTTCAAACGGAACCCCTTGAAGAACTGAAAGAACTAGATTAAGACTCCAGGGAGGAGTCAAAGGTCTGTAAACAGGCTTGATTCTAACCAGAGCCTGAACAAACGCTTAAACGTCTGGCACAGCTGCCAGCCTTTTGTGAAGTAAAACAGATAAAGCAGAGATCTGTCCCTTCAGAGAACTTGCAGAAAATCCTTTCTCCAAACCTTCTTGTAGAAAGGAAAGAATCTTAGGAATTTTTATCTTGTTCCATGGGAATCCTTTAGATTCACACCAACAGATATATATTTTCCATATTTTATGGTAAATTTTTCTAGTTACAGGCTTTCTAGCCTGAATAAGAGTATCTATTACAGAATCTGAAAACCCACGCTTTGAAAGAATCAAGCGTTCAATCTCCAAGCAGTCAGTTGGAGGGAAACCAGATTCGGATGTTCGAATGGACCTTGAACAAGAAGGTCCTGTCTCAAAGGTAGCTTCCATGGTGGAGCCGATGACATATTCACCAGGTCTGCATACCAAGTCCTGCGTGGCCACGCAGGAACCATCAAGATCACCGAAGCCCTCTCCTGATTGATCCTGGCTACCAGCCTGGGAATGAGAGGAAACGGTGGGAATACATAAGCTAGGTTGAAGATCCAAGGTGCTACTATTGTATCCACTAGAGTCGCCTTGGGATCCCTGGATTTGGACCCGTAACAAGGGACCTTGAAGTTCTGACGAGAGGCCATCAGATTCATGTCTGGAATGCCCCATAATTGAGTTATTTGGGCAAAGATTTCCGGATGGAGTTCCCACTCCCCCGGATGCTCCTCCATCACCA
The DNA here is from genome assembly GCF_027579735.1 of Bombina bombina. Lineage (NCBI taxonomy): Eukaryota > Metazoa > Chordata > Amphibia > Anura > Bombinatoridae > Bombina > Bombina bombina. Next base: position 777,387,777 of record NC_069504.1, read on the forward strand.
GGGAACTCCTTGTTCCCCCCTGATGGTTGATATATGCAACAGTCGTCAAGTTGTCTGATTAACACCTTATGAATTTGGCCTTTGCTAGTCGAGGCCAAGCCTTGAGAGCATTGAATATCGCTCTCAGTTCCAGAATGTTTATCTGGAGAAGAGAGTCTTCCCGAGACCATAGACCCTGAGCTTTCAGGGGTTCCCAGACCGCGCCCCAGCCCACCAGACTGGCGTCGGTCGTGACAATGACCCACTCTGGTCTGCGGAAGCTCATTCCCTGTGACAGGTTGATTGAAGAATAAAACTACATTTAAACACCAAAAAAACTCTTAGCCATCTCCGTGGAGATGTTGCCTGTGCAACGGCAAAGAGAATGACTGGGGTAGGCGGAGCCTGGGAGGGACTATATGGCCAGCTTTGCTGGGCTCTTTGCCATTTCCTGTTGGGGAGGAGAATATCCCACAAGTAAGGATGACGCCGTGGACCGGACACACCTATGTTGGAGAAAGTTAGATTTCTGAATTATCTATTTTGTTACACAAGCGTCTGGTGGATGTGCCCGATGTTCAATCTTTTTGTCAGGCCCTGGTCAGAATCAGGCCTGTGTTTAAACCTATTGCTCCTCCTTGGAGCATTAATCTTGTTCTTAAAGTTTTGCAGCAGGCTCGGTTTTAGCTAATGCAATCCATAGATATTAAGTTGCTACCTTGGAAGGTTTTGTTTCTTATTGCTATCTTTTTTGCTCAGAGATTTTCAGAACTCTCGGCTTTGCAGTGTGATTCGCCTTACCTTATCTTTCATGCGGATAAAACGGTTCTTCGTACTAAATTGGGGTTTCTTCCTAAAGTGGTTTCGGATAGAAATATTAATCAGGAAATTGTTGTTCCTTCTCTTTGTCCCAATCCTTCTTCTCCTAAAGAACATCTGTTGCACAACTTGGATGTTGTGCATGCTCTAAAATTCTACCTATAGGCGACTAAGGATTTTCGCCAGTCTTCTGCCCTGTTTGTTTGTTTCTCAGGAAAGCGTAAGGGTCAGAAGGCTACTTCTACTTCTCTTTCCCTCTGGTTGAGAAGTATAATTTCTTTTGCTTATGAGACTGCTGGACAGCAGCCTCCTGAGAGAATTACAGCTCATTCCACTAGGGCTGCCTCTTCTTGGGCTTTCAAAGATGAAGCTTCTGTGGAACAGCTTTGCAAGGCTGCAACTTGGTCCTCTCTGCATACTTTTTCCAAATTTTCCAAATGTGATACTTTTGCCTCAGCTGAGGCCTCTTTTGGGATAAAGGTTCTTCAAGTGGTGGTGCCTTCTGTTTAGGTCTGCCTGTCTTGTTCTCCCTCCCTGTTGATTCTGTGTCCTCTAGCTTAAGTATTTAAATGACGTTGTGGACTCTCCATATCTTAGGAAAGAAAACAAAATGTATGCTAGTTTATACGACCCCACCCTTTATTAAGACAGTTATTTTTGACTAAACCTCAGGAACGTCTACACCTTTGTGTTATTCTTTTTCCATTTCCCTTCGGTCGAATGACTGGGGATTATGGGTAGCGGAGTGAAACTTAACAGCTTTGCTGTGGTGCTCTTTGCCTCCTCCTGCTAGCGAGGAGTGATATTCCCACTAGTAATTGAATGACGTAGTGGACTCTCCATATCCGGAAAGAAAGAAATTGATCAGGTAAGCATAAATTAGTTTTTTTTAACTGAAAAGTAAAGGATGATAACATAGGGATCCTCAGCACAGATATAACTGCCTCCTACTGGCACTAAAGAAAAAACACAAATGTGTATAAAGTTCCAAAGTAAATGTGCTATTTGTCACTAAATTTAGCCTATGTAAATAAATGTAAGGCTATTGCACCACTAATTGGAGTGTAAAGGTCCAGGCTCACTGACCTAAGTCAGTTGTAGCTATTGATATGGAAACTTCACAGTACAGACATCCAGGGTTGTAAGACTCACACTTGTGATTACAAATATCATAAGAAGACTATGGGGTAGATTTAACAAGCAGCGGATGCGGCTTTCTACCCCTGAAGTTTCCGGCTCACCGGAAACTTTAGTTAAGAAGCAGCGGTTGTAAGACTTTTACAATCAGGGTGATTGACACCCCCTGCTAGCTTCCGGATTGCCGCAAATGTGCAGGGGGCAACATTGCACAAGTATTTCTCTAGAAATGCTTGTGCAATGTTAAATGCCAACAGGATATGCTGTCGGCATTTAGCGATGCCGGGCGGACATGATTCACTACAGCGAATCATGTCTGCCCGGCATTTGATAAAATTATCCCTATGGATACACTGTTGGTCAACAACTAGAGTCTGCCCACATCTCTCCACTGGGTGAATGGTTACTGATATACAAATTCCCTCAGTTGTGATGAAAGGAGGACACTCAACCTTAAGCCATTTGTTAGTTTCCAGGTTAAAGTCTGGAGAGACTTGTTCCGCTCTGGTCCACTCAATTCAGTCTGTTAAACCCTGCTAACTGTAAAGTCAATGTTTTCCATACCTGTAAAGATTTTATTCTGTACTTTATACATTTAAAATGGGATGTTTATGTGACTTAATACATGGGACCATGATTTCTGCGATATATATTACATAATAAAGCACTTACAGGTAGATTACAAGTTATGCGCGTTATAGGGAAATTAACAAACGCTGCAAAAGTTTGATTTGAATTTAACCCCCTATAGTGCAGCCATTACAAGTTTTCAAACAGCCATCTTGTGCGTGCGATATGGTTCTTTTAAGCTCCATACCGCACAAAATATAAGCGCAGCAGATTAGGGGTGTTTAGACATTGGCCTCTATTTATCAAGGTCTGTCGGACCTGATCCGACAGTGCGGATCAGGTCCGACAGACCTCGCTGAATACGGCGAGCAATACGCTCGCCATATTCAGCATTGCACCAGCAGCTCACAAGAGCTGCTGGTGCAACGCCGCCCCCTGCAGACAGGGGGTGTCAATCAACCCGATCGTACTCGATCGGGTTGATTTCCGGCGATGTCTGTCCGCCTGCTCAGAGTAGGCGGACAGGTTATGGAGCAGCGGTCTTTGTGACCGCTGCTTCATAACTGCTGTTTCTGGCGAGCCTGCAGGCTCGCCAGAAACACGAGGCATCAAACTCCATTCGGAGCTAGATACATATGCCCCATTGGGTTTATGTCAGGGTGTTTAGACATCAATGGGGATAAGGTGTCTGAAAAAAACCTAATACCTGCGATCGCGGAATAAAAAGCTCCGTAAAGCAGCCCCATTGATGTCTGTGGGTAAAAAAAAAGTTACGTTTAAACACCCTGACATAAACACCACGTCTAAACACCCCTAATCTGCTGACCCCGACATCGCCGAGACCTACATAATAAACAGAAGCATCATTTTTAAAAGCTCATGTGGAAGCCACCGCTCTAGTAGAGTGAGCTGTAAATCTTTCAGGAGGCTGCTGTCCAGCAGTCTCATAAGCCAAACGGATGATGGTTTTCAGCCAAAAGGAAAGAGAGGTAGCCATAGCCTTTTGACCTCTACGCTTTCCAGCATAGACAACAAACAAAGAAGATGATTGGCGAAAATCTTTGGTTGCCTGCAAATAAAACTTCAAGGCACGAACCACGTCCAAGTTGTGCAACAGACGTTCCTTCTTAGAAGAAGGATTAGGACACAGAGAAGGAACAACAATTTCCTGATTGATATTCCTGTTAGAAACAACCTTAGGGAGGAACCCAGGTTTGGTATGCAAAACCACCTTATCAGCATGGAAAACAAGATAAGGCGAGTCGCATTGTAATGCAGATAGTTCGGAAACTCTTCGAGCTGAAGAGATAGCAACTAGAAACAGAACTTTCCAAGATAGATTTTCCTGGTGACAGGCTTTCGAGCGTGAATCAAGGAATCTATGACCGACTCAGAGAAACCCCGTTTTGATAAAATCAAGCGTTCAATCTCCAAGCAGTCAGTTGCAGAGAAAGTAGATTTGGATGCTTGAAAGGACCTTGAATTAGAAGGTCCCGTCGCAGTGGCAGAGTCCATGGTGGTAGAGATGACATGTCCACCAGGTCTGCATACCAAGTCCTGCGTGGCCACGCAGGTGCTATCAAAATCACAGAAGCTCTCTCCTGTTTGATTCTGGCAATCAGACGCGGAAGGAGAGGGAAAGGTGGAAACACATAAGCCAGGTTGAACGTTCAGGGTACTGCTAGAGCATCTATTAGTACTGCCTGAGGGTCCCTGGACCTGGATCCGTAACAAAGAAGTTTAGCGTTCTGACGAGACACCATCAGATCCAATTCTGGTGTGCCCCATAGCTGAACCAGTTGAGCAAACACCTCCGGATGGAGCTCCCACTCTCCCGGATGAAAAGTCTGACGACTTAGAAAATCTGCCTCCCAGTTCTCTACCCCTGGGATATAGATCGCTGATAGATGGCAAGAGTGAGTCTCTGCCCATCAGATTATCCTGGAAACTTCTATCATCGCCAAGGAACTCCTTGTTCCCCCCTGATGATTGATATAAGCTACAGTCGTGATGTTGTCCGACTGAAACCTGATGGATCCAGCCGAAGCCAGCTGAGGCCACGCCTGAAGAGCATTGAATATCGCTCTTAATTCCAGAATATTTATCAGTAGGAGGGCCTCCTCCTGAGTCCACAAACCCTGTGCTTTCAGGGAATTCTAGACTGCACCCCAGCCAAGAAGGCTGGCGTCCGTCGTCACAATAACCCACGCTGACCTGCGGAAACACATTCCCCTGGTCAGGTCTCGTGATCCAGATTTATCTGAGGAGATAAATCTGCATAATCCCCATTCCACTGTTTGAGCATGCATAGTTGCAGTGGTCTGAGAGGCAAGCGAGCAAATGGAACTATGTCCCTTGCCGCTACCATAAGCCCGATTACCTCCATACGCTGAGCCACTGATGGCCGAGGAATGGAATGAAGAGCTCGGCAGGTGGTTAAAATGTTTGATTACCTGACCTCCGTCAGAAATATTTTCATGTCCACAGAATATATCAGAGTCCCCAGGAATGGAACTCTTGTGAGAGAAATAAGAGAACTCTTTTACACATTCACCTTCCACCCATGAGATCTTAGAAAGGCCAACACTAAGTCCGTGTGAGACTTGGCAAGTTGGAAAGTCGACGCTGGAATTAAGATGTCGTCTAGATAAGGCACCACTGCTATGCTCCGCGGCCGTAAGACCGCCAGAAGGAGAAGATTCTTGGCGCCGTGGCCAACCCGAAGGGAAGAGCCACAAACTGGTAATGCCTGTCCAGAAAGGCAAACCTTAGGAATTGGTTTAGGATCTTGAGATCTAGAATTGGTCTGAAGGTTCCTTCTTTTTTGGGAACCACAAACAGATTGGAGTAGAAACCTTGTCCCTGTTCTGCTTTCGGAACTGGGCAGATCACTCCCATGGTAAAAAGGTCTTCTACACAGCATAAGAACTCCTCTCTCTTTTGTCTGGTTTACAGACAATTGAGAAAGATTGAATCTCCCCCTTGGAGGAGAATCCTTGAAATCTAAAAGATATCCCTGGGTTACAATTTCTACGGCCCAGGAGTCCTGAACGTCTCTTGCCCAGGCCTGAGCAAAGAGAAAGAGTCTGCCCCCTACTAGATCCGGTCCCGGATCGGGGGCTACCCCTTCATGCTGTCCTAGTGGCAGCAGCAGGCTTTTAGGCCTGCTTACCCTTGTTCCAAGCCTGGTTAGGTCTCCAGGTTGGTTTGGATTGAGCAAAGTTCCCCTCTTGCTTTGCAGCAGGGGAAGCGGAAGCGGAACCACCCTTGAAGTTTCGAAAGGAACGAAAATTATTTTGTTTGGTCCTTGTCTTATTTGACTTATCTTGAGGGAGAGCATGACCCTTCCCCCCAGTGATGTCCGAAATGATCTCTTTCAGTGCAGGCCCGAATAGGGTCTTACCTTTGAAAGGGATGGTCAAAAGCTTAGATTTAGATGACACATCAGCTGACCAGGACTTAAGCCATAACGCTCTACGCGCTAAAATGGCAAAACCTGAATTCTTAGCCGCTAATTTAGCAAGATGAAAAGCGGCGTCTGTAATAAAAGAATTAGTCAACTTAAGAGCCTCAATTCTGTCCAAAATATCATCTAGTGGGGTCTCCACCTGAAGAGCCTCTTCTAGAGCCTCAAACCAAAAGGCAGCCGCAGTGGTTACAGGAAGAAGGCACGCTATAGGTTGAAGAAGAAAACCTTGATGAACAAAAATTTTCTTTAGGAGACCCTCTAATTTTTTATCCATAGGATCAATGAAAGCACAACTGTCTTCAATAGGTATAGTTGTATGCTTAGCCAGGGTAGAAATAGCTCCCTCCACCTTAGGGACCGTCTGCCATGAGTCCTTTATCATGTCAGAAATGGGAAACATTTTCTTAAAAACAGGAGGGGGAGAGAACGGAATACCTGGTCTATCCCACTCCTTAGTAACAAAGTCCGAAATCCTCTTAGGGACTGGAAAAACATCAGTGTAAATAGGAACCTCTAAATATTTGTCCATTTTACACAATTTCTCTGGAACTACAATAGGGTCACAATCATCCAGAGTCGCTAAAACCTCCCTGAGCAATAAGCGGAGGTGTTCTAGCTTAAATTTAAATGCCGTCATATCTGAATCTGTCTGAGGGAACATCTTTCCTGAATCAGAAATCTCTCCCTCAGACAGCAAATCCCTCATCCCTACTTCAGAACATTGTGAGGGAATATCGGATACGGCCACTAAAGCGTCAGAAGGCTCAGCATTTGTTCTTAACCCAGAGCTACTGCACTTCCCTTGCAGCCCAGGCAGTTTAGATAAAACCTCTGTGAGGGTAGTATTCATAACTGAAGCCATATCTTGCAAGGTGAAAGAATTAGACGCACTAGAAGTACTTGGCTTCGCTTGTGCAGGCGTTACCGGTTGTGACACTTGGGGAGAACTAGATGGCAAAACCTGATTTCCTTCTGTCTGAGAATCATCTAATGCCAAACTTTTATAAGTCAAAATATGCTGTTTGCAATTTATAGACATATCAGTACAAGTGGGACACATTCTAAGAGGGGCTTTCACAATGGCTTCTAAACAAATTGAGCAATGAGTTTCCTCAGTGTCAGACATGTTTAACAGACTAGTAATAATGCAAGCAAGCTTGGAAAACACTTTATTTAATGAAAAAAACACAATTTGCAAAAACAGTACTGTGCCTTTAAGAGAAAAAAAGGCATACACAAACTGCAAAACAGGTTAAAATTGCTTCAATTTTTCCGAAATTTTAACAGTGTACCCACTAAGCTTTAGAAGGATTGTACCACAAGTTAATAAGCAATAAACCCCCAAATGAAAAAAACGGATTGAAATTTGTCTATAACTGGTTAAAACCCCCTATAAGCACCTTGCCACAGCTCTGATGTGGCCCTACCTGCCCTTAGGAACGATAATATGGGGTTAAAGCTTCGAATAGGCCCTCAGAAGATTAATAGGACCTCAGGAGAAGTTGCTTGCTGCTTGTCTGTGTAACGGGGTTTGGCCTAGGCCCACAATTACCCCTGTGGGTCTTTACCCCAGCTACCTCCATGTGCTCTGCAGGCTGATCCTGAGTCTCCGCTACCTGGGAGTTGGGGTACATGACTGTGGCAGTGCCTCCACCTGACTGGGCATCCAGGGCAAGAATGGGTTTCCCAGACAGGAACATAATAAATAACTACAACACACACAGTAATAACAGTAAAACAGTATGAACATGTATTAAAGGATTATGGTAAATAAAAATAAGGCAAGAAATACAGTGGCTAACTAACACACCGACTCTCTCTAACCAGGCCCAGCACCCTCCCAAACCACCTGCGAACCCACCCTCAGGCTTCACCCTAATGGCTGATGGGTACCAGTTGGTGCACATAAATGTTGGGGCCCTTTAAGGTAATCCACATGCATTTAAACAGTTGCAGCTCATAGGAAACTGCAATCCACAGGAAGAGCTGTTTATAAGTTTATGTGATGGACAGAATGCCCTGTCAGTATGACAAGGAGAGAGGATACTTCTTACCACTGACAGGATTCTGCACAGGCTGAAAGAAAACTCCAAGGTCTGCCAGTCATTTACTTTGTCTGCATTCTTCTCCACAGCTCTCTAACAGGGACAGACTGCAGCTGGCAGCATACACTAAATCAGCAGAGGAATGCTGTTACTTTACAAGATGAAGTCTGCAGCTCTCACACAGCCAGGCCTCACACACACCTTCACTGCTCTGACATGTCTGCTTCCTCCTGTGTCTTACACTCTTCTTTCAGTTTCACTTGATCACATGACCAACCAGTCTAATAGTTGCCTAGGCAACTTCTCCTGCAGAATGTATACAGGTGCAAATGTTCAACAGGAAGGGCTACATTCTCCCCCTTGTAAAATCCTTGCCTTCCACTGGCAAGGTTCCACCAAGAGGTAAATTGAAAAAACAAAACATATAAATAATAATAAATGCACTAACAGTCCTATAAACAAATGTTAACTATCTTACAGTTTATTCTAGTACAGAGAGGTTCCAACATTCATAATGTCCGCAACCGCATACAGTAAATCAACCATTTTAGATTGTACCTGGGGCATATGTACATAACTGGGTTCTCCGACTTGATCGTAAGTAAGAACCCTGGGAGGCTGTCGTATTCTAGTACCCAGTCTCTGTTCTCTCTGAGGAAGTCCAGAATGTTCCTGGGAATCTTCAGCTCTGGCCACTTGGGTGGGGAGGTCACCAGATGCTTGAGACCCTGGCTTTCCCATGATACAAGAGTCTCTTTTTGGGGTCCCAGGCACAAAGTTGGGGCTGTTGGGATTCAATGTAGAGGAGGCTAAGGGAGGAGAGGAAGGAAAGTGCTGTGTTTCCTCAGCAGGAGGAGACCACCATTGATCATCAGCACTAAGAGCTTCTGGGGTCTCTACTGCCTCATTTTCAGGACTCTCCGTTGTGCTTTTCTCCCATTCACTACTACTCCCTTCCTCTTCATCGATATAGGCTATTGGTAGTAGATGGTTCCTATGCCAAGCTTTGATCCGGCCTTCTGGGCCTTTTATATTATACACTGGCAGCCCCTTTAGCTTAGACACAACTTCAAATAGGGTATCCTTCCATCTGTCTGCTAATTTGTGTTTCCCAGGTACCCCTAGATTCCGGAGGAGAACCTTATCTCCCGCTTGGACTTCCTGATGCTTCACTTTGGTATCGTATCTTCTTTTGTTGCGTTCCTCCATTTTTGCCGCAGCTTGAGTGGCCAACTCGTAGGCACTGTGAAGGTTTTGTCTGAGGGTCCTCACATACTGGAAGTGAGAGTCTGACTTTGTCCCATCTGGGGACACCCCCAACCGGACATCTATCGGTAGTCTGGCTTCCCTTCCAAACATTAGGAAATAGGGTGAGAATCCTGTAGACTTCTACATGCTTACTCCAGGACCGCTTCTCCACTTGTTTCAGAGTCCCGAGCATGTCTAGGAGTGTCCTATTAAAACGCTCAGGCTGGGCATCACCCTCAGGGTGGTAGGGTGTTGTTCTGGACTTGTGAACCTGCAACATATCCAGCAGTTCTTTGATCAGCTTACTCTCAAAGTCTCTACCTTGATCAGAATGTATTCGATTGGGCAGACCGTAGTGCATAAAATATTTCTGCCAGAGGACCTTGGCTACGGTCACAGCCTTCTGGTCTTTAGTGGGAAAAGCCTGAGCGTATCTGGTGAAATGGTCTGTTACTACCAGAACATTCCCAATTCCGGTAGTATCATTCTCAATACATAGATAGTCCATGCACACAAGATCCAGGGGTCCTGTACTTCTCAGGTGGCCCATAGGGGCAGCTCTCACAGGCAGAGTCTTTCTCTGAATACATCTTCTGCAGGTCTTCACATAATGTTCAACATGTTCTCTCATGCGAGGCCAATAGAACCGGTCTTGTACCAGGCCATAGGTCTTGTCTACCCCAAGATGCCCATGTTGATCATGGAGAGCTCTCAGGACCATTCCCCGATATCTATGAGGTAACACTAGCTGCTTTCGACCAGGGTGGTCATGGTATTTTATAATTCTATAAAGGATTCCATCTTCTAGATGTAGTTTACTCCATTCTCTCCGGTACAAATCTCTTTGTCCAATGGGAAGGGAGCTCAGTAATTTAGGGTTCTTGGCTCTCATTGCCTTGAGGACTGTACCTATATACCAGTCCTGTGACTGGGCTTTCTTCTTGTCTTCATTGGTTATGTGAGACCACTGTTGGAGCATTGCTGGAGCACAGAATACCTCTGGTACGGCTTCTGGGGAGTGACATATGGAGTCTATTCCTCTGAGTTCAGAGAACTCATCCTGCCTCTCAGCCACTACATATGTTTGGCACAGGGCTCCTACCCCAGGCACAGGGATTTCTTCCCATTCCTCCTTTTCTTCATGAGGAGGAAGTCCAGGTCTGCGGGACAGAGCATCCGCACTGACATTCTTAGGGCCTGGCTTGTATTTAAGGCTGAAACTATAGTTTGACAATGCTGCCAGCCACCTATGCCCTGTGGCATCCAGCTTTGCTGTTGTTTGAATATAAGTAAGCGGATTGTTATCCGTCCTTACCTCGAATGTTGCTCCATATAAATAGTCATGTAACTTGTCCACAATTGCCCACTTGAGCGCCAAGAATTCTAGCTTATGGACCGGATAGTTTTTCTCTGCACCAGTTAGACTTCTACTTATGTAGGCCACTGGTCTTAACCCTTCTGGGTAGCTCTGATGCAATACGGCCCCTAGGCCTTCCATACTGGCATCAACATGGAGCACATATGGTTTCTCGGGATCTGAATATGCCAATACAGGAGCTTCTGTGAGTCTTTTCTTCAAGATTAAGAAGGCTTCTTCGCATCCTGAGGTCCATTTCTTTCCGAAGGAGTCTTTAGGACTTGGCGCCTTAACACCCTCTATAGCTGAGGTAGTCTTTAACAGGTTGTGTAGCTCTCGAGCAATCTTTGAATAGTCTTTCACAAACCTCCGGTAGTAACCGCAGAATCCAAGAAATGAGCGCAGCTCACTGATGTTATCTGGCCTGGGCCAGTTCATCACCGCTTCAATTTTGGTCGGGTCAGTTGTCACACCTTGTGCGGAAACAATGTGACCTACATATGTAACAGAGTTCTGGGCAAATCGACATTTGTCTATTGATAATTTCAGACCCTCTGCTTGGAGTCGATCCAACACCTTCAGCAATCGCTGTTCGTGCTCTTCTGGTGTCCTTCCAAACACTATGAGGTCATCAAGATAGACTAGGCACTCTTTGGGATTCATATCCCCCACAGTCTTCTCCATCAGCCTTTGAAAGGTGGCGGGAGCTCCAGTGACCCCTTGGGGCATCCTGGTAAACTCGTAGAATCCCAAGGGACAGATGAAAGCTGTCTTTTCCTGATCCTCCTTCTTCATGGGTACCTGATAATACCCAGACCTCAAGTCCAGGACGCTGAACCACTGGCTTCCAGAAAGGGCATCTAGCAGATCTTCTATCCGTGGCAGAGTATATTGATCTGGCACAGTCCTTTTGTTTAAAGTCCGATAGTCTATGCAAAGCCGGACTGTGCCATTCTTTTTCCTAACTACCACTATGGGTGAGGCATATGGACTTCTGGACTCTTTAATAATGCCAGATTCTTCCATCTGTTTGAGTATATCCCGGACATCTTCCACATCTCGAGGGGGTATTCTCCTTGATCTTTCTCTGAAAGGAGCTGGGTCAGAAAGTCTGATAGCATGTGTGGCACTCTTTGCACATCCCACATCCATTTCTTTCCTGGAGAAAACTTTCTCTCGAGTAGCTAATTTGGATCGGAGGCTATCTCTCCACTTTGGTGGTAGAGGAGAATCTTCCAGTTCAAAAACTATAGGTCCTTCATGATCACCTCCCTGTTCTGCCTTTACAGACATTACTGAAGAGACTTGGTCCAACAAGTGAATCACACCAATCTTCTGGTGACGATCAATTCTGATCTCTGTGGGTGTTAAGTTTCTTATCATTATGGGAAAATCTTTACACCAGTGATTCCGCCAGTCTTTCACCTCAGGTATGAGAGTCCACCCTTTTTTTGCATCCTCCTCAGGCAAGGACTCAATGAGGTATTGCCTGGTTCCTCCTGATATTTCATGGTGCATAGATGCTATGGCTCGTAGAGTCTTAGTCTCTCCAGGCCTTACAAATAAAGGTTCTTTCCCCGAGTAGTGGCATGATCCTGGTCTAGCTTGTAGGGCTAGTCGATGGCATTCTTTCCCTAGAACAGGGCTGACTTCCATCAGTCTGGTTAGAGATACATCTCCCACTTCAGTTAGGTAGGCCCTGAACATGTCCTGCACCATTCTTGCGTTGGTACCCAAAATTATTGGGGCGCACATTGTTTTCTTCATGGAGCATACAAGAGCTTCCAATTCCATAGGGCAGATCATTCCTGTGTTTAACTGTGGGATTGTTATTGTCACTCTTATACATCCCTCTACAGGCTGGGCCTGAGATCCCACTCCCCACAACTGCAACTCTCCTGCTGGCTCCAGGGGAATATGTTTTAGATGATGGTCATAGAAGTCTCTATTAATGATGGTGACCTGGGATCCAGTATCTAACAAGGCCGAGGCATGAATATCTTCTATTTGTAACTGTATCAGAGATTTGGGCCCGATCTTGGCCCCCACAGATAATATGGGTGTGGTTCTTTTTCCTCTTTTCCTGAAAGGACTGGTAGCTTGAGCCTCCTCCAGCTCAATAGCTAGCACATCCACTTCTGTATCTGATGAATTAGTGGGACACTCCCGCTTGAAATGCCCTGATTTTCCACACTTAAAACAGTTCCCTCGGGGGGACTGTTCCTCTGGGAATAACCTTCCTGTGGTCTCCCTGCGGTGCTACCTCCTGGTAGGAGAATAATCTGTTCTTCTTGGCGATGACTTAGACAATAATTCTAATTCAGCTACCTTTTTTTTTAAGGACGAACAGTTCCATAGCCTCTTTATCTGCAGCTTTAGAAGAATTTCCTTTTTGTGGAGGAGATGGGGACATTTGGCTCTCCAGTATTTTTGCTTTTCGGATCAGTGTGGAATAGGACAAGACTTGATCATCCAACTTGACTCTTAACATGATCATGACTGGATCATTGCTAAGGCCTCCCTTCTGAATTTGTTTGGATAGTCGAGCATCCAACTCAGATGCAGTGACTGCTCCATTATGAAACAGTTTTCCCAGTGACAATTGTAATCGATTGATATAGTCTGAAGCTTTCTCATGTTCCTTCTGTTTAGTGGCTAGGAACTTGATTAATAGATCATCAGAGTCCTCAGATTTTCCATACGCATCCTGCAAAACTTTCAGGTAATCTTGTGCGGTAGCTTGTTCATTCACTCCCCTAAACAGCCTTATCATATTTGTAGCTGGGAAACGAAGACTCTCCATTATCCGTTGTTTTTTTATGTTATCCGTACAAGACCATTCTTCCAATAATTGTACAGCATTATCCTTCCAGGCCTTAAAGGGCTCCTCCCCGGCAGGAACAGGTTGATTCCCAGAAAACACTTTCAGCTTACGGTAACTGTGGGTATGGGTAGCTGTTACTATGGCTTCTGAGAGTTTTTGCAGTATTTCAGATATGTTACTCTCTCCTGAACTTGTGGTTCTCAATAGGGAATCGCCTGGTTTTGGGGATGTTGGAGATGAGGGAACCACTAGATCTGGGGTCTTAGGGGCAGTTGTCCCTTGCACACTGGAAAAGTAGACATTTCGTTTGGGGATGGCCCCAGTCTCTACAGGGGTAACCGGTAATCTCCTGGGGGGTTTCTCTGACAAAGGGGACAGAATCTGGGAATAACTTGATACATTAAAGTCTCTTTGGCCTATAGTGGAGGGTTGCTGCAGTGTAACCCCTTCCTCCTTATCAGGGAGAGCGTACACTAAGCGACATCCTTCAGGAGCTGTTTCAAGAAGGTATAGACATGTAGGCCTATGACGGCCTCTCAAATCTGCATGGGAATATACTAACATGTAAGTTTGACCGTATGAATCATGCAGGATGTCTCTGATGGTAGCCATCTCTATTCCCAGTATAATCTCTACGCACTTGGTGACATGTTTTATCTCACTATAGGGAGGTACCTGGCATATCATCACTGCATGATTCAATGGTACCTTCTGTTGCTGGGCCCAATCTGTTACAAATGGGAGTGTGGGCCGGGGAATTAACGGATCCTTACTGGGTGTACCCCAATTTATCTCAGCAGTACCACCAAATGTAACGGGGTTTGGCCTAGGCCCACAATTACCCCTGTGGGTCTTTACCCCAGCTACCTCCATGTGCTCTGCAGGCTGATCCTGAGTCTCCGCTACCTGGGAGTTGGGGTACATGACTGTGGCAGTGCCTCCACCTGACTGGGCATCCAGGGCAAGAATGGGTTTCCCAGACAGGAACATAATAAATAACTACAACACACACAGTAATAACAGTAAAACAGTATGAACATGTATTAAAGGATTATGGTAAATAAAAATAAGGCAAGAAATACAGTGGCTAACTAACACACCGACTCTCTCTAACCAGGCCCAGCACCCTCCCAAACCACCTGCGAACCCACCCTCAGGCTTCACCCTAATGGCTGATGGGTACCAGTTGGTGCACATAAATGTTGGGGCCCTTTAAGGTAATCCACATGCATTTAAACAGTTGCAGCTCATAGGAAACTGCAATCCACAGGAAGAGCTGTTTATAAGTTTATGTGATGGACAGAATGCCCTGTCAGTATGACAAGGAGAGAGGATACTTCTTACCACTGACAGGATTCTGCACAGGCTGAAAGAAAACTCCAAGGTCTGCCAGTCATTTACTTTGTCTGCATTCTTCTCCACAGCTCTCTAACAGGGACAGACTGCAGCTGGCAGCATACACTAAATCAGCAGAGGAATGCTGTTACTTTACAAGATGAAGTCTGCAGCTCTCACACAGCCAGGCCTCACACACACCTTCACTGCTCTGACATGTCTGCTTCCTCCTGTGTCTTACACTCTTCTTTCAGTTTCACTTGATCACATGACCAACCAGTCTAATAGTTGCCTAGGCAACTTCTCCTGCAGAATGTATACAGGTGCAAATGTTCAACAGGAAGGGCTACATCTGTATAACTAAATACAGGCCCCGCCCACCTCACTCGATGTTGCATCGGCCTACACAAATCTAACAAACCTAGTTTGAAAACCATGTGGGTTATAACAACCCCAAAAAGCCAAATGACCCCTCAAGCAAACATCCCATAAACATAAAAAACGTTACTCCCAGAACACACAAATGTTTGTCCCAATTTTTCATAAACAAAATGAGTGCCCAAAAAACTTAGCCCTTTATGCAAGCTAGTAAAGCCTCTTTCACACTAGGATTACTGCTTACCCTTCCCCTAATGGGGATACTGTCAACCTTTCTGAGTTAACACAGTCTCTGTAGAAAAATGACTGAACATACCTCATTGCTGTATAGAAAGAACCGTTCCTTACACTGAAGTTTTCCTGTACTCCTCAGCTTCTGTGGGAACAGCAGTGGACCTTAGTTACAAATGCTAAGATCATCATCCTCCAGGCAGAAATCTTCATCTATGTCCTGCCTGAGAGTAAATAGTACAACACCGGTACCATTTAAAAATAACAAACACTTGATTGAAGATAAAATAAAAACTAACAGTTTATCACCTCTTCTCTTTACCCTTCCAGCTTAGAGCCAGCAAAGAGAATGACTGGGGGGTGGAGTTTGGGGAGGAGCTATATAGACAGCTCTGCTGTGGTGCTCTCTTTGCTACTTCCTGTCAGGAAGGACAATATCCCACAAGGATGAATCCGTGGACTCGGTACATCATGCAAAAGAAAAGGCCTTTTGTAGGGCATTGCCCTAAGTTAAACAACTCTTTTACCTGAAAAAAAAATGCAAAGCCCCACTAACATTACAAACTCCCACCCCCCAAACCCACAAAATAAAAAAAACTATCTAAAAAAACCTAAGCTACCCATTGCCCTGAAAAGGGCATTTAGCTCTTTTGCTTTGCCCTGAAAAGGGCATTTAGCTCTTTTACAAAAAGCCCAAACCCTAAACAAACAAAAAAAAAAACACCCAAAAAAGTTTAAAAAATCCTAACACTAACCCCTGATGATCCACTTACAGTTATTGAAGTCCCGCTTGAAGGATCTTCATCCCAGCGGCTTCATCTTCATCCAGGCGGCTCCATCTTCATCCAGTCGGCAGGCGGTTACATCTTCATCCAGGCGGCATCTTCTATCTTCATCCCGGCAGTGTCTTCTATCTTCATCCCAGCGGCGCGAAGCCAATTCATCCTGAAGACATCCGACGAGGAGCATCCTATTCATACAGTCGCTGTCGTGCACTGAATCTTCAATTCAAGGTACGCAGTTCATGATGGCGTCCCTTGCATTCCTACTGGCTGATTTGATTTTTGAAATTCAAATCAGCCAATATGATGAGAACTACTGAAATCCTATTGGCTGTTTAAATCAGCCAATAGGATGAGAGCTACTGAAATTCTATTGGCTGGTTTAGGGGTTAATAACTTTATTATAGTGGTGACGATGTCAGGGAGTGGAGGAATAGGGGTTAATAAATTTTATTAGTGGCGGCGATGTCGGGAGCAGCAGATTAGGGGTTAATAACTTAAATATATAATAAATAGTGTTTGCAATGTAGGAGGGCCTTGGTTTAGGGGTTAATAGGTAATTTTTGGGTGTTAGTGTACTTTTTAACACTTTAGTTATGAGTTTTATGTAACAGTTTTGTTGCGTAAAACTCATAACTACTGCTTTCAGATGGCGGTACGGATCTTGTCATTATATTGTGTAACGCAAGTTTTTTAGCCAGAACACAAAACTTGTAATGACAGCGCTATGGAAATCCCTGAAAAAAAACATCATTTGTATGACTGCGGGACTGACGTTGGGTTACAGGCTAAAAGGCTTATGGTACAGCTATACCGACAAGACTTGTAATGGCTGCAGTGCTATTTTAACGCTGAAATTACCATTTTTTCAGCATTAAAACACGAACGCACACCTCATAATCTAGATGTCAGCTTGCTCTGAATACAACATACAAAACATAATTAATTTTAAACTGTGGACCTAGATCCTATGCAGGCCTCTTTGCTTTGAGAAAATAAAATTGGTATTTTTCATTGGGACTTCATTTTAATACCTGTATTATCTTCATGCATCAATTACTTATGTCCATGCGCTATATCTGCATCTTCACATCACCTTGTAGTAGGATATGTATTTGCTAAGGGAAATTGCTTTTAAATATACCTTATTTATTTTATGGGGTGTTACAAGGAAATGGTGTTCCATTCATTATCACTTGTATATGAAATGTAGCCCCCCTTATATTATAGCATCAGCCTGTACTGGTAGAAAACCCTTTATCCAAACTGCTTGGAATTGGTAAAGGTTTGGATTTTGCAATATTTGCATCTTTAAAATGGGACAGTTGAGAAAGGGCATGGAACCAAGTGTAAACAACAAAGGGCTCCATTTATTAAGCAGCCGATACTGTTTTTCAAAGGGCCATCTTTTCAGGTTTAGGTTTCAATGATTGGTGCCAGTACACATTTGTATCTTGTGATTCACTGACTACATGCTAGCTTTCAGTAAGGCAGTGTTATTCCTTCAGCAAAGGTTACAAAGGGAATTAAGCAGATTTGATAATAGAGGTAAATTGGAAAGTTTTTTAATTGTATGTTCTATCTGAATCCTTAAAGGGACAGTCAACACCAAAATTGTTATTGTTTAAAAAGATAGATAACGCCTTTACCAGCCATTCCCCAGTTTTGCACAACCAACATTGTTATATTAATACACTTTATAACATTCAAACCTCTAAATTTCTGCCTGTTTCTAAGCCACTAAAGACAGCCTCTTATCACATGCTTTTTTATTAGCTTTTCACAACAGGGGAGTGCTAGTTCATGTGAGCCATATAGATAACATTGTGCTCACACCCGTGGCTTGTGGCAGACACTGCACTAATTGCATAAAATGCAAGTCGATAGATAATAAATAAAAAGTCATGTGATCAGGGGGCTGTCAGAAAAGGTTTACATACAAGGTAATCACAGAGATAAAAAGTTGCTTAACCCTTTCAGTGCTAATGACGGCTCTGAGCCGTCACAGAGTTTCTCACTCTGGTGCTAATGATGGCTCAGAGCCGTCATGAGCACTCTCCCACCTTGAGGGAGATCTGGGGGCTCCTTACTGCTCCTACCCCGGCGATCGTGCCTGTAGAGTGACAGGCTTCGCCGGGGCTTCACATGATGTGCGGTGATGTCACGCGCAATTATGTGATGACATCACCGCGCAACTTTATTTATACTTAACAATGTTAAGTATAGGAGGAGGGGGCATGCTGTTTAGAAGCCTGTATCTCAGGCATCTAAGCAGCTACAGACCCCCAAGACCCACTGTTGGAAAGTTAATCGCCTAACCTTTCCAACAGTGTAAGTCTTGGGAGTCTGTAAAAAAAAATAAAAAAGTTAAAAAAAAAAATTCAAAAAGAAAAAAAAGAAAAGAAAATATTAGCACCCAGGTGGGAAATGGCTTAGCAGCCAAAGGGTTAATATAACTAAGCAAAACTGGGTAATGGGTATTAAAGGGATTATCTATCTTTTTAAACAATAAACCCAGTTACAGAGTGAGCTTTGGTCTGTACAGCCAATCAGACGCTGTACCAGTGGTCCTATGCACAAAAGCAGGCACGCTCTTCTTAACTGTCTTATGCTCAGTAAAAGATCTTGCACATGTTTAAAAAAAAAAATGAAAAAATTAAAAATTGGGGATTGATTATGGACCCTGTTATATTGTGTGGATAATGATGTGTCAAAGTCATGTTAAATTTCATTTTTTATTTATAGTAATCAAAATGTGCTGGATATTTTTCAGGATATTATGAAACCGCTTGTTGAAAAAAACACTCATCATTAAAACATAAAGAGGACTGATTGATCTACATGAGGAGGTTAAAGTGTACAGGAGTCTACAGGTTTTTCTGAATGTTAAGGGAAATTTTTTTCGTTCTCAAAAAAAAAAAATTTCTTTGAAAGATGCCATGAGGAAAATTTTGGGGTGCCTTGAGTTCAGAGTGTGATCAATGAGGAGACTAAGGGGCCAATTTATTAAATGTCAGACGGACATGATGTGCTGTGCTTGAACTGTATTATATATATATATATATATATATATATATATATATATATATATATATATATATATATTAGTCCTAATGTCCGTTCACACGGGCCATTTTTTGCAGTACATCGGTCCCACCCCTTGCTCTCTCTCCCCCTCTCTTTTCCTCTCTCTCTCCCCCTCTCTTTTGCTCTCTCTCCCCCTCTCTTTTGCGCTCTCTCACTCCACCTCTCTTTTGCTCTTTCTCCCCCCTCTCTTTTGCTCTCTCTCTCCCCCCTCTCTTTTGCTCTATATCTCCCCCCTCTCTTTTGCTCTCTCTCCCCTCTCTTTTGCTCTTTCCCCTCTCTTTTGCTCCCTCTCCGCCCCTCTTTTTTGCTCTCTCTCCCCGCTCTCTTTTGCGCTCTCTCCCCCTTTTTTTTGCGCTCTCTCCACTCTCTTTTGCACTCTCTCTCTCCCCCTCTCTTTTGCACTCTCTCTCCTCCCTCTTTTTTGTGCTCTCTCTCCCCCCTCTCTTTTGTGCTCTCTCTCTCCCCCTCTCTCTTGTGCTCTCTCCCCCTCTCTTTTGCGCTCTCTCGCTCCACCTTTCTTTTGCTCTCTCTACCCCCTCTCTTTTGTTCTCTCCCCCCTCTCTTTTGCTCTCTCTCTCCCCCCTCTCTTTTGCTCTCTCCCCCCTCTCTTTTGCTCTCTCTCTCCTCCCTCTCTTTTGCTCACTCTCTCCCCCTCTCTTTTGCTCTCTCTCTCCCCCTCTCTTTTGCTCTCTCCCCCCTTTCTTTTGCTCTATCCCCACTCTCTTTTGAACTCTCTCCCCCTCTCTTTTGCGCTCTCTCCCCCTCTCTTTTGTGCTCTCTCTCCCCTCTCTCTTTTGCGCTCTCACCCCCCTCTCTTTTGCACTCTCTCCCCCGTCTTCTGCGCTCTCCCCCCCCCTCTTTTGTGCTCTCTCCCCCCTCTTTTGCGCTCTCCCACCCCCTCTTTTGCTCTCTCTCTCCATCCCTCTCCCTCCCCTATACCCCCCTTTTTTGCTCTCTCCCCCTCTCTATTGCTCTCTCTCCCCCCTCTCTTGCTCTCTCTCTCCATCCCTCTCTTTTGCTCTCTCTCCCCTATTCCCCCCCTCTTTTGCTCTCTCCCCCTCTCTATTGCTCTCTCCCCCCCTCTCTTCTTTTGCTCTCACTCTTCCCCTCTCTTTTGCTCTCTCTCTTCCCCTTCTTATTTTCTCTCTCCCCCTCTCTTTTGCTCCCTCTCTTCCACTCTCTCTTCCCCTCTCTCTTGCTCTTTCCCCTCTCTTTTGCTCTTTCCCCTCTCTTTTGCTCTCTCTTACCCTCTGTTTAGCTCTTTCCCATCTCTTTTGCTGTCTCCCCCTCTCTTTCTATCTCCTTCCCTCTCTCTCTCTCAACCGCGCCCGGACCCTCTCACAGTCGACCACACCCGCTCACACCCCGGCCACTCCTGCTCACATCCCGGCCACACCCACTTCCGCCCACCGTCACAATGCCACAGCAGAGGTCAGGTGTGTTTGTCCTCGTGCTGTCTCTACTGCGCATGACAGCTTCGGACAAACACACTTGGCCTTTTATATATATATATTATATGCACTTTTAATTTGTGGGACAGTATTAAATTTCAACAGCTCATGCGTAGCGGCAGCAAGATCTGACACAACTTCCTTGTCAGAATCTGCTCCCTCTCAGTGCGCATGTTACTGATTGATATAATCGCATTCCACACATTCCTATTTAACATATGTGGAGTGTGATTACGTCATACAGAGCGTGCACAGTGGGAGCAGATTCTGATAGAACAATGGCACTTGAAGTACACACAAATTAATTCAGCCATGAAGGTATTTACTGGTCTTAAGAGAATGGGTTTTGGTGCTGTAATGTTAGTAACTTCAATGCAATTGACTAAATTGACTAAAATTAGACTACATATGAACTATATTGAAGCAAATACATAGGACCAGATTACAAGTGGAGCGCTACATATCGCTTTTATGAAAGCGATATTAGCGATCCACTGTGTAATACCAGAGCATGCTAATGTATGCTGGTATTAAAAGTTTTCAACAATCGCTTTCGCATTGCTGTGTGCTTCCACAAGAGTGTACTTCCTATGAGAGCCTCATTCTGATGCCGTCATACACGGTATAAAAACTAGCACAACAAAGGGGGTAAGTAGCGCAGCAAATATATATGTATATGCTGATATACATATATATTTATGTGTTAATCTAATACACATATTAACTCATATATACGTATATAAGCATATACATATATACTTACTTACTTACAGGGAACACAAGCTCACGGTAGCAATAACCAGTCACTTGTAATGGCTGGTTAATAATTTTGCACGCCTGCAAACAGGCAAATTAGTGGGTGCCCGTTGCTCGAGAGACCTTCATAGGTCAGAAATGCAGACTCTGGCTTCCTCCAATCCCGGCATGGCCTCAGGCAATGTTTGCTCTGAGGGGGAAGCCATGATTGGAGAAAGCCAGATTTGTCATTGCTGACGTAAGAAGAGACGAGCGACGGGTGGGGGAAGCGCTGCTCCGGCTTTGCAAGATGAAAAGGTATTTTAACAATACGGCTAAAATGTAAACTTTGATGAATGAAAGTGCCCCTGTTTTTAATAGGATTTTTAAAAACCAAACACACATTCCTCAAAGTTTACAATTATTTTGGGGCATATTTAAGAAGGTGCGAGCGGACATGATCTGATATTGCGGATCATGTGCGCCGCGCATCGATAAATGCCGACAGCATACGCTGTCAGCATTTATCATTGCACCAGCAGTTCTTGTGAACTGCTGGTGCAATACCACCCCCTGCTGATTCGTAGCCAATCGGCCGCTAGCAAGGGGTGTCAATCAACCCAATGCCTCCTCAGAGCAGACGGACAGGTTATGGAGCAGCGGTCTTTAGACCGCTGCTTCATAACTTATGTTTCTGGCGAGTCTGAAGGCTTGCCAGAAACACGAGGCATCAAGCTCCGTTCGGAGCTTGATCATTCGGCCCCTTTAAGATCAGTTTTAGATTAAAGAAAACATTATTTATTATTACTTTTAAATATTTAGTTGTATCCTTTTATTGTTTAATTTTTATTATTATAGAATCCCTGAAATCATTGTGAACAGCAAACAGGGCAACTATGGATTGAAGAAACAATAGAAAGAGGAAAGAAATCTGTAGTGACCGGGAGGCTTAAAGAAAACATTTGTGCTGCAATCAGAACTACATTTTCTAATTTGTATTATTTTAGAATCCCTGAAATCATTGTGAACGGCAAACAGGGCAACCATGGATTGAAGAAACAATAGAAAGAGGAAAGAAATCTGCAGTGACCAGAGAGGCTTAAAGAAAACATTTGTGCTGCAATTTCAGAACTACATTTTCCACTTGTTCAGTCATTTATGTTTTATTTGTTACATAAGCTGTCAACAAATGTGACATAAATCAGTTTAGAGAACATGATTAAACATCTTATGGATTTATTAACATTTTCTGTAGATTCTAAGCTCCCAAATAAGTGTAAAGATGTTGTTCTTAAATTTGTTTCTATCTGTAAACTTTATAGATTTCTCAAAAATAAAACACCAAAAATGTAATTATTATATATTTTGGAAGAATCTTCATTACAAATAAAGTCTGTTAAATTTTGGATGCATCTAATGTTCTCTCTTTGTAGTTTAAACAAGTGTTTCAGAAGAGACGTTAAAAGATATTAGTATAGCACATTTGGAAATAAATGAAACGCATATAGGAACCATTTAAATTGCTCACTCTATGGAACCTTGTAGGCTTCCAGCATAACCTTTCAATGTAGAGCAGAATAGATCAATCAGCAAATTAAAGACTGTGAGAACTATGCATGATAATCTGAAAAGGTTTGGACGTTTGTGAATGAGAAGGTCCCATTAAAAAAAAGGTCTAGTTTTGAGGATAAACGATCAAATCTTCTTTTCAGAAGACAATATATTACACACCAACCCACTCAATTTAAAATTAAAATACATTCATGTAGATTTCAATTGTGACCTATCTTTTCCTTTAAGAAGGAGAATTAGATATGAGCAACCAGTTTTTTGTTGCTGAGACACAACTCTCCGTTATTTGTTTGCAGTTTCCCCAGGATAATATCAGCTACCAACAACAAGTGTCATTTGAACTTCTATAGAATACTTGACCTGAATATTAATTGTTTAATCATCCCAGATATCTGTACAAGGTGAGGCCACTGTGTCTTGTGGTGAAGCCTCTTTGGATAGCTTACTAGCCAAGAACCAGTTTCATTCTGTTTCTTTTTGTGCCTGAAATAGGCTTTACATTTTCTGGCTAT
This sequence comes from Bombina bombina, assembly GCF_027579735.1. Taxonomy (NCBI): domain Eukaryota; kingdom Metazoa; phylum Chordata; class Amphibia; order Anura; family Bombinatoridae; genus Bombina; species Bombina bombina. Next base: position 777,411,308 of record NC_069504.1, read on the forward strand.
CAGCATTTAGCGATGTCGGGCAGACATGATTCGCTACAGCAAATCATGTCCGACCGCCATTTGATAATTCGGCCCCTTCATATCTTTGAGCCCTTATAACTTTTTTGTGTAATTTTATTTTCTCTTGTAAGATGTATCGAGTCCACGGATTCATCCTTACTTGTGGGAAGTGGCAGAGAGAGCACCCACAGCAGAGCTGTCTATATAGCTCCTCCCTTAGCTCCACCCCCCAGTCATTCTCTCTGCCTGCTTAACTGCTAGGAAGGGAAAACAGAATTTATGTTTACCTGATAAATTACTTTCTCCAACGGTGTGTCCGGTCCACGGCGTCATCCTTACTTGTGGGATATTCTCTTCCCCAACAGGAAATGGCAAAGAGCCCAGCAAAGCTGGTCACATGATCCCTCCTAGGCTCCGCCTACCCCAGTCATTCGACCGACGTTAAGGAGGAATATTTGCATAGGAGAAACCATATGATACCGTGGTGACTGTAGTTAAAGAAAATAAATTATCAGACCTGATTAAAAAACCAGGGCGGGCCGTGGACCGGACACACCGTTGGAGAAAGTAATTTATCAGGTAAACATAAATTCTGTTTTCTCCAACATAGGTGTGTCCGGTCCACGGCGTCATCCTTACTTGTGGGAACCAATACCAAAGCTTTAGGACACGGATGATGGGAGGGAGCAAATCAGGTCACCTAGATGGAAGGCACCACGGCTTGCAAAACCTTTCTCCCAAAAATAGCCTCAGAAGAAGCAAAAGTATCAAACTTGTAAAATTTGGTAAAAGTGTGCAGTGAAGACCAAGTCGCTGCCCTACATATCTGATCAACAGAAGCCTCGTTCTTGAAGGCCCATGTGGAAGCCACAGCCCTAGTGGAATGAGCTGTGATTCTTTCGGGAGGCTGCCGTCCGGCAGTCTCGTAAGCCAATCTGATGATGCTTTTAATCCAAAAAGAGAGAGAGGTAGAAGTTGCTTTTTGACCTCTCCTTTTACCAGAATAAACAACAAACAAGGAAGATGTTTGTCTAAAATCCTTTGTAGCGTCTAAATAGAATTTTAGAGCGCGAACAACATCCAAATTGTGCAACAAACGTTCCTTCTTTGAAACTGGTTTCGGGCACAGAGAAGGTACGATAATCTCCTGGTTAATGTTTTTGTTAGAAACAACTTTTGGAAGAAAACCAGGTTTAGTACGTAAAACCACCTTATCTGCATGGAACACCAGATAAGGAGGAGAACACTGCAGAGCAGATAATTCTGAAACTCTTCTAGCAGAAGAAATTGCAACCAAAAACAAAACTTTCCAAGATAATAACTTAATATCAACGGAATGTAAGGGTTCAAACGGAACCCCCTGAAGAACTGAAAGAACTAAGTTGAGACTCCAAGGAGGAGTCAAAGGTTTGTAAACAGGCTTGATTCTAACCAGAGCCTGAACAAAGGCTTGAACATCTGGCACAGCTGCCAGCTTTTTGTGAAGTAACACAGACAAGGCAGAAATCTGTCCCTTCAGGGAACTTGCAGATAATCCTTTTTCCAATCCTTCTTGAAGGAAGGATAGAATCTTAGGAATCTTAACCTTGTCCCAAGGGAATCCTTTAGATTCACACCAACAGATATATTTTTTTAAGTAAACCTTCTAATTTTTTTGGTAAATCTTTCTAGTTACAGGCTTTCTGGCCTGAACAAGAGTATCGATAACAGAATCTGAGAACCCTCGCTTCGATAAGATCAAGCGTTCAATCTCCAAGCAGTCAGCTGGAGTGAGACCAGATTCGGATGTTCGAACGGACCTTGACACTAAAAAACTCTAAGCCATCTCCGTGGAGATGTTGCCTGTACAACGGCAAAGAGAATGACTGGGGTAGGCGGAGCTTAGGAGGGATCATGTGACCAGCTTTGCTGGGCTCTTTGCCATTTCCTGTTGGGGAAGAGAATATCCCACAAGTAAGGATGACGCCGTGGACCGGACACACCTATGTTGGAGAAAAGAGCTGTGTGGTGACAAAAATTTTAGTTTTTTATTTCTCAAGCAAAAGTTTATTATTTTAAATGGTACCGGTGTGTACTATTTACTCTCTGGCAGAAAATGGATGAAGATTTCTGCAAGGAGGATGATGATCTTAGCACTTTGTAACTAAGATCCACTGCTGTTCTCACAAGGGCTGAAGGGTACTAGAAAACTTCAGTTGGGAGAACGGTTTGCAGGCTAAGCTGCATATGAGGTATGTTCAGTCTATATTTTTCTAGACAGACTGTGTTAATTCTAAAAAAGGCTGGCAATATCCCCATGAGGGAAGGGTAAGCTGTATTCAGACACTTTGATAGGAATTTCAGCTTGCTTGAAGGGCTCATTAGTTACTGGTGACACTGTTAGGAAAAAACGTCTTTGTTTATTCAGTGAATGATGCAATTATAACGTTTTTTGAAGGGACTAAAGGGGTCATTGTGGCTTGTTTTTGAGTTTTGTAACTCACATGGTTAATTAAGAGACACTCTGGTGTTTCTCTGATAAGCCTCAAAACATTGAGTGAGGTGGGACGGGCCTATTTTCGCACCTCAGTTGCGCAGTTTATTTTCCTCTGAGACATCTAACTGCTTCTCCTGATGTTCCTGCTGTGTTTGAGGGCTGTAAAAGAAGTTTTTTTCCCCACAAATTTTTCTGAAGGGCAGGTAGGAGCCACAGCAGAGCTGTGGCAAGGTGCTGAAAGTCTTTTTTACCGGTTTTGACGTTTTTTCAATCTGGTTTTGCCATTAAGGGGTTAATTGTTTGTTTGCATAGCTGTGCAAAGTCACTAAGTCTTTATGATGCTACTGTAAAAATTTCGTTAAGTTTACTGCTTTTTTACACTGTTTTGCAGAATTTGTGCAGCTTTTTTTCTCTTAAAGGCACAGTACCGTTTTATTTCTAAGTGTTATTTACTTTGATTACAGTGTTTTCCAAGCTTGCTTGTTACATTACTAGCCTGTTTAACATGTCTGACACCAAGGAAAATCCTTGTTCAATATGTTTGGAAGCCATTGTGGAACCCCCTTTTAGAATGTGTCCCAATTGTACTGATATGTCTATAAACTATAAAGAACATATATTAGAACTTAAAAATAGAGCAATAGATGATTCTCAATCAGAAGTAAATAAGGGTTCGCCATCTAGCTCTCCCCAAGTGTCACAACCAGTAACGCCCGCACAAGTGACGCCAAGTACCTCTAGTGCGTCAAATTCGTTTACTTTACAAGACATGGCCACAGTTATGAATACAACCCTCACAGAGGTTTTATCTAAACTGCCTGGTTTACAAGGAAAGCGGGACAGCTCTGGGTTTAGGAAAAATGCTGAGCCGTCTGACGCTTTAGTGGCCATATCTGATATGCCCTCACAATGCTCTGAAGTAGGGGTGAGGGATTTGTTATCTGAGGGAGAAATTTCTGATTCAGGAAAGAAACTTCCTAAGACAGATTCTGATATGACGGCCTTTAAATTTAAGCTTGAACACCTCCGCTTATTGCTCAGGGAGGTATTAGCGACTCTAGATGATTGTGACCCTATAGTGGTTCCAGAGAAATTGTGTAAAATGGATAAATACTTAGAGGTTCCTGTTTACACTGATGTTTTTCCAGTCCCCAAGAGGATTGTGAATATTATTACTAAGGAGTGGGATAGACCAGGTATTCCGTTCTCTCCCCCTCCTGTTTTTAAGAAAATGTTTCCCATATCTGACACCATGCGGGACTCGTGGCAGACAGTTCCTAAGGTGGAGGGAGCTATTTCTACTCTGTCTAAGCGTACAACTATACCTATCGAAGACAGTTGTGCTTTCAAAGATCCTATGAATAAAAAATTAGAGGGTCTCCTGAAGAAATTTTTTGTTCATCAGGGTTTTTCTCTCCAACCTATTGCGTGCCTTGTTCCTGTAACTACTGCAGCTGCTTTCTGGTTTGAGGCTCTAGAAGAGGCTCTTCAGATGGAGACTCCATTAGAGGAGATTATGGACAGAATCAAGGCCCTTAAGTTGGCTAATCATTTATTACAGATGCCGTATTTCAACTGGCTAAATTAGCGGCAAAGAATTCAGGTTTTTCCATTTTAGCACGCAGGGCGTTATGGCTTAAGTCCTGGTCTGTTGATGTGTCATCTAAATCTAAACTTTTGAACATCCCTTTCAAAGGAAAGACCCTATTTGGGCCTGAACTGAAAGAGATTATTTCAGACATCACTGGAGGGAAAGGTCATGCCCTTCCTCAGGATAGATCAAATAAGATGAAGTCCAAACAAAATAATTTTCGTTCCTTTCGGAACTTTGAGAGTGGTTCCGTTTCAGCTTCCTCTGCTGCAAAGCAAGAGGGGAATTTTGCACAATCCAAGTCAGTCTGGAGACCTAACCAGGCTTGGAACAAGGGTAAACAGGCCAAGAAGCCTGCAGCTGCCTCTAAGACAGCATGAAGGGGTAGCCCCCAATCCGGGATCGGATCTAGTAGGGGGCAGACTCTCTCTCTTCGCTCAGGCTTGGGCAAGAGATGTTCACGATCCCTGGGCTTTAGAAATTGTGTCCCAGGGATATCTTCTGGAATTCAAAGACTCCCTTCCAAGGGGGAGATTTCATATTTCTCGATTGTCTGTAAACCAGACAAAGAGAGAGGCGTTCTTACGCTGTGTAGAAGATCTACATACCATGGGGGTGATCCGCCCAGTCCCAAAAGAGGAACAGGGGCTAGGGACTATACTCAAACCTGTTTGTGGTTCCCAAAAAAGAGGGAACTTTCAGACCAATCTTGGATCTCAAAATTCTAAACAAGTTCCTCAAAGTTCCATCATTCAAGATGGAGACCATTCGGACTATTCTGCCTCTGATCCAGGAGGGTCAATATATGACTACCGTGGTGTAATGTTGCTCTGAAATTAGTAGCTATGTGGAACACAACTGCAGAAGTAACAAAGTAAATGAATGAAATGTTCACCCCGCTGTATGGTATCACTATGGAAACTCAGTGATATCAGCACAGATAGAGGAGAGAATTAGTATAACTCTGGACCCTGTGGTTATGTATCACAAGGTTAGGTGATAGAGAGAACTTGATAAGAATCTTCAGTTAATATGTCAGGTCCCTATTAAAGTTCATCAGGTGCTTAAGGTAGTGATGTGGTATATAAGTAATAAACAAAAAGTCTCTAGTATCTTTGACCAAGAGATCGTTCATATAAGAGAAAGCCCCACTACTTGTCTATGATATAGGCAATCCGTTCAACTCACAGCAGTATGAAAGAAAGTGAAATCCTTTACCTGCAATCTTCAACGGCTTCACACAGCATGGAGAGAGCAGGAACGCAGGAGCCGGAGGAGGAGTTACTCAATGACACGCTGAATGATTGACAGCGTAACCGCTACTGAGTCCCGGGTGCTTTCACAAATGCGGCTACCTGGAGACCGGGTGAAAGGCTGGCGGTATTTGGAGTCCAGTGGTATGTAGGTGAATCCTAGCGGAGACCGCTGGCAGCTTGAGAGAGTACCAAATCCACTTAGAGCTGGGGGAGAAGTGTATACGGCAAGTACCGAATACAAGGGCAGATGACTCCTCAGTTCGTGTGTAGACACAGAGATTAGCAGGCTGATAAATTAGAGCGTTATTGGGATAACGGAAAGGTATTTGTAATCCAAAAGGAAAAATATTAGAAGCTGAAGTAATCCACAAAAGGAAAAGTCAGGCTCAGTATGAGCAGTAGCTGTTCAGTGCAAACAACAGGATACTAAGCACCGGCCATTAGGAGAACAGGTAAATTTAAAGATTCTGTGGGTAGGGCTAAAATGTTGAAGGCTGAGAATTAAAGGTAAACACACTTAGTGAAGAATCCTGACACGTGTATCTACACATCCCTATTCACAGAAATCATCATCAATTTCTCAGATTTGCCTTTCTAAACAGGCATTACCAGTTTGTGGCTCTTCCCTTCGGGTTGGCCATGGCTCCAAGAATTTTCACAAAGGTGCTAGGGTCCCTTTTGGCGGTTCTACGACCTGGGGGCATAGCAGTGGCACCTTATCTAGACGACATCTTAATTCAGGCGTGGACTTTTCAGCTAGCCAAGTCTCACACGGACATTGTGTTGGCTTTTCTGAGATCTCACGGGTGGAAGGTGAACATAAAAAAGAGTTCTCTCTTCCCTCTTACAAGAGTTTCCTTTCTAGGGACTCTGATAGATTTGGTAGAAATGAAAATATTTCTGAGGGAGGTCAGAAAATCAAAACTCTTAACCACTTGCCGAACTCTTCATTCCATTCCTCGGCCATCAGTGGCTCAGTGTATGGAGGTAATCGGACTCATGGTAGCGGCAATGGACATAGTTCCTTTTGCCCGCCTACACCTCAGACCACTGCAACTATGCATGCTCAAACAGTGGAATGGGGATTATGCAGATTTATCTCCTCAACTGCATCTGGACCAGGAGACCAGAGATTCTCTTCTCTGTTGGTTGTCTCAGGACCACCTGTCTCAGGGAATGTACTTCCACAGGCCAGAGTTACTCATTGTAACGACAGATGCCAGCCTGCTAGGCTGGGGTGCAGTCTGGAACTCCCTGAAAGCACAGGGCTTATGGTCTCAGGAGGAATCTCTTCTTCTGATAAACATTCTAGAACTAAGAGCGATATTCAATGCGCTTCAGGCGTGGTCTCAGCTTGCTGCGGCCAAATTCATCAGGTTTCAGTCGGACAACATCACGACTGTAGCTTATATCAATCATCAAGGAGGAACAAGTAGTTCTCTAGCGATGATGGAGGTAACCAAAAAAATCTGATGGGCAGAGGATCACTCTTGCCATCTCTCAGCAATCCACATCCCAGGAGTAGAGAACTGGGAGGCGGATTTTCTAAGTCATCAGACTTTTCATCCGGGGGAGTGGGAACTCCATCCGGAGGTATTTGCTCAGCTGATTCAGCTATGGGGCACACCAGAATTGGATCTGATGGCGTCTCGTCAGAATGCCAAACTTCCTCGTTACGGGTCCAGGTCTCGGGATCCCAAGGCGGTACTGATAGATGCTCTAGCAGTGCCTTGGTCCTTCAATCTGGCCTACGTATTTCCACCGTTTCCTCTCCTCCCACGTCTGGATGCCAGAATCAAGCAGGAGAGAGCTTCGGTGATTCTGATAGCACCTGCGTGGCCACGCAGGACTTGGTATGCAGACCTAGTGGGCATGTCCTCGGTTCCACCGTGGACCCTGCCAATGAGACGGAACTTTCTAATCCAAGGTCCGTTCACGCATCCAAATCTAGTTTCTCTGCGTCTGACTGCTTGGAGATTGAACGCCTGATTCTATCAAAGCGTGGGTTCTCTGAGTCTGTCATTGATACCCTGATTCAGGCTAGAAAACCTGTCACCAGGAAGATCTATCATAAGATTTGGTGCAAATATCTTTATTGGTATGAAAGGTTACTCGTGGAGTAAGATTAGGATTCCTAGAATATTGTCTTTTCTCCAAGAAGGTTTGGAGAAGGGATTATCAGCTAGTTCTCTAAAAGGGCAAATATCTGCTTTGTCTATTCTACTACACAAACGTCTGGCAGATGTCCCAGACGTTCAAGCATTTAGTCAGGCTTTGGTCTTTTATTAAGCCTGTATTTAAGCCTGTTGCTCCGCCTTGGAGCCTAAACTTAGTCCTTAGAGTTCTTCAAGGGGTTCCGTTTGAACCTATGCATTCCATAGATATTAAGTTTCTATCTTGGAAAGTTTTGTTTTTAGTTGCTATCTCTTCGGCTGGAAGAGTTTCTGAGCTATCTGCCTTACAGTGTGATTCCCCTTATCTTATTTTCCATGCAGATAAGGGGGTTTTGCGTACCAAACCTGGGTTTCTTCCTAAGGTTATTTCTAATAAGAATATCAATCAAGAGATTGTTGTTCCTTCACTGTGTCCTAATCCTTCATCAAAGAAGGAACGTCTGTTGCACAATCTTGATGTGATTCATGCTTTAAAGTTCTACTTACAAGCAAACAAAGATTTCTGTCAAACATCTTCATTGTTTGTTGTTTATTCTGGTAAGCGGAGAGGTCAAAAGGCTACGGCTACCTCTCTTTCCTTTTGGCTGAAAAGCATCATCCGTTTGGTCTATGAGACTGCTGGACAGCAGCCTCCTGAAAGAATTTCTGCTCATTCTACTAGAGCTGTGGCTTCCACATGGGCTTTTAAAAATGAGGCTTCTGTTGAACAGATTTGTAAGGCGGCGACTTGGTCTTCGCTTCATACTTTTTCCAAATTTTAAAAATTTGATACTTTTGCTTCTTCAGAGGCTATTTTTGGGAGAAAGTTTCTACAAGCAGTGGTGCCTTCCGTTTTAGGTCCCTGTCTTGTCCCTCCCTTCATCCGTGTCCTAAAGCTTTGGCATTGGTATCCCACAAGTAAGGATGAATCTGTGGACATCTTACAAGAGAAAACATAATTTATGCTTACCTGATAAATTTATTTATCTTGTGATGTATCGAGTCCATGGCCTGCCCTGTTTATTTAAGACAGGCATATATATATTTTTATTTTTTAACTTTCAGTCACCACTGCACCCTATAGTTTCTCCTTTTTCTTCCTAGCCTTCGGTCGAATGACTGGGGGGTGGAGCTAAGGGAGGAGCTATATAGACAGCTCTGCTGTGGGTGCTCTCTCTACCACTTCCTGTAGGGAAGGAGAATATCCCACAAGTAAGGATGAATCCGTGGACTTGATACATCACAAGAGAAATAAATTTATCTGGTAAGCATAAATTATGTTTTTAATCATTTTTATCAGACAATGTTATTATGAGTGTAACTGTACTTTGTAATGTATTTTTTATTTTTATTTTTAATGTTTTTATTGAGGTCCAAAAACGTAAATTATGCTTACCAGATAATTTCCTTTCCATCTGTATGAGGAGAGTCCACAGTTTCATTCATTACTTGTGGGAAATATTGAACCTGGCCACTAGAGGGAGGCAAAGACACCCCAGCTAAAGGCTTAAATAGCTCCCCCATTCCCCTCATCCCCCAGTCATTCTGCAGAGGGAACAAGGAACAGTATGAGAAAAATCAGTATATAAATGGTGCCAGAGGAAAAAAAAAGAAATTTGGTCCGCCCAACGGAGAAAACAGGCGGGGGCCGTGGATTCTCTTCATAAAGATGGAAAGGAAATTATCTGGTAAGCATAATTTATGTTTTCCAGCTTAATATGAGGAGAGACTACAGCTTCATTCCTTACTTGTGCGAAACATATACTCAAGCTCTGGAGGACATTGAATGAAACGGGAGGCTTAAACGAGAGGCGGACCCTATTTTGAGGGCACCACAGCCTGCAAAACCTTTCTCCCAAAAGATGCTTCGGCCGAAGCAAAAACGTCAAACTTGTAAAATTTTGAAAAGGTATGTAAGGAGGACCAGGTAACCGCCTTACATATCTGCTCCATAGATGCCTCATTCTTGAAGACCCAAGAGGAAGACACTGCTCTAGTAGAATGAGCCTTAATCCTCTGAGGAGGCTTATGTCCCGCTGTCTCATAAGCTAAGCAAATAATGCTCCTCAACCAAAAAGACAAGGAAGTGGACGAGGCTTTCTGACCCTTACGCTTCCCAGAATAGACAACAAACAAGGAAGAAGTCTGTCTAAATTTCGTAGTGGCTTGAAGATAGAACTTCAATACCCAAACCACATCCAAATTATGAAGTAACCGCTCCTTCGAAGAAGAAGGGCTAGGACACAAGGGAGGAACAACAATCTCCTGATTGATGTTGCGATCAGAAACAACCATTGGAAGAAAACCTAACCCAGTACGAAGAACAGCCTTATCAGCATGGAATACTAGGTAAGGGGGCTCACATTGCAAGGCAGCCATCTCAGATACTCTGCATGCCGAGGCAAAAGCCAGTAAAAAGAGAAAATTCCAAGATAATAATTTAATGTCAAGGCCGTGCATAAGCTCAAACGGAGCCTTCTGCAAAACCTTAAGGACAAGATTTAAGCTCCAAGGCGGAGCGCTAGGTTGAAACAAAGGTCTGATTCTAGACAGAGCCTGAACAAAGGACTGTACATCTGGAAGCTCAGCGTGCAGTAAAACAGATAGGGTCGAAATTTGTCCCTTAAGAGAGCTAGCCGAAAGGCCCTTCTCCAGACTATCCTGGAGAAAAGAATCCTGGAAACCCTGACCTTATGGCAGGAAAATCCACGCTCTTCACACCAGATTAAGTAGGTCCTCCACACCTTATGATAGATGCGACCAGTAACTGGCTTACGGGCTTGAATGAGAGTGAGAGTATCAATAACTCTCTAAGAAAAACCTCTGTTGGCTAGGACTAAGTGTTCAATCTCCAAGCAGTCAGCTTCAGAGAATCTAGATTTTAATGAACAAAAGGACCTTGTTCAAGCAGATTCCTGCGACAAGGTAACCTCCATGGAGGAGATGAGGAAATCCTCACCAGATCCGCGAACCACATCCTCTGAGACCATGATGGAGCAATTAGAAAAGCAGATGCTCGCTCCTGCTTGATGTGGGCCACCACACGAGGTAGGAGTGGTAACGGCGGGAAAATGCAGATCAGACTGAAGCTCCAAGGCACTGCTAATGCATCTATTAGCTCCGCCTGAGGATCCCTGGACCGCAACCCATATCTGGGTAGCTTGGAATTGAGCTGGGACACCATGAGATCTATCTCCGGTGTCCCCCATCTGCTGCAAACCTCTGCAAACACCTCGGGATGGAGAGACCATTCCCCCGGATGAAAGGATTGTCTGCTAAAGAAATCCGCTTCTCAGTTGTCCACGCCCATTTCAGAATCTGATATACTTCCCTTATTGCTAGGGAGCTCCTCGTTCCCCACTGAGGTTATATATTGTCTGTAAGAAATATCCTCATGGATTTGGAGTCTATTATCGTACCCAGGAACTCCACCCTGGTACTGGGAATAAGATAACTCTTTTCTAAGTTTATCTTCCATCCATGAGATCGAAGAAGAGAAAGAAGGGCTTTCGAATGGTCCTCTGCCAGAAGACAGGACGGTGCTTGAACCAAAATATTGTCTAAGTAAGGCATCACTGCAATCCCTTTGGTTCTGGCCACTGCGAGCAGAGCCCCCAGAACCTTCGTAAAAACTCTTGGAGCAGTAGCTAGACCAAACGGAAGTGTAATAAACTGGAAGTGTTGGTCCAGGAATGCAAATCTTAGGAGCTTGAAGTGTTCCTTGAGTATAGGGACGTGAAGGTAGGCATCCTTCAGGTCTATAGTGGTCATAAATTGTCCTTCCTGGACTAAAGGAAGAATGAACCTTATTGTCTCCATCTTGAACGAGGGGACAGACAGGAATTTGTTTAAACACTTTAGGTCCAGAATTGGACGAAAAGTACCCTCCTTCTTTGGGACCACAAACAGGTTTGAGTAGTATCCAAGACCTCTCTCTGCTGGAGGTACCGGTAAAATGACCCCCAGGGTGGAGAGATCTTGCACACACCCTAGAAAAACTTCTCTCTTTTCTGGACTTGAAGACAGGTTTAATAAGAGTAATCTGCCCCTGGGAGGATGAGACTTGAAGCCTATCCTGTAATCCTGTATGACCTCCAGTACCCACGGGTCTTGCACATCCCCAAACCAAGCTTCTGAAAAGAGTGAGAGTCTGCCCCTTACCAGATCCCAATCTGGATCGGGGGCCGCCCCTTCATCAAGACTTTGACTCGGTGGGCTTCTTATTCTGCTTGGATTTATTCAAGGACTGAAGAGGTTTCCAAGTTCCCTTGGACTGCTCCGTCTTTGCAGAAGGCTGCTGACGTTGGGATTTGTCCGAATGAAAGGAACGAAAATTAGGACCTTGTCCCTTAGGTTTGTTCTTCTTATCCCGCGGTAAAAAGGCACCTTTGCCTCCAGTAACCATGGATATAATAGAGTCCAGGCCTGGACCAAAAATAATCTTTCCCTTAAATGGGAGGGAAAGAAGTCTAGACTTCAAAGTCATGTCCGCAGACCAAGACTTCAGCCAGAGTGCCATACGGGCTAGCACAGAAAAACCTGAAGCCTTGGCATTCAGGCGAATAATCTGCATATATGCATCACAAATAAAAGAACTAGCTACCCTTAAGGTCTTAATTCTTTCTTGGATCAGGTCGAGGGGACCTTCCACCTCGATCAACTCAGATAAGGAGTCGCACCAGTAGGTAGCCACTCCCGCAACCGCAGCAACAGCCACTGCCGGTTGAAACAAATAACTCGTATGCTGAAACATCTTTCTTAATAGAGTTTCCAGCTTCTTATTCATGACTCTTTAAACGACAACCTATCCTCAAATGGGATAGTAGTGTGCTTAGCAAGCGTGGAGATAGCACTGTCTACTTTAGGGACGGAACCCCACAACTCCAACTGAGAGTCCGGAACCGGGAACAATTTCTTAAAGGAAAAAGAAGAACCAACTCTTTCCCATTCATTCTTAATAATGTTCGCCATCTTTACGGGAACTGGGAAAGTCTGTGCTACAACCCTGTCCTCGTAGACCTTATCTAATTTAGGAATGCAAGGTTCCTCAGGTAATTTAGGCTCAGGAACCTCTAACGTAGCCAACACCTCCTGTTCAATCCTAAATCTAAAGTCTGGTTCCTCCGCAGCTGGAAGCTTAGAGGCAGCAGCTTCCGACCCAGAAAGAGCATCCTCTGAAGTATCAGAGGTGCCTTCATCATCAGATAATCTTGTATCAGATACATCCAATAAGCTAGTAGATGACCCCTGGGAAGGATAGCAATATTTTACCTTTCGCTTAGCAGTGCGAAGTAAAGCACTAAAGGACGCAGACACTGCCATCTGTAACTGTTCAGTAAAGTCTGGTGGTAAAAGGGCCCCTCCAGGAATAGGAGTGCATGTATATTAGGAAATGAATGTAGGGTGCGCACCTCACAGGACGGAGACTCCTCAGAGGTAGAAGGCTCAGTAGTACTAAACATATTAGCTTTCTTTGATAAGATTACTTTATCAAGGCATGTGGAACATAATTGAGCAGGCGGGTATACCGTGGCCTCCTCACAATATAGGTGTATGTAAATGTGTTAAAGTGTGCGCAAGAGGCACCAAGCTGCTCCAACCCTAAAGTCCCTTAAACTTAGGGAAAAAAAAGATAGGCAAAAGAATGAAACAGGAGAAGCGCTAGTAAAGCTAAAGGTGCTGAAATGAAAATTTAAGTTGCTGTGCAAAATAAATAAGTAAAATAACTTGCTTGGTAAATAAAATTTAATTAAATAAACATATAAGTATAAATCCAGCAAAGATAAAATATTAAAATCGGACGTCTCCGATGTGTGAGGCATAAAACAAGACTAAAACAAATGACTACTGTTGCCAATATGAACCTTATTACAATAATGGGTAGAGGAAGTCGACATAATAACTAAAGTCCACAGATGAAACAAAGAGAAGATCAAAAACCGGGTGGAACTAAACCCGTTATTACCTTCAAGAATACCGTCCGTGTATTACAATCACCTCCGTGAGGCGTATGTGTATTCCGTGACGTCACTGATCAGAGGGCGTCATCTCTGTAGGGAAATTCAGCTAAGCCGGTTTTAAGTTACACATTGAGATCGTTTTGCTACAAGGTCTACAGGAGAAATTTGGATATACTACGAGCCTGCGTGCAATTCTGCACTAACGAGCGGGGTCCAACTTCTACAATATAGCGGCCGCTATAGTTCATCTGTCAAGTTATTCTGACCAATAGAATTTCCCTACAGAGATGACGCCCTCTGATCAGTGACGTCACGGAATACACATACGCCTCACGGAGGTGATTGTAATACACGGACGGTATTCTTGAAGGTAATAACGCGTTTAGTTCCACCCGGTTTTTGATCTTCTCTTTGTTTCATCTGTGGACTTTAGTTATTATGTCGACTTCCTCTACCCATTATTGTAATAAGGTTCATATTGGCAACAGTAGTCATTTGTTTTAGTCTTGTTTTATGCCTCACACATCGGAGACGTCCGATTTTAATATTTTATCTTTGCTGGATTTATACTTATATGTTTATTTAATTAAATTTTATTTACCAAGCAAGTTATTTTACTTATTTATTTTGCACAGCAACTTAAATTTTCATTTCAGCACCTTTAGCTTTACTAGCGCTTCTCCTGTTTCATTCTTTTGCCTCCTCACAATATAGACAGGCATTAGCTTTAGGTAAAGCGGGAGTACCCTCTAACGTATCAGAGTCCTCCATAGCTTGCGCTTATAAAAAAGGACAAAAACATAAATTATGCTTACCTGATAATTTCATTTCCATCGAGGGGAGGAGAGTCCACGGCTTCATTCATTACTATTGGGAATTTAGAACCTGGCCACCAGGAGGAGGCAAAGACACCCCAGCCAAAGGCTCAAAAGAAGGTGCCAGAAGATGAATAAATTTAGGGCCGCCCAATGGAGATACAGGCGAGAGCCGTGGACTCTCCTCCCCTCGATGGAAATGAAATTATCAGTTGAGCATAATTTATGTTTTCCATCTAAATGGGAGGAGAGTCCATGGCTTCATTCATTATTATTGGGAACATATACCCAAGCTCTAGAGGACACTGAATGACACCGGGAGGGTAAAAGGGCACCACAGCCTGCAAAACCTTTCTCCCAAAAACAGCTTCTGCAGAAGCAAAAACATCAATTTTGTAAAACTTTGTAAAATTGTGTAAGGAGGACCAGGTAGCCGCTTTACAAATTTGCTCCATAGATGCCTCATTCTTGAAGGCCCAAGACGAAGCCACACCTCTAGTTGAATGAGCCTTAATCCTCTGAGGAGGCTTACGTCCCACTGTCTCATAAGCCAAGCGAATCAAGCTCCTCAACCAAAAAGACAAAGAAGTAGCAGAGGCCCTTTGCATAAATTATGCTTACCTGATAATTTCATTTCCATCGAGGGGAGGAGAGTCCACGGCTTCATTCATTACTATTGGGAATTTAGAACCTGGCCACCAGGAGGAGGCAAAGACACCCCAGCCAAAGGCTCAAAAGAAGGTGCCAGAAGATGAATAAATTTAGGGCCGCCCAACGGAGATACAGGCGAGAGCCGTGGACTCTCCTCCCCTCGATGGAAATGAAATTATCAGTTGAGCATAATTTATGTTTTCCATCTAAATGGGAGGAGAGTCCATGGCTTCATTCATTATTATTGGGAACATATACCCAAGCTCTAGAGGACACTGAATGACACCGGGAGGGTAAAAGGGCACCACAGCCTGCAAAACCTTTCTCCCAAAAACAGCTTCCGCAGAAGCAAAAACATCAATTTTGTAAAACTTTGTAAAATTGTGTAAGGAGGACCAGGTAGCCGCTTTACAAATTTGCTCCATAGATGCCTCATTCTTGAAGGCCCAAGACGAAGCCACACCTCTAGTTGAATGAGCCTTGATCCTCTGAGGAGGCTTACGTCTCACTGTCTCATAAGACAAGCGAATCAAGCTCCTCAACCAAAAAGACAAAGAAGTAGCAGAGGCCCTTTGCCCCTTGCGCTTCCCAGAATACACCACAAATGAGATGTAGACTGTCTGAAATCCTTTGTAGCCTGAAGATAGAACTTCAAGGCATGAACTACATCCAGGTTATGAAGTAACCTCTCCTTGGAAAAAGAAGGGTTAGGACACAAAGAAGGAACAAATATTTCCTGATTGATGTCACGGTTAGACACCACCTTGGGGAGAAACCCCAACCAAGTGCGAAGTACAGCCTTATCCGCATGAAACACCAGATAAGGAGGGTCACATTGCAAGGCAGCTAGTTCAGATACTCTACGTGCAGATGCAATAGCTAACAGGAAGAGAACCTTCCAGGACAGAATCTTAATGTCTATGGAATGCATAGGTTCAAACGGAACCCTCTGCAAAACCCTAAGAACTAAGTTTAAGCTCCAAGGTGGAGCCGACTGTCTAAAGACAGGCCTGATTCTAGACAGAGCCTGAACAAAAGATTGAATGTCAGGGAGCTCAGCGAGTCTCCTATGCAACAAAACTGATAATACCGAAATCTGTCCCTTTAAGGAACTAGCGGCAAGACCCTTCTCCAAACCATCTTGGAGAAAGGACAGAATCCTGGATACCTTCAGCTTGTGCCAAGGATATCCATGCTTCTCACACCAAGACAAGTAATTCCTCCATACCTTATGGTAGATGTGATGAGTAACTGGCTTCCTTGCCTGAATTAATCAATCACACTTTCAGAAAAGTCTATCTCTCTTAGCTAAGACTAGGCATTCAATCTCCACGCAGTCAGCCTCAGAGAATCTAGATTTCCATGTTGAAAGGGGCCCTGTGACAGCAGATCCCTGCAACAGGGTAACCTCCACGACGGAGAGGATGACATCCCCACCAGATCCGCAAACCACATCCACTGCAACCACAAAGGAGCAATCAGAATGGCCGAGGCACGCTCCTGTTTGATGCGTGCCACTACTCGAGGTAGAAGTGGTAGCGGTAGAAAAATATAAGCTAGGCTGAATCCCCAAGGAACCACTAAGGCATCTATCAGCTCTGCCTGGGGATCCCTGGACCTCAACCCGTATCGAGGTAGCTTGCAATTGAGTCTGGACGCCATCTGAGACAAATCTCCGCAAACACCTCGGGGTGGAGAGACCATTCCCCTGGATGGAAAGACTGTCCACCTCCCAGTTGTCCACGCCCGGAATGTGAATCGCTGAGAGCGAGCATTCCTGGGACTCCGCCCACTCCAGGATCCGAGAAACCTCCCTCATCGCGAGGGAGCGCCTCGTACCCCCTTGATGGTTGATGTAAGCCACTGAGGTAATGTTGTCGGTCTGGAATCTGATGAAACTGACCGACCCCAGAGAAGGCCAAGCCTTCAGAGCATTGTAGATTGCTCGTAGTTCTAGGATGTTGATTGGAAGGAGAGACTTCTCCCTGGACCACTTTCCTTGTGCCATCCTGGCACCCCACACAGCTCCCCAACCTGACAGACTGGCGTTTGTGGTCACAGTTTCCCAGGACGGTCTCAAGAAGGATTTCCCCATGGACAGTTGTTCCAGACAAATCCACCAAGAGAGGGAGTTCTGAGTCCGAGCACCCAGGGATATCAGCTGTGATAGATCTGAATGATTGTCGTTCCATTGTCTCAACATGCACAATTGAAGAGGCCGTAGGTGGAACCTGGCGAATGGGATGACATCTATGCTTGACACCATGATCACCTCCATACATTCAGCCACCAATGGGTTTGAGGAGGACTGAAGGGCTAGACAGGTGGACACAAGCTTCCTGCACCGCTGATCTGTAAGAAATATCTTCATGGACATAGAGTCTATTATTGTGCCCAGGAACTCCACCCTGTTGCTGGGAACCAGGGAACTCTTTCCGGAGTTGATCTTCCAACCGTAAGATTGGAGCAGAAGAAGAAGAGCCCTCGAATGATCCTCTGCGAGGCTGAATGACGGCGCATGAACTAGGATGTTGTCCAGGTAAGGCACCACAGCAATGCCTCTGGATCTGGCCACTGCAAGCAGCGCCCCCAGAACCTTCGTGAAGACTCTCGGGGCCGTCACCAGACCAAAAGGAAGGGCCACAAACTGGAAGTGATAGTCCAGAAATGCAAATCTTAGGAACCTGAAGTGTTGGTCCCTGTGGATTGGCACATGAAGGTGAGTCCTTCAAGTATATAGTCCTCATGAACTGTCCCTTTTGAACTAGGGGCAGAATAGATCTGATCATTTCCATTTTGAACGATGGAACACTCAGAAACTTGTTTAAACCCTTTAGGTCCAGAATCGGGCGGAACGTGCCCACCTTCTTTGGAAACACAAAAAGGTTGGAATAGTACCCTAGACCCCTCTCTGCTAGGGGTACTGGTACAATAACCCGAGAAAGGTGAGATCTCTCACACACTCTAGAAAGGCCTCTCTCTTCTCTGGTCTTGAAGACAGGTTTGACAGGAGGAATCTGCCCTCGGGCGGATGGGATCTAAACCCTATCCTGTAACCCTGGGAGACCACTTCTAGAACCCAAGGGTCCTGAACATTCTGCACCCATGCGTCTGAGAATAGAGATAATCTGCCCCCTACGTGATCCGGAGAGAGGTCAGGAGCCGCCCCTTCATGCCGATTTCGTCTCGGCGAGCTTCTTGCTCTGCTTAGACTTGATCCAAGATTGAGCTGGCTTCCAAGATCCCTTGGACTGATCCGCTTTCGCGGCGGGCTGCTGGCGCTGGGCCTTGTTCGCATGAAAGGGACGAAAAGTAGATCTCTTAGGCTTAGCCTTCTTATCCTGCGGTAGGAAAGCTCACTTACCTCCCGTAACCATGGATATAATCGAATCCAATCCTGGACCGAACAGAATCTTTCATTGAAAAGGCAGGGACAACATCCTCGACTTCGAGGTCTTGTCTGCAGACCAAGATTTTAGCCACAGAGCCCTGCGCGCTAAAACAGAAAAACCTGTTTCTTAGCATCTTAGCATCCAGGCAAATAATTTGCATATTGGCATCACAGATGAAAGAATTGGCGATCTTCAGCACCTTGATCTTCTCCTGTATCTCGTCAATGGATGTCTCCCCCTTGACCATTTAACACAGGGATGCACACCAATATGTCGCAGCTCCAGCGGTCGCCACATTGGCCGCTGCTGGCTGAAAAACAAACCCTGTGTGCTGAAACATCTTTCTCAACATGTTTTCCAGCTTTTTATCCATGGGCTCCTTAAACGATGAACTATCCTCAAGGGGAATAGTCGTTCGCTTCGCGAGCGTAGAGATAGCCCCATCCACCATAGGGATGGTCCCCCACAGCTCAAGCTGAGAGTCCAGAATGGGGAACAGTTTTTTAAAAGAAGAAGAAGGGGAAAAGGAAGAACTTAATTGCTCCCATTCATTCTTAATAATATTAGCCATCTTAACGGGAACTGGGAAAGACTGAGGTACTACCCTGTCCTCGTATACCCTGTCAAGCTTGGGAATCGCAGGTTCCTCCGGTATCTTAGGTTCCGGAACCTCCAGAGTAGCAAGCACCTGCCGTAGCAGAAAGCTCAAATTCTCCATTCTAAACCTATAACCAGGCTCCTCTGCCGTCGGAGGTTTAGATGACATGGACTCCGACCCAGAAGGGGCATCCTCCGTAGAGTCAGAGTGCGTCATGTCCTTGTATAGAGCCTCTGGATCTCCCATCGGCAAGGACAAACCCTGGGCTGGGCCGCTATGATAAACCCTATGCTTGCGCTTAGCAGAACGTGGCAAGGCATGGATCACCTTCGAAACCGCTGATTCCAATTGGTCCGCAAAGTCTGGCGGACAACAAATCTCTCCCAAAGGAGTAACGGTTGGACCACGGAGCACTGCATGTGATGGGAACGCACCTCCCGGGACGAAGAACCCTCAGAGGTGGACGGCTCAGTAGTACTAGACATCTTTTTACATTTAGATGTTGTAACTTTATCAAGGCATGTGGAACATAGTTGAGCAGGCTGATCTACCAGAACCTCCTCACAGTAAACACAGGAATGAGAAAGTTATTAAGGAAGGAGAGCCTTCCAACACGTCAGAATCCTCCATCGCTTGCGCACTTGGTTAGACTAACTTTATTTATTAAAAAGGCACCTTTATACCACCAATGGGCGTGGCACTTACCACCTCCTAGGACCCGGACTACAGAAACCGCTATGTCTCCTGCGCCACAGATCAACAGGAAAAACAGGAAGGAAAGATAGCCACACCCAGCTGCATGGAATGCCTGGCAGGACCGCCCCTGCACTAGGGAAAAACACGCCAAAAAATGGCCGCGCACGTTTCCGCAAGTAACCTTAAAGTTCCACCCATTGACAGAGCCTCATCTCGCACATAGCACAGCAATGACACAATAACATATCATGTATAAACCCCCCCTGTTAAATAATCCCCCTTCCAGGAATATTAACCCTTGATTCTGTAAAGATAAAAAGGTGCCACACTGTAACCCTGTCTTCTATATTATCATTGTTAATAAAAAAATTAAACAATATTACCAGAATCTACGTCGTGGAACAGGAACACGGCCCTTCAAGTGTGACAGGTTAGTAGCCTCGCTCCTGACATGGACTTGAGTGAAGAAAGCAGGCAGCGAAACTTATCAACGCTGATTGCTTATGGAGCTCTTAATATGAGTCGGGATGGTTTCGCAGAAAGACTCTCCCTGCATCTCCGGACTCTAACTTTCACTCAGGCTCTCACTGAGAGGCTGACAGGACTACTTAAAACGCCAGTCCCACTGCGAAGAGTACTACCCTCCATAAGAGACTACTCCAAAACTCCAGCACTCCTCTGCCATCCTCCTGTGACAAAAGGCAAAGAATGACTGGGGAATGAGGGAAGTGGGGGAGGTATTTGAGCCTTTGGCTGGGGTGTCTTTGCCTCCTGGTGACCAGGTTCTTAATTCCCAATAGTAACGAATGAAGCTGTGGACTCTCTTTCCCTTTAGATGGAAAATAAAGATAAAAGGCACCTTTTATTCCCCAATGGCTGGGGCACTCACCACCTCCTATGACCCAGGCCCAAGAGAGAAACTTTTTCGTCTCCAGACACTGCTACGGTCAGGAAGAAGAGAATCACTGTGACCACACCCGGTCACATGGTGCATCATGCAGGACCGCTCCTGCCCCACTAAAAGCACGCCAAGCCTAACTGGCTGCACAGCGCTCCAAAGTGAAAGTAAAACCTTTACGTTCCAACATCTGCCTCAGCCACATCTCACACATGTCACAGCATAAACACAAAATTAAAAATATGTGATTAATCCCTCCTGTTCAATAATCCCCTTCCAGAGACATTAACCCTCGATTCTATTCAGATAAAAAGAGTCACACTGTGACCCTGTCTTCTTGCGTTATCAAATGTGTATAAAAAATGAAATGATCTATGCTGTGGAACAGAAACACAGCTTCTCAAGTTTGACAGTCTTGTAGCATCGCTCCTGACATGGACTTGAGTGATAGAAGCAGGCACTGGCAGTGAAACTCATCAACACTGATTGCTTAGGAGCTGTTAATATGAGTCTGGATGGGTGCGCAGAAAGACTCTCCCTGCATCTCCAGACTCTAACATTCACCAATGCTCTCACTGAGAGGCTGACAAGACTACTTAAAACTCCAGTCCCATTTTGAAGAGTACTGTGACAGACCACTCTGTCAACCTCCCTACGGATTATGGATTCAGGCATTATGTTAAGTCACCCTGTGCCCATTATAGGTACAAGGTACAAGGTTCAAATCCAACAGTACTGGAGGGGTTAACTGTATTGTCTTAGACAGTTGTTGTTAGCAGTTGTTGTTGTTGCACCAGTTTTAAGCAGTGGCTAGAAGCAAAATAAATAGCTGATTTAGACTTAAACTTGGACTGAATTATTTAGACAACATTTTTAAGATGAAGATGTCTCTGCCTAACTAAAAGATATTGCGGATCCTACTGCCTCTCCGCTACAATTGGTGGCAAGTGACAGCTTAGTCCTCATAGCCCAGGAGAGCAACTACACATCCGGACCTAATGGGAATACAGTATGAAAGGCTGAAAAGAGCCACCCTTAAAGACCTGCTAGAACAACTGTACAGTGAGTTGTTATACTGTTAAGTCTGGGAAAAGTAAATTAGAAGGGAAAGTGTTGCTTCAAGCAATAATTGTGAGTTACTGCACACACAGCAATAATCAAACTGAGCAGACAGACAGAGAACACAGTTTGCTTGTTACGGGACTTAAAAAAGTGACTTCTTGAAGAGGGAGATTATTACAATACTGACCGAGATGGACGGAGTACCAGGGACCGAAGGAACCAATGGGCCCAGCATATCAGACAGAACCCCTGAAGAAGCAAGCTTTGACCGGGCGGTTAAAATAAGACTGGCACATTATGGCCCCAACCTGACTGCCGAAATTATCGACCGGGTCATAGCAGCTGTGGATGCCAACCTACTTCGTCAAAGCAGCGCTGCAGCAGCCCAAGTCACAGCAACCCCAGTGGAAAAGAGAAAGGTACATTTTGCAGCTTTTAAAAACTTAATTGAAACAGAAGGAGAGATTGATGGGTACCTTGCGGATTTTGAGAGGCAATGTGCACTACACAAGGTACCCGCAGAGGACTGGGTCACGATATTATCCAGAAAATTATCCGGCCGGGGCCAGTGAGGCTTTTCGGGCCATTCCAGATGAGGAAGTCGGGGATTATAATGCTGTAAAAGAGGCTCTGCTCTCCAGGTATGCGATTACACAGGAGGCATACAGGAGGCGGTTCAGAGACACTGTTAAATTAGCTGGAGATTCCTACGTTGAGTGGGCATGTAAGGTGCACCGCACAGCAGCTCACTGGATGGCGGGGTGCCAAGCCGTATCTGGGGAAGAGGTGCTGCAGCTATTCCTGTTGGAACATTGCTTCAACAAGTTATCCGCAGGAGTTAGAAAGTGAGTTCGGGACCATAAACCCTCCACACTGCATGAAGCTGCTTGCCTGGCAGATGAGTATACGGATGCCCGCAAACTGGACACTGCTACCACTAAGCTCCCTGCCAGAGTGGAGTACCGAACCACAGTCACCCCAGCAGCTACCAGTTACCAACCCCCGGCACACCGCTTTACCACACCGCCTTCAACCACAAACTATCCTCAGACAGCCCAGTTCAACTCACGGGACTACTCACAACTTATTCGGTGCTTTGGATGTAAGCAACTAGGGCACAAAAGACCAGAGTGTCCCCTAAACACAGCAAACCAAGCACAGTCCTGGAGGAGACCGGCCGGCGGAAACCCACGTAACCCTCAGCCTGCTGCCCACTGCGTAGAGGAGGAAGAATGCTGGGGCATCCTACATGAAGCAGACCCTGTGCAAGCTGCCCATCAGGATAACCAACAACAGCACCGGCAACTGGTTAAAGTGAATGGGAAGGAGGTTAGTGGTCTACGAGATACTGGTGCTACCATGACCTTGCTCCAAAAGAACTTGGTGTCCGAGAACCAGCACACCGGAGACACTGTGGCTGTGAGGGTAGCAGGGGGCGCTGTGTTCCGCCTACCTGTTGCCCAGGTACATTTGGATTGGGGAGTGGGAGCTAGACATGTGAATGTGGGGGTCATGAAGGACTTACCAGCTGATGGTCTCCTTGGAAATGACTTGGCCCCCCTTGTTTCTGCCTACACTCCAATGGGTCCTGCTGATGTTAACCCTGTGACTACCCGTGCCCAGACCCGTGCTGCCGAGACTGACCCACCTGCTGCTGAGACCCAGGTAAGACTCTCTTCCCCGACTTGTACCCTAGATCAGGCCCCCTTAGGCTGGGATACCCCAGAGGCGTACGGGAGGGAAACCCGGGAGGATCCAACCCTTCAGAAGTATAGGGCTAGGGCAGATGCTGGAGAAGAGGGGGTAGATGGGGAACGTTATGAGTGGGTGATAGGCTATATAGAATCCCTAAACCTTCCCAGAAAAGAACTGCCCCTCGGCGGAATCGGCAGCTGGTGGTGCCTGCGAAATACCGGCAAGAGATTCTGCGGATTGGGCATGATGTACCATTAGCTGGACATCTAGGTTCCCGCCGCACAGCTCATAGGCTCACCCAAAATTTCTTCTGGCCCAATTTTAACCGAGATGTGCGGGTATATTGTAGTACTTGTGACACCTGTCAATGGGTGGGTAAGCGGGGGGATCACCCAAAAGCTAGGCTTATGTCTATGCCTATCATTGGGGAACCCTTTTCCCGCATAGCCGTTGACATTGTGGGTCCACTGGCCAGAGCTTGTCCATCAGGTAAGAAGTATATTCTCACCGTGGTGGACTATGCCACTCGTTACCCAGAGGCAGTAGCACTGTCTAATATAGAAGCAGAGACAGTAGCTGATGCCCTGGTTAAGGTTTTTACTAGGGTCGGGTTCCCTAAGGAGATTCTCTCCGATCAGGGGACCCAGTTTTCCGCTGTGCTCACCCAGCGGCTGTGGAAGGTGTGCGGCATTAAACCGCTGCTGTAAGGATGCTGTACCTTTAAGTCTCTCTCCACCCCTTTCTCTCCTAAGCTACTTAACCTCACTTCCTTTAAACAGACATTGCTTGAGTATTTTGTTAATAGTCTAGCTGTATCTTACTCTGGATTTAACAACCTCCAATCAGGCTACCTTTTCATAAGAATTTTGGAACATTTATTCAGTTTCCTTTTTGTTTCAAACAGTGATTTATTTGCTGTTTTCCTCAATTCATTCCTGAATGATTTCCTGTGCCTATCAGCCTCATTCTGGCTTCTGACCTCCTGTCAGCTTGCTAGGAATCCTGCTTACAAGGAACTTTGTGAATCTACACACATCTCTGAAGTAGCTGGGATATTTGGATAACAAACCTCCATTTAACAGACTGCAATCCTCTTCATTTCAGCTCTCTGTTGTGCATCTATTTGCAAGCCTGAAATCGCAAGTATAACTTTTGTATAAGGAATTACCTGACATTGTTTGTTTGCTTGCTTGAACTTTTACTACTATATTTCTGTGCTTTGCTTGAAACAAACATCTTGTTCTCACATTCAGATACATTTGTATACATGTTCCTGAACTCTAAAATATTATTCAAAGTGTCTATTGCTAGCTGGGCATATATTTATATTACTTGCTTGTCTCTGCACAGTTTGTTTTCATGTTA
This sequence comes from Bombina bombina, assembly GCF_027579735.1. NCBI lineage: Eukaryota > Metazoa > Chordata > Amphibia > Anura > Bombinatoridae > Bombina > Bombina bombina. The sequence continues at coordinate 777,435,916 of NC_069504.1, forward strand.
AATGAGAACCCTTGCAACACTTAATTAAATCTGCTGATTTTGTTCATTGCTAAGGTTAATAACATTTTTCCTTAGAAGCAAATCTCAGCTACAAAACTACAATTTATAAACACAAGATTTTAACACACATACTGTTAAAACCTTACAGCTGCTCAGTTCGCCTTATCACCCACAGACTAACGGTCTCTGCGAGTGCTTTAATGGCACCCTCAAGCAGATGCTGAGGACCTTTACTGACGCTTGCAGAGACTGGGAGCGATTCATGCCTCATCTGTTATTTGCGTACAGAGAGGTGCCCCAGGAATCTACTGGGTTCTCTCCCTTTGAGTTACTCTATGGGAGAAGGGTCCGCAAACCCCTGGATCTCATTAGAGGACACTGGGAGGGAGAGACAGAGCAGGAGGGGATCCCCATAGTGCCATATGTCCTGGAACTCCGGGACTGCATGGAGAAACTGTCCCTGATGGTAAGGGGGAATCTCCAGGTGGCCCAGGGGAGACAGAAGCGGTGGTACGATCGGGGTGCCCGGCAGCGGGTCTTCCAGGTTGGACAGAAAGTTTTGGTGCTCAAGCCTGTGAGGACCAACAAGATGCAAGCATCTTGGCAGGGCCCATAGAAGGTGTTAGCTCAGGTGTGTGATACTACCTATATTATAGCCAGCTGTGCAGATGAAAGGATCCAGCGATCCATTCATGTGAACATGCTGAAGGAGTATCAGGAGAGGCCAGAGGATGTCACTGCAGTGTGTGCCCCTGCTGCAGACGACCCAGAGAATTTACCCCTGCCCGACTTACTAGAGAAGGACCCCCAGACTGACCTCACAAGTCTTGTGCAGCTAGGGGACCGGTTAAGCCCTACAGAGAAGGTACAGGCCAGACAGCTTCTGTGGGAGAAGCAGGCGACGTTCTCCCAAGAGCCCGGCTACACTACCCTAGCTGTACATAAGGTAGAGACCCCTGGACAGAATCCCCTGCGACAGCCCCCCTACCGTATCCCCGAAGCAGTCTGAGAAGGAATGCGGAAGGAGATACAGGAGATGGCTCGGCTGGGAGTCATCGAGCACTCCGATAGCCCTTGGGCTTCGCCTGTAGTCCTGGTACCTAAGAAAGATGGGACCACCCGGTTCTGTGTGGACTACAGGCGGCTCAATGAAAGGACCACCACTGACGCCTACCCGATGCCCCGGGTAGACGATTTACTAGACCGTATTGCTAGGGGACGCTATCTGACCACCATAAACCTGTGTAAGGGCTATTGGCAGATTCCCCTGGCTGAGGATGCTATCCTCAAGGCAGCATTCATCACCCCATTTGGCCTGTACCAGTTTAAGGTGATGCCATTTGGGATGAAGAATGCTCCGGCTACCTTCCAGCGCATGGTGGATAGACTCCTCGATGGCATCCAGGAATTTGCTTGTGCATACCTGGACGACATTGCGGTCTACAGTGAGTCCTGGGAGGAACACCTAATCCATGTAGGGGTGGTTCTGGACAAGATTCGGGCCGCTGGCCTGACCTTGAAACCAGACAAGTGCCATCTAGGTATGGCTAAAGTACAGTACTTGGGTCACAGAGTGGGGGGGTGGGAGCCAGGGACCGGAGTCAGCCAAGGGTGGCTAACTGGCCCACACCTATCACTAAGACCCAGGTGCTAGCCTTCCTGGGGACGGCCGGTTATTACCGACATTTTGTCCTGGACTACAGTACTATCGCCAAGCCCCTGACTGACCTGACTAAAAAGAACCTTCCTAAACAGGTCCTGTGGTCTCCAGCTTGTGAAGCCGCGTTTCAGGCACTGAAGCAGGCTCTTGTGAATGCCCCTGTCTTGGCTGCCCCAGTCCCTAACAAACGTTTTCTCATTCATACAGATGCTTCCATGTATGGACTGGGGGCTGTGCTGAGTCAAGTCGGGGAGGATGGAGGAGAGCACCCTGTCGCATACATAAGCAGAAAGTTGTTACCTCGAGAAGTAAGTTATGCGGCAGTAGAGAAGGAATGTTTAGCCCTGGTCTGGGCACTGAAGAAGTTGAACCCTTATTTATATGGACAGGAATTCTCTCTCATAACAGACCACAATCCCTTAGTCTGGCTTAATCGGGTTTCAGGAAACAATGGTAGATTGCTGCGATGGAGTTTAGCCCTCCAACCCTATAACTTCACCATCAGCTACCGGCCCGGTAAGCAGAACGGGAATGCAGATGGATTGTCCCGGCAAACTGACATTCCTACCACCTCCTAGTCCGGTCATCCCCAAGTTGACCGGCCAAAGGGTCAAGCCGGGTCTGCCGGAGTGTCCCACAAGGAGGGGGCCATGTGACAGACCCCTCTGTCAACCTCCCTATGGATTATGGATTCAGGCATTATGTTAAGTCACCCTGTGCCCATTATAGGTACAGGGTGCAAATCCAACAGTACTGGAGGGGTTAACTTCAGTTTTGAGTAACTGTCAGTTTTGAGTAACTGTATTGTCTTAGACAGTTGTTGTTAGCAGTTGTTGTTGTTGCACCAGTTTTAAGCAGTGGCTAGAAGCAAAAACAGAATTTATGTTTACCTGATAAATTTCTTTCTCCTACGGTGTATCCGGTCCACGGCTTCATCCTTACTTGTGGGATATTCTCAATCCCTACAGAAAGTGGCAAAGAGAGCACACAGCAGAGCTGTCCATATAGCTCCCCTCAGGCTCCGCCCCCCCAGTCATTCGACCGACGGTTAGGAGAAAAAGGAGAACCATAGGGTGCAGTGGTGACTGTAGTTTACAAAAATAAATTTAAACCTGACAAAAATGCCAGGGTGGGCCGTGGACCGGATACACCGTAGGAGAAAGAAATTTATCAGGTAAACATAAATTCTGTTTTCTCTTACTTGGTGTATTCAGTCCACGGATTCATCATTACTTGTGGGATACCAATAACAAAGCAATAGGACACGGATGAAGGGAGGGAACAAGTCAGGTAACCTAAACGGAAGGCACCACTGCTTGTAAAACCTTTCTCCCAAAAATAGCCTCCGAAGAAGCAAAAGTATCGAATTTGTAAAATTTGGTGAATGTATGCAGTGAAGACCAAGTCGCTGCCTTACAAATCTGTTCAACAGAAGCCTCATTCTTGAAAGCCCATGTGGAAGCCACAGCTCTGGTGGAATGAGCTGTAATTCGTTCAGGAGGCTGCTGTCCAGCAGTCTCATAAGCCAATCTGATGATGCTTTTCAGCCAGAAGGAAAGAGAGGTAGCAGTCGCTTTCTGACCTCTCCTCTTACCAGAATAGACAACAAACAAGGATGATGCTTGTCTGAAAACTTTAGTCGCTTGTAAATAGAATTTTAAAGCACGAACCACATCAAGATTGTGTAACAGTCGTTCCTTCTTAGAAGCTGGATTAGGGCACAGAGAAGGAACAATGATTTCCTGGTTAATATTCTTATTAGAAACCACTTTTGGAAGAAAACCAGGTTTGGTACGCAAAACAACCTTATCTGCATGGAACACCAGATAAGGTGAATTACACTGCAAAGCAGACAATTCAGAAACTCTTCTAGCAGAAGAAATAGCTACCAAAAACAAAACTTTCCAAGATAGTAACTTAATATCTATGGAATGTAGAGGTTCAAACGGAACCCCTTGAAGAACTGAAAGAACTAAATTTAGACTCCATGGAGGAGCCACAGGTCTGTAGACAGGCTTGATTCTGGCTAAAGCCTGTACAAACACCTGAACATCTGGCACGGCTGCCAGACGCTTGTGTAACAAAACAGACAGGGCAGATATCTGTCCTTTTAAGGAACTAGCTGATAGACCTTTCTCCAATCCTTCTTGGAGAAAAGATAGTATCCTTGGAATCCTAATCTTACTCCATGAGTAACCCTTGGATTCGCACCAGCAAAGATATTTCCGCCATATCTTATGGTAAATTTTCCTGGTGACAGGCTTTCTAGCCTGGATCAGAGTATCTATAACTGATTCCGAAAACCCACGCTTAGCTAAAACTAAATTTAGACTCCATGGAGGAGCCACAGGTCTGTAGACAGGCTTGATTCTGGCTAAAGCCTGTACAAACACCTGAACATCTGGCACGGCTGCCAGACGCTTGTGTAACAAAACAGACAGGGCAGATATCTGTCCTTTTAAGGAACTAGCTGATAGACCTTTCTCCAATCCTTCTTGGAGAAAAGATAGTATCCTTGGAATCCTAATCTTACTCCATGAGTAACCCTTGGATTCGCACCAGCAAAGATATTTCCGCCATATCTTATGGTAAATTTTCCTGGTGACAGGCTTTCTAGCCTGGATCAGAGTATCTATAACTGATTCCGAAAACCCACGCTTAGCTAGAATCAAGCGTTCAATCTCCAAGCAGTCAGTTGCAGAGAAACTAGGTTTGGATGTTCGAATGGACCTTGAATTAGAAGGTCCTGCCTCAAAGGTAGCTTTCATGGTGGAACCGATGACATATTCACCAGGTCTGCAATCCAAGTCCTGCGTGGCCACGCAGGAGCTATCAGAATTACCGAAGCCTTCTCCTGTTTGATCCTGGCTACTAGCCGGGGGAGAAGAGGAAACGGTGGAAAGACATAAGCTAGATTGAACGACCAAGGCGCCACTAAGGCATCTACCAATGTCGCCTTGGGATCCCTGGACCTGGACCCGTAACGTGGAACTTTGGAGTTCTGACGTGACGCCATCAGATCCAGATCTGGAATGCCCCATAGTTGAGTTAACTGGGCAAAAACCTTCGGGTGAAGTTCCCACTCCCCCGGATGGAAAGTCTGGCGACTCAGATAATCCGCTTCCCAGTTGTCCACTCCTGGGATGTGAATTGCTGATAGATGGCAGGAGTGATCCTCTGCCCATTTGATGATCTTGGATACCTCCCTCATCGCCAGGGAACTCTTTGTTTGTTTTCTTGAGCATCTACGCTCTATAGAGGACCCTGAGTCTACCACCCCAATATCTTTGCACTTCAAAAAAAATGTCACAACTCTGACACTTCCCTCTTGACATTCCAGGGTATCCAATTGATCCCAAGACACCCCAGAGGGGGTAATAGAGGGATAACCCTCAGTAAAAGAGAGGTTTTTTGGATATTCCATTTAGATACTCGAATGCCAATTGGTCTTAATTCAGAGTGGGATGTTAAGCTATATGTAGACCAATAGTAAGCCAGATTTGAATATTCATTCATGTATTATCTTAGAAATTTAATTTTTCAATGCTGTACCTTTAAATTTTTCATCACATTCTGCATTTAAACATATTAGTTTGTTTATATGTTCTTTTGTAAATAATTACACGCATGCTAATAGTCCTTAGATTATAAATATACATATATATTTTTTGTTATTGCCAGTATGTTATTAATACATATTTTCATATAATAATTTTTGGCTATTTTTAATTTGGGACTTTAGCATTTCTTGCGTGTCATTTTTTTCACAATTTCCCCCTAGTGTGCACCTAACTTTTTCCAATTCATATATTGAGTTGCTTTCATATAATTGGTTAAGTAATTAAACAGGAGGAGTTCACCTGTGTATATAATGCTTGGAATTATGGGTGCACATTATGGTCACTGAGGAGCTATTGCAGTTAATGTGCTTAATGCACTAGGAAACGCGTCTGACCTTTATTTGTTTTTCCTGACCTGAGCTGCCAGCCGTATCATTTCTATTGCCTATACACTTGTAATGGGATTCATTACAATAAAGGAGTTGGATCAATCAACCGTTTCTTTGCATTCCTTTTGCCTACCTGGGTGCGCTGACTACTATGATCACTGTTTGAATTTGGAGCGCAGGGGGAACGCTCCTGTCCTCGCACCAGTCGGGTAAAATTTTGACGTCATTACGACGCATTGGAGGGGGTGTGACTCTCTACGTGAAGGCCACTGCAGGGTTCCTGGTAACCATTGCCGCATCGAGTGCTGTGTCTGAGCGCTTCCTGGAGGTTTTAACTCTTTGTTCCCCCCTGATGATTGATGTACGCTACAGACGTCATGTTGTCCGACTGAAATCTGAGTAATTTGGCCTCCACTAGTTGAGGCCATGCCTGGAGCGCATTGAATATCGCTCTCAATTCCAAAATGTTTATCGGGAGAAGAGATTCTTCCCGAGACCATAGACCCTGAGCTTTCAGGGACTCCCAGACCGCACCCCAGCCTAAGAGGCTGGCGTCGGTCATGACAATGATCCACTCCGGTCTGCGGAAACTGATTCCCTGAGACAGGTGATCCTGAGACAACCACCAGAGGAGTGAGTCTCTGGTTTTCTAGTCCATTTGTATCTGTGGAGACAAATCTGCATAATCCCCATTCCACTGTTTGAGCATGCACAGTTGCAATGGTCTTAAATGAATTAGAGCAAAGGGAACCACGTCCATTGCCGCAACCATTAGTCCTATTGCCTCCATGCACTGAGCTATGGAGGGTTGTGGAATGGATTGAAGAACTTGACAAGTGTTCAAAAGTTTTAACTTCCTGACCTCCGTCAGAAAGATTTTTATTTCTACCGAGTCTATTATTGTTCCCAGGAAGGGAACCCTTGTGAACGGGGACAGAGAACTCTTTTCTATGTTCACCTTCCACCCGTGAGACCTTAGAAAGGCTAGAACAATGTCCGTATGAGCCTTTGTCTTGTGAAAGGACGACGCTTGTATTAAAATGTCGTCTAGGTAAGGTGCTACTGCAATGCCCCTTGGCCTTAGCACCGCTAGAAGGGACCCTAGCACCTTTGTGAAAATTCTGGGAGCAGTGGCCAATCCGAAGGGAAGAGCCACGAACTGGTAATGCTTGTCCAGAAAGGCGAACCTCAGGAACTGATGGTGATCTTTGTGGATAGGAATATGCAGGTACGCATCCTTTAAGTCCACGGTAGTCATATATTGACCCTCCTGGATCATTGGTAAAATTGTCTGAATGGTTTCCATTTTTAATGACGGAACTCTGAGGAATTTGTTTAGGATTTTTAAATCCAGAATTGGCCTGAAAGTTCCTTCCTTTTTGGGAACTACAAACAGGTTTGAGTAAAAGCCCAGTCCTTGTTCTGCTGTTGGAACTGGGTGTTTCACTCCCATTTTTAAAAGGTCTTCTACGCAAAGAATGCCTGTCTCTTTATCTGGTCTAAAGATAAGCGAGACATGTGGAACCTTCCCTTTGGAGGAAAATCCTTGAATTCTAGAAGATACCCCTGAGAGACAATTTCTAGTGCCCAGGGGTCCGGAACATCTCTTGCCCAAGCCTGAGCAAAGAGAGAAAGTCTGCCCCCTACTAGATCCGGTCCCGGATCGGGGGCTAACCTTTCATGCTGTCTTGGTAGCAGCAGCAGGCTTCTTGGCCTGTTTACCTTTGTTCCAGCCTTGCAATCGTTTCCATGCTGGTTGGGGCTGGGATGCGTTACCCTCTTGCCTAGTGGCTGTAGAGGTAGAAGCAGGTCCGTTCCTGAAATTGCGAAAGGAACGAAAATTAGACTTATTTTTAGCTTTGAAAGGTCTATCTTGTGGGAGGGCATGGCCCTTTCCCCCAGTGATATCCGAAATAATTTCTTTCAACTCTGGCCCGAATAGGGTCTTACCCTTGAAAGGAATATTAAGCAATTTTGTTTTGGACGACACATCCGCCGACCAAGATTTTAGCCAAAGCGATCTGCTCGCCACGATTGCAAAACTTGAATTTTTCGCCGCTAACTTAGCTAACTGAAAAGCGGCATCTGTAATGAAGGCATTAGCCAACTTCAGGGCGTGAATTCTGTCCATGACTTCATCATAAGAAGTCTCCTTCTGGAGCGAGTTTTCTAATTCCTCAAACCAAAAAGACGCTGCCGTGGTTACAGGAATAATGCAAGAAATTGGTTGAAGAAGAAAACCTTGTTGGACAAAAATTTTCTTAAGCAAACCTTCTAATTTTTTATCCATAGGATCTTTGAAAGCGCAACTATCTTCTATTGGTATAGTCGTGCGTTTAGCTTGTGTTGAAACTGCCCCCTCTACCTTAGGGACCGTCTGCCACATGTCCTTTCTGGGGTCAACAATGGGGAACATTTTCTTAAATATAGGGGGGGGGACAAAAGGTACACCTGGTCTCTCCCACTCCCTAGTCACTATATCTGCCACCCTCTTAGGTATCGGAAACGCATCAGTGTGTACTGGGACCTCTAAGAATTTGTCCATTTTACACAATTTTTCTGGGACCACCAAAGGGTCACAATCATCAAGTGTAGCTAGGACCTCCTTAAGTAGGGCGCGGAGGTGTTCTAGCTTAAATTTAAATGCTATGGTATCAGGCTCTGCCTGCTGAGAAACTTTTCCTGTGTCAGAAATTTCTCCCTCAGACAGGCCCTCGCTCACCGACAAGTCAGATTGATGTGAGGGCACTACAGATAAATTATCCTCTGCGTCTGCTTGCTCATTTTCTGTATTTAAAACTGAGCAATCACGCTTCCTTGGAAAAGCTGGCAGTTTGGATAAAAATGCTGCAAGAGAATTATCCATTACTGCTGCTAACTGTTGCATAGTAATAGCAATTGGTGCGCTAGATGTACTGGGCATCGCTTGCGGGGGCATAGCTGGTGTTGACACAGAAGGAGGGGATAGCGGGCTATCCTCACTACCTTCAGCTAAAGAATCATCTTGGGCTACATTTTTAAGCGTGATTGTATGGTCCTTAAGCTGTTTGGATGCTATGGCACACTTCACACATAAATTTAATGGGGGAACCACCTTGGCCTTTACACATACAGAACATAGGCTATCTGAAGGGTCAGACATGTTTGACAGACTTAAACAGAACTTCAATGCAATAAAAATTATTTTTGACAAAAACGTTACTGTGTCTTTAAATAATAAAAGTGCACACTTTATTACTTAAACATCAAAAACCATCAAATAAACATCCGATTTAATGAAATTTTCACCACAGTGTCTTAATGCTTTGAAAAGATTGCACACAAATTTTCAGACCAATTAACCCCTTAATGCCCAAACCGGAGCTAATAACAGCAGTTAACCGGTTAAAAACACTACAGTACAATGCCACAGCCTCTACTGTGGCTTTTACCTTCCTTAGGGATTATTTAAGTAGGAAATAAGCCTCTCTGAAGTCCTTTCTGATGTCTCTGGACTCCCCACGTGAAGCTGCATGAACTGCCTAGTCAAAACAACTGCGCAATTGAGGCGCGAAAATGAGGCCTCCTTCCTCTTCATTCCAGAGTGGAGGGGCCTTTCTGACTAGATTAGGTGTCCAAATAAGTGCCAGGCGCAAATTAAACCCCATAAGTGTTTTAAAGTCTGAAAAAACACCTTATTTATACTGAGAACATGCTAAAAAGCAATCGATTAAGCCCACAACAGTGTCAACCAGCATAGAGCCCTTAATATAAGCCATCATTTTATACAGAGTCTAAGAAAAATGGCTTACCTATCCCTGAGGGAATTTCTGACAGTCTTCTAGCATTACATGGTCTTGTTAGAAAAATGACTGATCATACCTGAAGCAGTTAAGCCCGCAAACTGTTCCCCCCAACTGATGTTCTCTGGTATTCAACAGTCCTGCGTGGGAACAGCAATGGATTTTAGTTACTGGTGCTAAAATCATATTCCTCTCAGCAGAAATCTTCATCACTTTCTGCTTCAGAGTAAATAGTACAAGCCGGCACTATTTTAAAATAACAAACTCTTGATAGAAGAAATAAAAAACTGCAACTAACACCACATACTCTTTACCACCCCCGTGGAGATGCTACTAGTTAGAGCGGCAAAGAGAATGACTGGGGGGGCGGAGCCTGAGGGGAGCTATATGGACAGCTCTGCTGTGTGCTCTCTTTGCCACTTCCTGTAGGGATTGAGAATATCCCACAAGTAAGGATGAAGCCGTGGACCGGATACACCAATGTAGGAGAAATAAATAGCTGATTTAGACTTAAACTTGGACTGAATTATTTAGACAACATTTTTAAGATGAAGATGTCTCTGCCTAACTAAAAGATATTGCGGATCCTACTGCCTCTCCGCTACAAGTACTACTCTCCATAAGGAACTACTCCATATCTTCTGACACTTCTCTGTCAACCTCCTGTGACGAAAGGCAAAGAATGACTGGGGGATGAGGGGCGTGGGGGAGGTATTTAAGCCTTTGGCTGGGGTGTCTTTGCCTCCTCCTGGTGGCCTGGCTCAGTATTTCCCACAAGTAAGGAATGAAGCCGTGGACTCTCCTCATATTATAATGGAAATTATAACATGACAAACAGAAATACAGTGACATCCGGTTGGAATAATACAGTATACAGGAACTGGTCGCAAGAAATATACATGCACATAATAGTAAACAGATGTACACAGCAATGTGCATTCCTAAAGAGGTGTCAGTTTCTCCAAAATTAACCTTAACTCAGACCTCCATTTTTTTATGTAGGTACCATTAGGACATACATTTCACTAAGCAAACACTAGAGGCCACTTTTGTACCTCACCTTGCATATTAGTACTTTAGAGGGAGTTGTATAATAAAGTGTATTATAAAGACAGCCTAATAGGTCACTCATGGGTCATATGCTCAGCTCTATAACTATGCTTATGCAATTTTGTATAAAACAAGGCAAGTAGCGGAGCTATAACCATCTAAATCAATAGGTGAACAAATAACCTTATGTCTATTGGTTGCTCTAGAAAGGCAAGCAATGGAGCTATAGTTAGCTTAGTAATGAAGCAGACATGTTTTTATGTCTATTGGCTGTACAAGTAAGATGAAAAGCAGAATTATACCTGACGCCTAGATAGTTTTGCACTAAACAGGGTGTGAAAATAAAGCCAAAAAATTAAAAATACAATATAACTATTTTAAAATAAATAAAAACATACCTGTGAAATAAGAAAAAACTAAGTTTAAACTATAAATTAACCTAACATAACTAATTCTATTAAAATTAAAAAACCAATTAAAAAATCTAAATTTCAAATTAAAAAAAAAATAACACTACGAAAAAATTAAAAAAATCTAAAATTACAAAAAATAATAAACACTAAATTATGAAAAATAAAAAACACTAACGCCTAGATTTAGAGTTCTGCGTTAGCCGTCCAAACCAGCGTTAGGGGGTCCTAACGCTGGTTTTGGCCGACCACTGGTATTTAGAGTCTTGTAGGTAAGGGTCTAACGCTCACTTTCCAGCCGCGACTTTTCCATACCGCAGATCCCCTTACGCCAATTGCGTATCCTATCTTTTCAATGGGATCTTTCTAACGCCGGTATTTAGAGTCTTGGCTGAAGTGAGCGTTAGAACTCTACCGACAAGACTCCAGCCGCAGAAAAAAGTCAGGAGTTAAGAGCTTTATGGGCTAACGCCGGTTCATAAGGCTCTTAACTACTGTGCTCTAAAGTACACTAACACCCATAAACTACCTATGTACCCCTAAACCGAGGTCCCCCCACATCGCCGCCACTCGAATACATTTTTTTAACCCCTAATCTGCCGACTGCACACTGCCGCCACCTACATTATCCCTATGTACCCCTATTCTGCTGCCCCTAACAACGCCGACCCCTATATTATATTTATTAACCCCTAATCTGCCCCTCCCAACGTTGCCGCTACCTACCTATACTTATTAACCCCTAATCTGCCGGCCGGACCTCGCCGCCACTATAATAAATGTATTAACCCTAAACCGCCTCAGTCCCGCCTCGCAAACCCTATAATAAATTTTATTAACCCCTAATCTGCCGACCGGACCTCGCCGCTACTCTAATAAATGTATTAACCCCTAAAGCTAACCCTAACACCCCCCTAAGTTAAATATAATTTAAATCTAACGAAATAAAATAAATCTTATTAAATAAATTATTCCTATTTAAAGCTAAATACTTACCTGTAAAATAAACCCTAATATAGCTACAATATAAATAATAATTATATTGTAGCTATTTTAGGATTAATATTTATTTTACAAGCAAGTTTGTATTTATTTTAACTAGGTACAATAGCTATTAAATAGTTAATAACTATTTAATAGCTACCTAGTTAAAATAATTACAAAATGACCTGTAAAATAAATCCTAACCTAAGTAACAATTAAACCTAACACTACACTATCAATAAATTAATTAAATAAACTACCTACAATTATCTACAATTAAATCAACTAAACTAAATTACAAAAAACCCCCACTAAATTACAAAAAAACCCCACTAAATTACAAAAAAATAAAAAAAGATTACAAGAATTTTAAACTAATTACACCCACTCTAAGCCCCCTAAAAAAATAACAAAGCCCCCCAAAATAAAAAAATGCCCTACCCTATTCTAAAATAAAAAGTTTACAGCTCTTTTACCTTACCAGCCCTTAAAAGGGCCTTTTGCGGGGCATGCCCCAAAGAAAACAGCTCTTTTGCCTGTAAAAAAACATACAATACCCCCCCAACATTACAACCCAACGCCCACATACCCCTAATCTAACCTAAACCCCCCTTAAAAAACCTAACACTAAGCCCCTGAAGATCTCCCTACCTTATCTTCACCACGCCGGGTATCACCGATCCGTCCAGAAGAGGCTCTGAAGTCTTCATCCTATCCGGCAAGAAGAGGTCCAGAAGAGGCTCCGAAGTCTTCATCCTATCCGCCAAGAAGAGGACATCCGGACCGGCAAACATCTTCATCCAAGCGGCATCTTCTATCTTCATCCATCCGACGAGTAGCAGCTCCATCTTCAAGACCTCCGGCGCGGAACATCCTCTTCTCCCGACGACTTGGCGACGAATGAAGGTTCCTTTAAGGGATGTCATCCAAGATGGCGTCCCTCGAATTCCGATTGGCTGATAGGATTCTATCAGTCAATCGGAATTAAGGTAGGAAAAATCTGATTGGCTGATTGAATCAGCCAATCAGATTCAAATTCAATCCGATTGGCTGATTGGATCAGCCAATCAGATTGAGCTCGCATTCTATTGGCTGTTCCGATCAGCCACGCAGGACCTATCAAAATCACCGAAGCTCTCTCCTGTTTGATCTTGGCAATCAGCCGAGGGAGCAAAGGAAACAGTGGAAACACATAAGTCAGGCTGAAGGACCAGGGCGCTGCTAGAGCATCTATCAGCGCTGCCTGGGGATCCCTTGACCTGGACCCGTAACAAGGAAGTTTGGCGTTCTGACGAGATGCCATGAGATCCAGTTCTGGTTTGCCCCATAGTTGAATCAGCTGGGCAAAGACCTCCGGATGGAGCTCCCACTACCCCGGATGAAAAGTCTGCTGACTTAGAAAATCCGCCTCCCAGTTCTCTAGTCCTGGGATATGGATAGCTGAGAGATGGCAAGAGTGAACCTCTGCCCATAGAATTATCTTTGAAACCTCCAACATTGCCAGGGGGCTCCTTGTTCCCCCCTGATGGTTGATATAGGCTACAGTCGTGATGTTGTCCGACTGAAATCTGATGAACCTGACCGCAGCTAGCTGAGGCCAAGCCTGAAGAGCATTGAATATCGCTCTTAATTCCAGAATGTTTATTGGAAGGAGAGCCTCCTCCTAAGTCCACGAGCCCTGAGCCTTCAGGGAGTTCCAGACTGCACCCCAGCCCAGAAGGCTGGCATCTGTCGTTACTATAGTCCAATCTGGCCTGTGGAAGCTCATCCCCTTGGACAGATGGACCTGAGATAGCCACCAGGGAAGATAATCCCTGGTTTCTTGATCCAGATTTAGTAGAGGGGACAAATCTGTGTAATCCCCATTCCACTGACTGAGCATGCAAAGTTGCAGTGGTCTGAGATGTAGGCGGGCAAACGGTACTATGTCCATTGCCGCTACCATTAAACCGATTACTTCCATACACGGCAAGAGTCTAGAATTTTTGACAATCTGGCCTTCGTTAGGTAAATCTTCATTTCTACTGAATCTATCAGAGTCCCTAGGAATGAAACTTTTGTTAGAGGTGATAGAGAGCTCTTTTCTTCGTTCACCTTCCACCCATGGGACCTCAAAAAATGCCAGAACAATGTCCGTATGGGACCTGGCAACTTGAAAAGTCGACGCCTGTATCAGAATGTCATCTAAGTAAGGGGCTACTGCTATACCCCGCGGCCTTAGGACCGCTAGAAGGGACCCTAGAACCTTTGTAAAGATTCTTGATGCCGTGGCCAAGCCGAAGGGAAGAGCCACAAACTGGTAGTGCCTTTCTAGAAAGGCAAACCTGAGAAAACAATGATGATCTTTGTGTATCGGGATGTGAAGATAAGCATCCTTTAGGTCTACGGTAGTCATATATTGACCCTCCTGGATCATAGGAAGGATGGTTCGAATAGTCTCCATCTTGAAGGATGGAACTCTGAGAAATTTGTTTAAGATCTTGAGATCTAAGATTGGTCTGAATGTTCCCTCTTTCTTGGGAACTACAAACAGATTTGAATAGAAGCCCTGACCCTGTTCCTCCTGCGGAACTGGGTGGATCACTCCCATAATTAGGAGGTCTTGAACACAATGTAAGAATGCCTCTCTCTTTATCTGGTTTGCAGATAAAAGTGAGAGATGATATCTCCCTTTTGGGGAGAGGTTTTGAATTCCAGAAGATAACCCTTGGACACAATTTCCAATGCCCAGGAATCCTGGACATCTCTTGCCCAAGCCTGGGCGAAGAGAGAGAGTCTGCCACCTACTAGATCCGTTTCCGGATCGGGGGCTGCTCCTTCATGCTGTCTTAGAGGCAGCAGCAGGCTTTTTGGCCTGTTTCCCCTTGTTCAAAGCCTGGTTAGGTCTCCAGACTGGGCAAAAGCTCCCTCTTGTTTTGTGTTAGAGGAAGTTGAAGCTGCGCCACTCTTGAAGTTTCGAAAGGGCCGAAAACTAGACTGTTTGGTCCTTAATTTGTTGGACCTGTCTTGAGGAAGAGCGTGACCTTTTCCTCCAGTGATGTCAGAAATTATCTCCTTCAGTCCAGGCCCGAATAGGGTCTGACCTTTGAAGGGAATGTTAAGAAGTTTAGACTTTGAAGTCACGTCAGCTGACCAGGATTTAAGCCATAGCGCCCTACGCGCCTGAATAGCAAAACCTGAATTTTTAGCCGTTAGCTTGGTTAAATGAACAACGGCATCAGAAACAAATGAATTGGCTAGCTTAAGGGCCCTAAGCTTGTCAATAATATCTTCCAACGGGGTTTCAACCTGTAGAGCCTCCTCTAGGGACTCAAACCAGAAAGCCATGGCAGCAGTGACTGGGGCAATGCATGCAAGAGGCTGGAGAATAAAACCTTGTTGAATAAAAATTTTCTTAAGGTAACACTCTACTTTTTGATCCATTGGATCTAGAAAAGCACAACTGTCCTCGACAGTGATAGTGGTATGCTTAGCTAGAGTACAAACTGCTCCCTCCACCTTAGGGACCGTCTGCCATAAGTCCCGTGTAGCGGCGTCTATAGGAAACATCTTTTTAAAAACAGGAGGGGGAGAGAACGGTACACCTGGTCTATCCAATTCCTTAGTAATAATTTCAGAAAACCTTTTAGGGATTGGAAAAACATCAGTGTAAGTAGGTACTGCATAGTATTTATCCAATCTACATAATTTCTCTGGGACTACAATAGTGTCACAGTCATCCAGAGTTGCTAAAACCTCCCTGAGCAATACGCAGAGGTGTTCAAGCTTAAATTTAAATGTAGACATATCAGAATCAGATTGAAGTATCTTTCCTGAATCAGAAAAATCACCCACAGATTGAAGCTCCCCTGCTTCAGCTTCAGTATAATGTGAGGGTGTATCAGACATAGCTACTAAAGCGTCAGAGAGCTCTGTATTTATTCTAGTCCCAGAGCTGTCTTGCTTTCCTTGCAATCCTGGCAGTTTAGATAATACCTCTGTAAGGGTATGATTCATAACTGCCGCCATGTCTTGCAAGGTATACGCAATGGGCGCGCTAGATGCACTAGGCGTCCCCTGAGCGGGATTTATAGGATCTGACACGTGGGGAGAGTTAGACGGCATAACTTCCTCCTTGTCAATTTCTTCTGGTGATAAATTTTTTAAAGCCAGAATATGGTCTTTGTAATCTATAGTAAAATCAGTGCATTTGGTACACATTCTAAGAGGGGGTTCCACAATGGCTTCTAAACATAATGAACAATGAGTTTCCTCTATGTCAGACATGTTTAAACAGACTAGTAATGAGACCAGCAAGCTTGGAAAACACTTTAATAACTGTGAACAAGCAAAAAATAAAAACGGTACTGTGCCTTTAAGAGAAAAAAACAATCACAGAAACTGCAAAACAGTGAAAAAAGCAGTAAATCTTACAAAATTTTTACAGTGTGTATAATAGGCTGAAAGAGCATTGCACCCACTTGCAAATGGATGATTAACCCCTTAGTTTCAAAACCGGATCAAAAAAACGATATAAACTTTTTTAAACAGTCACAACAAACTGCCACAGCTCTACTGTGGCCCTACCTGCCCATACAACGACTTTGGAAGGCACAAAAACCCTTTAGAGAGGTCCTAAATGTTCAGGGGACTCCTTCAGGGAAGCTGGATGTCTCAAGCTGCAAAAAGTATTGCGCAATTTAGGCGCAAAAATAGGCCCCTCCCAACCTGTACTCACAGTAAGAGGGCCTTAAAAAACTATCCCTAGGCAAAATCTAGACAGCCATGTGGAAAAAACTGGGCCCCAGAATAACGTTTTATCACCAATATGTAATAAACGTTTATAGACTTCAAGCAAACGTTATATCTATACAGTAATGTGAGTAAATAATAAAAATATTACCCTTTACAGCAAGCATGATACCAGTTGTTATTAAATCACTGTAATCAGGCTTACCTTAAATAAATCCTGTATTGTCAGCATTTTCTAGCATATTCATTTCTCTAGAAAAATTTAAAACTACACATACCTCAGAGCAGGAGACCCTGTACGCTATTCCCCCAGCTGAAGTTACCCATCTCTTCAGTTATGTGTGAGAACAGCAATGGATCTTAGTTACAACCTGCTAAGATCATCAAAGACCACAGGCAGGCTCTTCTTCAACTTTCTGCCTGAGGCTAAAATAGTACAACTCCGGTACCATTTGAAAATAACAAACTTTTGATTGAAGATAAACTACATTAATGCACCACATCTCTCTAGCTACTTCCCTTGTCGAGAGCTGCAAGAGAATGACTGGGAGGTGGCAGTTAGGGGAGGAGCTATATAGACAGCTCTGCTGTGGGTGATCCTCTTGCAGCTTCCTGTTGGGAAGGAGAATATCCCACAAGTAATGGATGAATCCGTGGACTGGATACACCTTACAAGAGAAAGGCCCTTTTAAGGGCTGGTAAGGTAAAAGAGCTGTAAACTTTTTATTTTAGAATAGGGTAGGGCATTTTTTATTTTGGGGGGCTTTGTTATTTTTTTAGGGGGCTTAGAGTAGGTGTAATTAGTTTAAAATTCTTGTAATCTTTTTTTATTTTTTGTAATTTAGTGTTTGTTTGCTTTTGTAATTTAGTGGGGTTTTTTGTAATTTAGTTTAGTTGATTTAATTATAGATAATTGTAGGTAGTTTATTTAATTAATTTATTGATAGTGTAGTGTTAGGTTTAATTGTAACTTAGGTTAGGATTTATTTTACAGGTAATTTTGTAATTATTTTAACTAGGTAGCTATTAAATAGTTATTAACTATTTAATAGCTCTTGTACCTAGTTAAAATAAATACAAACTTGCCTGTAAAATAAATATTAATCCTAAAATAGCTACAATATATTTATTCGTTATATTGTAGCTATATTAGGGTTTATTTTACAGGTAAGTATTTAGCTTTAAATAGGAATAATTTATTTAATAAGATTTATTTTATTTCGTTAGATTTAAATTATATTTAACTTAGGGGGGTGTTAGGGTTAGGGTTAGACTTAGCTTTAGGGGTTAATACATTTATTAGAGTAGAGGCGAGGTCCGGTCGGCAGATTAGGGGTTAATACTTGAAGTTAGGGGTCGGCGATGTTAGGGAGGGCAGATTAGGGGTTAATACTATTTATTATAGGGTTTTTGAGGCGGGAGTGCGGCGGTTTAGGGGTTAATACATTTATTATAGTGGTGGTGAGGTCCGATCGGCAGATTAGGGCTTAATAAGTGAAGGTAAGGTAGCTGCGACGTTGGGGGGGCAGATTAGGGGTTAATAAATATAATATAGGGGTCGGTGGTGTTAGGGGCAGCAGATTAGGGGTTCATAGGGATAATGTAGGTGGCGGCGGTGTACAGAGTGGCAGATTAGGGGTTAATAATATAATGCAGGGGTCAGCGATAGCGGGGGTGGCAGATTAGGGGTTAAAAAGTGTAAGGTTAGGGGTGTTTAGACTCGGGGTACATGCAGGTGCAGACTTAGGAAGTGTTTCCCCATAGGAAACAATGGGGCTGTGTTAGGAGCTGAACGCTGCTTTTTTGCAGGTGTTAGGTTTTTTTTTCAGCCAGCTCAGCCCCATTGTTTCCTATGGGGAGATCGTGCACAAGCACGTTTTTGAAGCAGGCCGCGTCCATAAGCAACGCTGGTATTGAGAGTTGCAGTGGAGGTAAATATGCCTGTACGCTCCCTTTTTGGAGCCTAACGCAGCCCTTCAGAGAACTCTAAATACCAGCGTTGTTTAAAAGGTGCGGGGGAAAAAACCACGCGTAGCTAACGCACCCCTTCTAACGCAGAACTCTAAATCTAGGCGTAAGATTACAAAAAACAGAATTTATGTTTACCTGATAAATTTCTTTCTCCAACGGTGTGTCCGGTCCACGGCGTCATCCTTACTTGTGGGATATTCTCTTCCCCAACAGGAAATGGCAAAGAGCCCAGCAAAGCTGGTCACATGATCCCTCCTAGGCTCCGCCTACCCCAGTCATTCGACCGACGTTAAGGAGGAATATTTGCATAGGAGAAACCATATGGTACCGTGGTGACTGTAGTTAAAGAAAATAAAATATCAGACCTGATTAAAAAAAAAAAAAAAAAAACCAGGGCGGGCCGTGGACCGGACACACCGTTGGAGAAAGAAATTTATCAGGTAAACATAAATTCTGTTTTCTCCAACATAGGTGTGTCCGGTCCACGGCGTCATCCTTACTTGTGGGAACCAATACCAAAGCTTTAGGACACGGATGAAGGGAGGGAGCAAATCAGGTCACCTAAATGGAAGGCACCACGGCTTGCAAAACCTTTCTCCCAAAAATAGCCTCAGAAGAAGCAAAAGTATCAAACTTGTAAAATTTGGTAAAAGTGTGCAGTGAAGACCAAGTCGCTGCCCTACATATCTGATCAACAGAAGCCTCGTTCTTGAAGGCCCATGTGGAAGCCACAGCCCTAGTGGAATGAGCTGTGATTCTTTCGGGAGGCTGCCGTCCGGCAGTCTCGTAAGCCAATCTGATGATGCTTTTAATCCAAAAAGAGAGAGAGGTAGAAGTTGCTTTTTGACCTCTCCTTTTACCTGAATAAACAACAAACAAGGAAGATGTTTGTCTAAAATCCTTTGTAGCATCTAAATAGAATTTTAGAGCGCGAACAACATCCAAATTGTGCAACAAACGTTCCTTCTTTGAAACTGGTTTTGGACACAGAGAAGGTACGATAATCTCCTGGTTAATGTTTTTGTTAGAAACAACTTTTGGAAGAAAACCAGGTTTAGTACGTAAAACCACCTTATCTGCATGGAACACCAGATAAGGAGAAGAACACTGCAGAGCAGATAATTCTGAGACTCTTCTAGCAGAAGAAATCGCAACTAAAAACAAAACTTTCCAAGATAATAACTTAATATCAACGGAATGTAAGGGTTCAAACGGAACCCCCTGAAGAACTGAAAGAACTAAATTGAGACTCCAAGGAGGAGTCAAAGGTTTGTAAACAGGCTTGATTCTAACCAGAGCCTGAACAAAGGCTTGAACATCTGGCACAGCTGCCAGCTTTTTGTGAAGTAATACCGACAAGGCAGAAATCTGTCCCTTCAGGGAACTTGCAGATAATCCTTTTTCCAATCCTTCTTGAAGGAAGGATAGAATCCTAGGAATCTTAACCTTGTCCCAAGGGAATCCTTTAGATTCACACCAACAGATATATTTTTTCCAAATTTTGTGGTAAATCTTTCTAGTCACAGGCTTTCTGGCCTGAACAAGAGTATCGATAACAGAATCTGAGAATCCTCGCTTCGATAAAATCAAGCGTTCAATCTCCAAGCAGTCAGCTGGAGTGAAACCAGATTCGGATGTTCGAACGGACCCTGAACAAGAAGGTCTCGTCTCAAAGGTAGCTTCCAAGGTGGAGCCGATGACATATTCACCAGATCTGCATACCAAGTCCTGCGTGGCCACGCAGGAGCTATCAAGATCACCGACGCCCTCTCCTGCTTGATCCTGGCTATCAGCCTGGGGATGAGAGGAAATGGCGGGAACACATAAGCTAGTTTGAAGGTCCAAGGTGCTACTAGTGCATCCACTAGAGCCGCCTTGGGATCCCTGGATCTGGCCCCGTAGCAAGGAACTTTGAAGTTCTGACGAGAGGCCATCAGATCCATGTCTGGAATGCCCCACAGGTGAGTGACTTGGGCAAAGATTTCCGGATGGAGTTCCCACTCCCCCGGATGCAATGTCTGCCGACTCAGAAAATCCGCTTCCCAATTTTCCACTCCTGGGATGTGGATAGCAGACAGGTGGCAGGAGTGAGACTCCGCCCAAAGAATAATTTTGGTTACTTCTTCCCTCGCTAGGGAACTCCTTGTTCCCCCCTGATGGTTGATGTACGCAACAGTCGTCATGTTGTCTGATTGAAACCGTATGAACCTGGTCCTCGCAAGCTGGGGCCAGGCCTGGAGAGCATTGAATATCGCTCTCAGTTCCAGAATATTTATCGGTAGAAGAGATTCTTCCCGAGACCAAAGACCCTGAGCTTTCAGGGATCCCCAGACCGCGCCCCAGCCTATCAGACTGGCGTCGGTCGTGACAATGACCCACTCTGGTCTGTGGAACATCATCCCTTGAGACAGATTGTCCAGGGACAGCCACCAACGGAGTGAGTCTCTGGTCCTCTGATTTACTTGTATCTTCGGAGACAAGTCTGTATAGTCCCCATTCCACTGACTGAGCATGCACAGTTGTAATGGTCTTAGATGAATGCGCGCAAAAGGAACTATGTCCATCGCCGCCACCATCAACCCGATCACTTCCATGCACTGAGCTATGGAAGGAAGAGGAACGGAATGAAGTATCCGACAAGAGTCCAGAAGCTTTGTTTTTCTGGCCTCTGTTAGAAAGATCCTCATTTCTAAGGAGTCTATAATTGTTCCCAAGAAGGGAACCCTTGTTGACGGGGATAGAGAACTCTTTTCCACGTTCACTTTCCAGCCGTGAGATCTGAGAAAGGCCAGGACAATGTCCGTGTGAGCCTTTGCTTGAGGAAGGGACGACGCTTGAATCAGAATGTCGTCCAGGTAAGGTACTACTGCAATGCCCCTTGGTCTTAGCACCGCTAGAAGGGACCCTAGTACCTTTGTGAAAATCCTTTGAGCAGTGGCTAATCCGAAAGGAAGCGCCACGAACTGGTAATGTTTGTCCAGGAATGCAAACCTTAGGAACCGATGATGTTCCTTGTGGATAGGAATATGTAGATACGCATCCTTTAAATCCACCGTGGTCATGAATTGACCTTCCTGGATGGAAGGAAGGATAGTTCGAATGGTTTCCATCTTGAACGATGGGACCTTGAGAAATTTGTTTAAGATCTTGAGATCTAGGATTGGTCTGAACGTTCCCTCTTTTTTGGGAACTATGAACAGATTGGAGTAGAACCCCATCCCTTGTTCTCTTAATGGAACAGGATGAATCACTCCCATTTTTAACAGGTCTTCTACACAATGTAAGAACGCCTGTCTTTTTATGTGGTCTGAAGACAACTGCGACCTGTGGAACCTCCCCCTTGGGGGAAGTCCCTTGAATTCCAGAAGATAACCCTGGGAGACTATTTCTAGCGCCCAAGGATCCAGAACATCTCTTGCCCAAGCCTGAGCGAAGAGAGAGAGTCTGCCCCCCACCAGATCCGGTCCCGGATCGGGGGCCAATATTTCATGCTGTCTTGGTAGCAGTGGCAGGTTTCTTGGCCTGCTTTCCCTTGTTCCAGCCTTGCATCGGTCTCCAAGCTGGCTTGGCCTGAGAAGTATTACCCTCTTGCTTAGAGGACGTAGCACCTTGGGCTGGTCCGTTTTTACGAAAGGGACGAAAATTAGGTCTATTTTTTGCCTTGAAAGGCCGATCCTGAGGAAGGGCGTGGCCCTTACCCCCAGTGATATCAGAGATAATCTCTTTCAAGTCAGGACCAAACAACGTTTTCCCCTTGAAAGGAATGTTTAGTAGCTTGTTCTTGGAAGACGCATCAGCCGACCAAGATTTCAACCAAAGCGCTCTGCGCGCCACAATAGCAAACCCAGAGTTCTTAGCCGCTAACTTAGCCAATTGCAAAGAGGCGTCTAGAGTGAAAGAATTAGCCAATTTGAGAGCATTGATTCTGTCCATAATCTCCTCATAAGGAGGAGAGTCACTATCGA
Organism: Bombina bombina; assembly: GCF_027579735.1. Lineage (NCBI taxonomy): Eukaryota > Metazoa > Chordata > Amphibia > Anura > Bombinatoridae > Bombina > Bombina bombina. The sequence goes on from NC_069504.1 coordinate 777,458,418, forward strand.
GCACCTTAAGCAGTTCATCAAACCAGAAATATGCGGCAGTAGTGACAGGGACAATGCATGAAATGGGTTG